>NC_143057.1:13455681-13758712 GCF_052426305.1 Pelodiscus sinensis
CAGTTCCAGCTCCTTGTGTTGTTTCTCTGTTCCTTTTGGCTTTCTGAGCACTGCCAGTCTGCTGCTCAACACAGGGTCTGCACTGCTTGGCCTGTCTGTGTCTGGTTCTGTCGCTGCAGGACTTCTTCTTGTACTCCTCTTTCAGCTCTCTGTCTTTGCAGGACCTCTTCTGCACACAGCTTGTTTGTTCAGAGACAGAGCCAGAACAATCCCCACTTACAACCTGTCAGTCAGGCTGAGCTGGAGTGTTGACTGCTTTCCATTGTCTCTGGGGTCTGTCAGTCTCATGAACCCTTCCCCTTCTGAAGCTGGTAAACCAAAAAACTCCCACAGAGTTTTAGTAAGGGGTAACAGTCCCCTTACATTCACATATAAGAATGATATATGCAAAATAGAATGTGTGGATTCAACAGTTTGTAACTTTAAAATGTGGTGTATTTTTTAGAAAGCATCTTTGAGCTACCCTACATATTCATATTCATGAACCAATTTGCATGAAACATGGGGGGGGGGGGAGGTTTACAGGAATCATTGAGTCTTTTTATGACATGCTGAGCTGGGCTTTATCTAGAGTTGCCTGAAGTGACTCAACATGCACTGTGAGAAGCATAAGTGAGAACTGAACAGTGGAAAGTAAATAGGGGATTGGAGCTTCCTGGCTGAAGCCCAGGGTCAGAATTGCAAATTTAATATTCAGATCTTATAGAAATTTGGGACTAGGGTATTCCCAGCCCTTCAAGGATGTGTAAGGTAGGAAGAGGGCACAAAAGGATATTTTTCTCTCATTGCTTGTGCCCCTTTAGAGGCCCGAGAGACCATCGGTTTGAAAAGTAGAAGGAGGCATTGCTCCTCAGACCATGTCATCATCACTAGTTTCACAATGTGTTTGGGTGAAAGTTCTCATAAAGATAACTATAAAAATCATGTTTGCATCTATGTAGAGAGTTAGATAATATATTACTGTTCACTGACTGAACAGTACATAACAATGTAGTCAAACATCACTCATGTGGTTACTTTGTCAGATGTTGATAACCACTCAGCTGTGTGCATGTGTTCCCTCTGTGTACTGCCCTAGCTCTGTGCAGACAGACAGCACAGCAGATCCCGAAAGAACAACCAATGACCCTTTAAAAGGGTTCAGAAAAGAGGCACAAATGTGTGCCATGATAGTGGAGACAGTTCAGTCAATAGTGGGACTTTCGACTGCCCCTAGGCTGGACAAAGATGCATCTTTATACTCAAATACAAACAAGTTATATATCACTCCTGTTATATCATGGTGCCACCCACTGAGGTACCTGGGTGCCGCTGATTACCTTATACATGTTGGTTTGATCAAAACATCTCTATCCATAATGCTGTCATTCTGACCTATCCTTAGCGTGTATCAGTATGTTCTTGTTATCAAGGGGGATTGGGTTGGTATCAGGGTATTCTAATATTAATATGGAATGATTTGTGTTTAGTACCTCTTAGTATTTCTGCAATATCTGCCCTGTTCTTCTCGCTAGGTTCTGTGAGGAGGGCCTACCTCTTACTCACAACTCAGTTTTGGTTTATATTAGCGAAGTCTTGACTGCTTTTGTTCCGGTCTCACACCAGGCCGGAGATACACAGGCTTATATTTCAGGTCTTCTTCTTACTACACACATTAGCAGGTTCCATAAGATTCCCCTTACTGAATGTCACTTTAACAGAACGTTTTGTAATTGTCTTCTTGTATGAAACATTTGTTATTGTTTGGATTTAATATGACATGATTGCAAGTAATAACATCCATTGCAATTTTATTTAAGACAATCAATTTGTAATACAATTCTAAAAGTAAAAAAAGTATGCTTTACCAAACTCTAAGGGTATGTCTACACTACAGCACTAATTCAAACTAACTTAATTCGAATTAGTTAATTTGAACTACGCTAATTCGAATGACTGCATCTAGACCTAAAAACTAATTCGAATTAGCGTTTTGCTAATTCGAACTAGCATGTCCACATTGAGTGGACCCTGAACCCAAGTTAAGACTGGCCGGAACCAGGACTTAGAGTATTGAGCTGCTGCCTCAGGCTAGCTGAGGGCTGTTCTTAAAGGGACCCGACCCCCACCCCGGACAGACAGTTCTCAGGGTTCCCCACTTGCTTGTCTACCTTGATGAGGGACAGCAAAGCAGTCCTGACTTGGAGTGCCCTGAGTGCCCACACTCGGCACATCACAGCACTCGGCCATCAGCCCGGCTTCACTTGCCGCAGGTTGCCATCTGGGGGGGGTCAATCGGAGGGCTGTCAGGATTCAGGAGGCCCTGCCGGAGAGCTTCCACCCCGAGGAGCCCACAGAGCCACCCCAGTCCTCCCCATTGGGGGCTCGTACCCCATTCCTCCCTCACCTCCTTCAACCTACCCCTCCCTAGCCCCCCTTCCTGATGTAAAAAATAAAGGACACGCGTGTTCAAAAATTGAAACTCTTTATTTAACAAAACTGGGGATGGGAGGGGATGAACCTCTGGGGAGACTGGGAAAAGGAGGTGGGAGAGGGGAAGAGAGAGGGTGGAAGAGGGGAGGGGGAAACCTGGGAGGAGGGAGCTGGAAGGGGGAAGCCAGAGGAAGAAGGAGGAGAGGATGTATAAAACTATGGTATGCCATATCTTCAGTACTGTGTACAGATGTGGTCTCCTCACCTCAAAAAAGATATTTTGGCCTTGGAAAGGGTTCAGAAAAGGGCAACTACAATGATTAGGGGTTTGGGAACAGGTCCCATATGAAGAGAGGCTAAAGAGACTGGGACTTTTCAGCTTAGAAAATAGGAGACTGAGGGGGGATATGATATAGATCTATAAAATCATGAGTGGTGTGGAGAGGGTGCATAAAGAAAAGTTCTTCATTAGTTCCCATAATAGAAGGACTAGAAGACACCAAATGAAATGAATGGATAGCAGGCTTCAAACTAATAAAAGAAAGTTCTTTTTTACAAAGCAAATAGTCAACCTGTGGAACTCCTTGCCACAGGAGGCTATGAAGGCTAGAACTAGAACAGAGTTTAAAGAGAAGCTAGATAAAGTCATGGAGGTTGGGTTCATGTAGTGCTATTAGCCAGGGGGTAGGAATGGTGTCCCTGTCCTCTGTTTGTGGAAGGCTGGAGATGGATGGCACAAGACAAAGGGGTTGGTCATTGTCTTCAGTCCATCCCCTCTGGGGTATGTGGTGTTGGCCGCTGTCGGCAGACAGGCTACTGGGCTAGATGGACCTTTGGTCTGACCCAGTACGGCCATTCTTATGTCCTTACATTCTAAGCTCAGGGTCGGGGGTCTCACTGGACCAACCTGATTTTCATGCAAACCTGCTCCTGGGTTCACATGTGGCCTTTGGGTGCCAGGCTGGCAGCTATCCTGCTCTAGATGGCCGCTTTCCTGTGCCTAATGCGGAGATTGTGGATGTTGGAGGCCTCCCCCCAAACCTGGATGAGGTCCACGATCTCCGCACTAGACCAGGCGGGCATCCACCTCTTACAGCCCCAGGCAGGCTCCTGGGAGCCGCCAGCCTGGTCCCAGGAAGAGGCAGAGGGCTGGGTGGCAGTGGGTGGCTGGCTCGTGCCTTGCCAGGTGCAGGGTCTGCTGGCTGGGTGCTGGCAGGCTTGCACCTGGCACAGGCACCATAGCCAGACCGTGCCCCTTTAAGGGCTCCGGGTCCAGGAGGGGGGCAGAAGAGTTTCCCTGGTGGTGCCCAGAGTGGTCACCAGGGCAAGCTGGGAAGGGCTAGCCTCCCACTAGTTCAAATTAAGTGGCTACACAGCCCTTAATTCAAACTACTTAATTCGAACTAGGCGTTACTCCTCATAGAATGAGGTTTACCTAGTTCAAATTAAGTGGTCCGCTAGTTCGAAGTAAGTTCAAACTAGCGGTTTACATATGTAGCGCCTATGAAAGTTCATTCGAACTAATGGCTGTTAGTTCGAATTAACTGTGTAGTGTAGACATACCCTAACAGAGTGAAGTGAAACAGCTTGTTTCACTTAAAACTAACTTTCCAGAATCAGATTTTCTGTACCAGTTTAAGACAAAGAAAATTCCTTTTTGGGGAAGGAATCAACCGATCCCATTATGTGTTTCCTAATTACTTATGCCATTTTTTCTGTAGCATCTCTATTCACATGACTGACAAGCTAAAGGAATGTCTAACCTAATCATTATTATTACTATTAGCATCTGCAGTAACAAGCAATTTCTAATGAGCTGAAAACATCTTTCAAAGTGTCATTATTTAATAAATCAATGAAAACATTGGCAATAACAAATACCCGTGTGACGTAGTGGGGGTACCTGGCTGGTTTCTATGCTGCTGGCTCTGGGGGAACCCCCACTGGCTGCTGTGGGTACCACGACCCAGCAAAACAGGATGAGTCACTATGCAAACCAGTGGCCAGACACCCCCCATGGAGAGGAACAAAGGAAGGTGGAATGCTGCCTTGGCTGGGGGGCAGGGCTGGAAGTTAGGGAGTTGGTTGCTGGCTGTCGGAGGGCATGGATGAGACAGCCTAGGGAGAGGAGCTGGAGTTTAGGGGCCCAGTCTCCCCCATCTCAAGGGGGGCCTGAGGCATCCTAGCCCAGTTCCTGTGACCAGATTACATCTGTGCTGCGCTGTGCTGGAGGAGCAATAAACCACCCTCAATTCCACTGGCTGGTGCAGTCTGTTTGTGCCATTTCGGGGTGCAGGAGACGGGGAACCCCCGACGTGCCGTCACACTGGTGTCAGAAGTGGGATGCACTGCACCCCGTGGATGAAGCTCCCAGCGGCAAGCGACAAGGCGCAGTAGAAGCAAGAGCCCTGGAGCCAGGCGTGCTGGAGACAGAGCGAAGCGGTTCCTGGGAATCGTGGGGCGCTGCAGCACTAGACTGGTGAGTCTGCACCGAGGGGCCCAGCGGGCAGATGGCCTACGCCCGACTCTTGAAGGCAGAGCTGGTGGGGCTGTGCAGAGAGAGGGGCTTGCCTGTGCGGAAAGCAACCAAGGCCCAGCTGATTACCCAGCTGGAAGAGAATGACCAGCCACAGGGCCAGGATCTTGTCCCCAGGGGAAGCAGCCAGACCCCCCCTGAGAGTGTGTCAGGCTCAGAGAGGGGGAGGAGCGCTGGAACCCAACGGAGAGATGAGACAGCGTCTCCCGGGAGGCCTGCAAGCCGTAGCCCATCTAGGGCAGGGGCCAGCCCAGCGGAGCTGCGGCGGCTGGAGATCCAGCTGCGGATCAGGGAATTGGAAGTAGAGGACCGAGAGAAGGAGCGCCAAGATCGAGAGAGGCAGTGGCAGCATGAGCTGGCCATGGCAGAGCGGAGAACCGGCGGGGCACCGGCTGCGCCAAGTGCGGATGGGCCCCAAGGTCCCAGGGCTGCCAGCCACTTGGAGAGGCTCGTGGTGGCCCAATTGAAGGACATGGGTGACATAGACGGGTTCCTCAGCTCCTTTGAGAGGGCCTGTGGACTGCAACGGGTTCCCCCAGCTGACTGGCTGCAGGAGCTCATCCCCGCACTGAGCCAGGAGGCGGCCGGAGTGCTCAGTCAGCTGGAGGACCTACAGCCAGGGGATTACAACCGAGTCAAGGAGGCCCTGCTGCACAAGTTCGGGCTGACCCCCGAGATATACAGGAAGAAGTTCCGGGGGGTACAGAAAGGGCCACGGGAGACCTATGTGGACCTGGCCTCCCGCCTGGCGCAATACTGCCGCAAGTGGGTGTCTGGAGTCGGAGCCCAGACCGCAGAGGAGCTGCTCAAGCTGGTCATGATGGAGCAGTTCTATGAAGTGTGCCCACCCAAACTGAGGCTGTGGCTCAAGGACCGGAGACCAGAGAACCCCCAGGAGGCCGGGAGACTGGCGGATGAGTTCACGGAGAGCCGGTCTGGGTGTGAACGGGAGTCCCGGAGAGAAAGGGAACCGCGCAGAGACCGGATCTCGGCTGAGCGACGGAGGGAGTCAACTACGGGGCGAGACCAAGGAACAGGTCGTCTGCGCCCCAGAGAACCAGCCAGGGCCTGGACAGAGACAGCCCAAAGCCTAACTTGCCAGCGCTGTGGGCAAAAAGGCCACAAGAGGGCTCAGTGCACCAGGTCCCAGGACCGGGGACTTTCCAGGGTTAACTGGCTGGGGCGGGAGGAAGGGCAGGCTGCCCCAGAGGCAGGGGCTGGCAGGCAAACCTCAGCTCAGAGAGAGGGGAAGGATGCTCAGTGCACCTCCCCTGGGAGGTCTGATTCTCAGGAGGCGGATTCCTCCGTGTACCGGGTGGGGGCAGGACGGCCCCTGCGGAGCGAGTGCCTCATACCCCTGGAGGTGGATGGTAGGAAGGTGACGGGCTTCTGGGACACGGGGGCGGAGGTGACTCTGGCCCGATCTGACATAGTGGCCCAGGAGCGGATACTACCCCACGCGCAGCTGACCCTGAAGGGCATAGACGGGTCCCCGTTTAAGGTGCCTGTAGCCAGGGTGCATCTGAAATGGGGGGCGAAGGAAGGCCTCAAGGAAGTGGGGGTGCACCCGCACTTGCCCACCGAGGTGCTGATGGGGAACGACCTAGAGGAGTGGCCCCATGAATCCCAGCGGGCTCTAGTCACTACCCGGAGCCAGAGCCAGCGGGGGGCTGACAACGTGGGTCCAGGGAAGGACTCCTGGCAGCATCCTCAGGGTCCCATCCCAGTGGACACGGGGTCCAGCCAGGCTGGGACTCCGGACCTAGGCAGAGGTGGGGGACAGGTCCCGATCCCTGCCTCAGCAGCTGAATTCCAGGCTGAGGTGCAGGCAGACCCCTCCTTGCAGAGGCTGAGGGACCAGGCTGGCCTCCGTGCAGCTCAGCCCCGGGGGAGAGGTGGCCAGGAGAGATTCCTGCGGGAGCGTGGGCTCCTGTTCCGTGAGTGGCTCCCCCCCAGGAAGGCGAGGGCATGGGGTGTCCAGCGGCAGCTGGTCGTCCCCCGAAAGTATCGCCTCAAGCTGCTGTATTTGGCCCACGATGTCCCCGTTGGGGGCCACCGGGGGATCCGGAGCACCCGGCTGAGGCTGCTCCAGCACTTCTATTGGCCGGGAATCTTTACAGCCGTGCAGCGGTACTGCCGGTCCTGTGACTCCTGCCAGAGGGGCGGGAAGGCCCAAGACAGGAGGAACGCGGCTTGGGGGTCTCTACCCCAGATAGACCCTCTGGGCTTGCTGAGAGAGTTATGGGAGGGGAAGTCCTCCCTGGATGGAGCATCGGGGGTGGAAGCCGCCCTGGCTGTCCAGAGAAGGCTCGCTGGGCTCATGGCCCCAGCCCGAGAGACCCTGGCCAGAGATCAAGGCCAGCGGAAGGGTGGGTGTGACCCCCGAGGACAGGCCTGCGCCAGTCGCCCTGGAGCGGGGCGGCGAGTGGACAGAGGGAAGCCAATTCATGTGGGGCCTCGCCACGGCCGGCCCGAGTCAAGGGGAGCACCCATGTCCCCAGGGCGGGTTCCCACGCAGAGGACCCGAACTTCCCTAGGTCACGAGCGGAGTGACCCTGCTCAGTTCGCTCTCGGAGGGGGGAGAACTGTGACGTAGTGGGGGTACCTGGCTGGTTTCTATGCTGCTGGCTCTGGGGGAACCCCCACTGGCTGCTGTGGGTACCACGACCCAGCAAAACAGGATGAGTCACTATGCAAACCAGTGGCCAGACACCCCCCATGGAGAGGAACAAAGGAAGGTGGAATGCTGCCTTGGCTGGGGGGCAGGGCTGGAAGTTAGGGAGTTGGTTGCTGGCTGTCGGAGGGCATGGATGAGACAGCCTAGGGAGAGGAGCTGGAGTTTAGGGGCCCAGTCTCCCCCATCTCAAGGGGGGCCTGAGGCATCCTAGCCCAGTTCCTGTGACCAGATTACATCTGTGCTGCGCTGTGCTGGAGGAGCAATAAACCACCCTCAATTCCACTGGCTGGTGCAGTCTGTTTGTGCCATTTCGGGGTGCAGGAGACGGGGAACCCCCGACGTGCCGTCACAACCCGTCATCAGTCGCAGAGCACATTTGGATTAGAAATCACCTTCATCATTTACACCAACATATTCTTTACAATACACACTTATGGTAAGAGGCATCCTTTGTCAATTGCCAAGGGTCTCGTCCTCGCTAGCTGGTCATAGATTAAGGTACAGTGATTTCATTGTTGTCTATGCACACTAGCATTGGAACACTCTGAGGTTCAACCTAAGTACAAAGAACTTTCAGTTTGATAGGTTCAGAGAACTAGATATTAAGATACAAAACACTTTATTATATACATCAAAGGATTTTTAGTTAACATGTATATAAAAGAATTAAAGGGTTTTTAATATCCACTAACAATCTAATGGTAAGTGCACTTACTTCACCATCACTAATCCAGTGCAGATCAGGTCTCAAAATTCTTAGTCCATTATTGTTTTTATTGCTAAAATTTTCTTTTAATTTATGTAAAGGTGGGACTGGACAACAAACATGGCTAGAAGACTGCTTAGAATGTGGTGGGCAGGAGATTGGAATCTGAGCATAAATTAGATAGGGCCATTTTGAGTGGCTCATAATGGGTCACATCAAACCCCCTCTAAACTCTGGAAAGTTAGATCAAATTTCGTTAGAAATCTGAATTCACAATTTGCAAGTTGAGGCCTGCAGGGAGGTTAAATTAGGTAGTCCTGAAAATATGAACTTTCTGTGCTGTGGAGATTATTTCATGCAAAAATGTGTCACATATCCTAGGGTCTACCATTAAAACATTTAAACCATTATATGTTAACTCAGTGCCTTAAAAATAATCAGCCTCTGTGGAAGAACAAAGCCTCTGTGGACAAAACCCCTGTTTAAGTAAAATGCCTCTGGAAAAAATGTTCCTGGAGATTTGTCTTTACAAAAACCCTGCTAGCTCTGTGTTAGGGTACGTCTAGACTACAGGGTTTTGTCGACAGAAGTTTTGTCGACAAATACTGTCGACAAAGCTTCTGTTGACAAAGAGTGTCTACACTACATTCAGTTCTGTCGACAAAGCAAGCTGCTTTGTTGACATGGCAGTGTAGACGCAAGGACAGTTTACATGCAATAACGCTTTCTGTCGCCAGAACTCTGTCGACAGAAGGCGTTATGCCTCTTTCCAGCATCGACAAAACTGCTGAGTTCTGTCGACGTTATGTCGACAGAACTCAGCGGTAGTGTGGACGCAGATATAGTTTTGTCGACAAAAGTCCACTTTTGTCGACAAAACCCTGTAGTCTAGACACACCCTTAGTGTACTCCAAAATGGAGGCTTTTAGCATTTCCGGTAAAGCTGAAAACAGGCCTCACATGTGGAACAGCCTTCCTATTATTCCTTACCAATTAAAAACAAAAATTCCCCATATACAATGGATCCCAGCTACTCTTCTGGTCCTTTTGGCTCAGAGCTGAGTCTCCTGATACAAGCCCATCAATCATTTTATGCCTCTGTGTTCTCTTTAGAGATGGGTGAATAACGCTGAGTGAATAAATAAATAATGCACAACTATTTAGTTAATAATCTTTAGGGATCTTATTTCCATTTTTATGTTGCTCTCTCTTTTTTTTAAGGGGAAGAGCTGGAAGTGCCTTTTGTTCAACCTGGGTGGAAAAGTGGTTTTGATTCTCTGCTATTGACTATAGGGGAGATGTGTTTGAGTGTTTGATGCTTAAGGATGCGGTTAAAGTTAAGAATATTTCTGATGGTTTCCTGAATTGGGGTGAATATGAGATATTAATGATTTTTGTCATATTGTATAAGAATTAATGGGACAGATGCACACATTGATGCCAGTTGTAGTGGCTTAAGCATGTGCTTCAATGTTTTCCAGAACTGAGGCCATAATGAACAGCATTCACAGAGTAGCCAAATATATGTATTCTTCTGTAACAACTTCAGTAACGTTGAAAAAATCTGCTTAGAGAAATCTGCAGCCAGAAAGATAAGGTAGTTTATTTTCATATATTATTCACTGTGAAATACTCAGTTCTAGTTCTCTTATCTGGGGACTACCATCTCCACTTCCCAATTAAGTCTTACCTGTATGTGGTAATGCAGCTATGACTTCACCAATTCTTTCATCTACCAATCCAGTTATGTATCGCATAGTAGACATCATCCTACACAATAGTGGGAGTCCATAAGTAGGCCATAAGAAGGATGCTTGAAGACGAAACTGTGGGAAAGGAAGTTAGCCTACTGAAAAAGTCACCATCTCAGAACTCAGGAGATATTGGTTCTATTATCAGCTCTACCACTCATCTAGTTAATTATCTTAGCAAATAACTTCACTTCTCTGTGTCTGTTTCCTCTCCCATCCTTTGTCTTTTCTATTTATGTTGTAATAATGATAGGGCAGGCATTATTTCTTACTCTGTGTTGATACAACACCTAGCACAGCGGGCCTGGTCATGAGGTGGACACTCCCAGGGCTGGCTTTAGGAAATGTGGGGCCCAATTCAAACAATTTTGACGGGGCCCCACAGCAGTCAGTATTGAGAGCCGCACACAGCAGGGACGGTCCGGGGCCGAGGGGGACACTCTGGGGGTGGGGTGGGAGGACACGCGGGAGGGTGGGGCCTGCTCCAGGCAGAGCCAGGAGAGAGACCCAGCTCCACATATTGCTGGAGCAGGGCCCCCAGCTCTGAATAGTAACTCGCGCCCATGGCCTGGCACACTTCCGGGTTCAGGGGCAACGGGTCACCCTTAGGCGCGGGGCCCGATTCAGTCGAATTGGCCTGGATACTCCCATCCTCCACAGAAGCAAGGTGTTAGGCCTCTAACCTCTCTTAGGGTATGTCTACACTACCCCGCTAGTTCGAACTAGGGGGGTAATGTATGCATACCGAACTTGCTAATGAAGCCCAGGATTTGAATTTCCCGGGCTTCATTAGCAAGTTCGGTATGCATACATTACCCCCCTAGTTTGAACTACGGGGGTAGTGTAGACATACCCTTAGGGTGCTTTACCACGTGTGTGTATCCGTCCCAAAGGTTCAGGGCGAATAACCACATCTTGACCCTATGAGGCAGTCCAGTCTAGTGTCCATAGTCAAACACACCCCCTTGAAGGGCAGTGAGGCCTGTTGTCAGAGTCAGTAATCACTCCCTACATTCAGGGCAGTGAGGACCAATGACCAGAGTCCCAGAGTCAATATCAACCCTCTTTACACAGGGCTGCCTGGCCTAGCAACCTGAGTCAATAGCAACCATTGTAGCTACTGGTCCCCCCCCTTGGGGGTTAATGGGGATGGAATGGTGGGGCTGCAGGCCCACTCTCTCCACCAGATCCCAGCCCAGGACCCTATCAGTGGTGGGGTAGCCCTCCACTAGCTCAGTGGGGAATCCACCTGAAACACACTGAGCTCTTTGGGACGTAACTCCCCACTCGGGGTTACCTCCTATCAGACTCACCCTAGCAGCTTTCCTCGCCATTTTCCTGAAGACTGGGTGCCTTTCTGGCCATTCCTTGATGACTGGCCTCTACAGGATGGCCTGTCTGAAGCTCTTCCTCTGATTTCTGGCAGTACCTCCTTCTCCCACAATAGTCAGCCCAGCCTGAGCTGTTCCACTAGGCTTTATAGCAGGCTTCCAGCTGGAGCATGCCCAGCAGGGCTGTGGGGGCAGGGTTCTCTGAACCAGGTAACCTTGGTTAACCCTTGCAAGTCCAGTGCAGGTTTGGTACACCCCCGTCACAAGCCCCAATTGCATTTGGGGTTCCTATATGCTAGCACAATATCAATAATAAAGTTGATGACCAGGGAGCCATACATAGGATGGTACAAAGCTTTAAATATCTAATTCTTCTATAGTGCCATATAAAATGCTTGTGTATGTTTAATCACAGAGAAATTGCAAGTATGCATTTGCATGTCAATAGTGCCTTTCTTCTGTTTAGTAAACTTGAGAACTGACAAATTGGTCTTTGTTTCTTCTTTAATATTAAAGTTGCCAGCATCCAAAGATACTTATTGACTTGCTTTTATCTTTTTCTGTATGGAACCAGGGTATACCCAGATGCTTCTCTACCTGCCCCAGGCTCCCGGTGGGTTTCTAGTCTTCTCCATGGGCACTGTCAATGCAGAAACATCAGACTGTTCACATGTGCTGCCTACAAATAAAATATCTACTTGGCTTATCTTTAACTATATTGGCTGCCTTCACTGGTTCACAGCTTGATAGATGCTGCCTTTGTACCAATGTGGAATTTTAAATATGATTGCTAGCCCAATACCACCGAGGGAAAAAAATTAACAGCATCAGAAGCAGCTCTAGAGTGTCTATTTTATTATTGGGTAAAATTCAGAAGCCATGCACATTATTGGTGAAATTAATAAAAACACTCAGCATTGGTGTAATCTTACTCCTATTGAAATAAACAGGAGCTGTTTACAACAAGCACAGGATTTGGCCAGTGATGAGTACTTTTTCACATTTCAAGCCAGAGGAACAAACAGATTTTCTTGGCCCCTGGGAAAGGGGAAACAGAAGAAGGGGGTTGAGGGTAGCCAGCATTCAGTCTGCTGGCCTCTCCCAGCCTTCAGTGCACGGCCCTGTGCTCTGGTGGCAATTTAAAAGGCATGTGGCTCTGACCATTGCCACAGTAGCAATGGCAGCAGCTGGGAGCGCTGGGCTCTTTTGAATAGAAGGGCCCTGTCAGTGGGACCTTCACCATCACTCCCCCTGTCTGAGGGCCTGTTTCAAGTTAAAGGTGATTGGGATTTTTTAAATGTAAGGGCTGGTCTCACTAAGATAAAAGGTATATTTTTAAATTATAATTTTACCAAACATGTTTTAGAGTAGTTTAGTTCAAGAACTTTTTGAAAAAAGTTTGGAGTAGTTTAGTTCAAGAACTTTTTGAAAATTCCCTCCTAAAAGCCCTAGGTAACAAGGTAAGCTGTATTTTACCACTAGCTATCTGGGGTAGGTGAATGCTGCCAATTCTTAGATATTAAAATAAAAGTTAATCTCGCCACATTAGAATTTTAAGTTAAGAAGCCATACTAAGGGCTCGTCTAGGCTATGCCGAAGTGTCGAAAAAGGATATGAATATTCCGAAGTGCCGAAAGAGGATATGCAAATGAGGTTTATGCGGCTTTTCGAAAAAGGGGGGGTTGCCAAAAAACCGCATCCCGACTACTTTCACTTTCGAAAGCTCCTCTTTCAGCACTTCAGTATTGTCTAGATCAGTGGTTCTCAACCATGGGCCATATGGCTCCCCAGAGGCCACGCCCTACCTCTAGGGGGCCACATGGAAAAAACAGAACATTAAGTAAATTATGTACTTTTTTTCCAACTAGCAGCGTCTATTAGGGGGGCCACGGAGGTAAACGAGGCTCAGAAGGGTGCCATGAGCAAAAAAAGGTTGAGAAACACTGGTCTAGATGAGCCATCTCATCCAGAATCCTGTCTTCCAACAGTGGCCAATGCCAGGTGCCCTCCAAAGTGAATGAACAGAACAGAAGACCATTAAGTGATCCCACCCATCACTCATTCTCTACATTTTACATATGGAGGCTAGGGATACCATTCCTACCCTTCCGAGCTAATAGCCATTGATGAAACTAACCTTCATGAATTTGTCTAGCACTTTTTTGAAACCTGTTAAAGTCCTGGCCTTCACAAGATCCCCTGTAAAATAGTTCCACAGGTTGACTATGTGTTGCATATGTCCTTTTGGTTTTTTTAAACCTGCTACCTATTAATGTCCTGTGGTAACCTCTAGTGCTTATGTCTCAGAAAGGTACCCATCTTAGTCTGTGTTATGGGATAAGTAATTAACTTTTCATTACTCACTTTCTCCACACCAGTCATAATTTTATAGACCTCTACCATATCCTTGCTTAGGCTACGTCTAGACTAAAAGCCACTTTTGAAAAAAAGCGTCTAGACTACAACCAGTACTTTCGAAAAAGCAAGCCACTTTTTTGAAAGACAGCACCTAGAGAGTCTGGAGGCTCTTTCGAAAAAGCACAGTTTGCATTACATAGGGCTTTTTTTTTTTAAAGAGTACTTTAAAAAAAGGCATTATTCGTCATAAAATGAGGTTTTCTGTGGTCGAAAAAACTGCAGCGTTCTTTCAATTTACTTCTGAAAGAATGTGGCAGCAGTTTAGATGCAGGGGAAGTTTTTTTGAAAAAAGGCCACTCTGTAGTCTAGACACACCCTGGCTGCGTCTAGACTGGCAAGTTTTTCCGCAAATGCAGCTGGTTTTGCGGAAAAACTTGCCAGCTGTCTACACTGGCTGCTGGAATTTCCGCAAGAACACTGACGATCTCATGTAAGATTGTCAGTGTTCTTGCGGAAATACTATGCTGCTCCCGTTCGGGTAAAAGCCCTCTTTCACAAATGCTTTTCCGCAAGAGGGCCAGTGTAGACAACGCGGTATTGTTTTGCACAAAAAAGCCCCGACCGCAAAAATGGCGATCGGGGCTTTCTTGCACAAAACTGCGTCTAGATTGGCACGGACGCTTTTCCGCAAAAAGTGCTTGTGTGGAAAAGCGTCTGTGCCAATCTAGATGCTCTTTCCTCAAATGCTTTTAACGGAAAAGTTTTAACGGAAAATCATGCCAATCTAGACATGGCCCCTGAGTCTTCTCTTTTCTCAGATGAAAATTCCCAGACTTTTTAATCTCTCATCATATGGCAGCTGTTCCAAACCCCTAATCATATTTGTTGACCTTTACTGAACTTTTTCCAATGCTAAGGTATCTTTCTTTGAGATGAGGTGACCACATCTGTAAGTAGAATCATAGACTCATAGACTCCTAGGGCTGGAAGAGATCTCAGGATGTCACTGACTTCAACTCCTTGCCCAAAGCAGGACCAACCCCAACTAAATCATCCCAGCCAGGGCTTTAACAAGCCAGGACTTAAAAACCAATATGGATGGAGATTCTACCACCTCCCTAGGTAACCCATTCCAGTGCTTCACCACCCTCCTAGGGAAACAGATTTTCCTAATATCCAACCTAGACCTCGCCCATTGTAACTTGAGACCATGGCTCCTTGTTCTGCCATCTGTCACTACTGAGAACAGCCTCTTTCCATCTATCTTTGGAACTTCCCTTCAGGACGTTGAAGGCTGCTATCAAATCCCCCCTCACTCTTCTCTTCTGAAGACTAAAGAAGCCTAAATCCTTCAGTCTTTCCTTGTAGGTCATGTGTTATAGCCCCCTAATCATTTTGGTTGTCCTCAGCTGGATCCTCTCCATATCCTTTCAATAGTGCGGGGGCTCAGAACTGGATGCAATACTCCAAATGTGGCTTCACCAGTGTCAAATAATGGGGAATAATAAGTTATTTAGACCTGCCAGAAATGCTCCTCTGAATGCACCCTAATATGCCATTTATTTTCTTGGCTACAAGGGCACACTATTGACTCATATCCAGCTTCTGATTCACTGTAATCCCCAGGTCCTTTTCTGCTGAACTGCTAGTTAGCCAGTTGGTCCCCAGTCTGTAACAATGCTTGGGATTCTTCGATCCCAAGGGCAGGACTCTACACTTGTCCTTGTTGAACCTCATCAGATTTCTTTTGGCCCAGTCCTCCAATTTGTCTACATTACTCTGGACCCTATCCGTGCCCTCCAACATATCTACCTGTCCCCCAGCTTAGTGTCATCTGCAAACTTGCTGAGGGTGCAATCCATCCCCTCATCCAGGTCATTATAATGATGTTGAACAAAACCAAACCTAGAACTGATCCTTGGGGCACTCCGCTTGAAACTGACTGCCAAGCATCTGAGCCATTGAGCCCTACAGTCTAGCCAGCTTTCTATCCACCTTACAGTCCATTTATCTAATCCATGCTTCCTTAACTTTCTGACAAGAATATTGTGGGAGATCATATCAAAAGCATTGCTAAAGTCAAGGTATATCATATCCACTGACTTCCCTATGTCCACAGAGCCAGTTACCTCATCATAGAAGCTAGTCAGAATGGTCAGGCATGACTTGCCCTTGGTGAATCCATGTTGACTATTCCTGATCACTTTCCTCTCTTTCAAGTGCTTCAAAATGAATTCCTTGAGGATCTCCTCCATGATTTTTCCAGGGACTGAGGTAAGACTGACAGGTCTGTAGTTCCCTGGATTGTCCTTCTTCCCTTTTTTAAAGAGCATTCAAAGAGTATTTTTAAAAGTAGCATTCAAGATATGGGCGTACCATGGTTTTATATAGAGGCAATAAGGTATTCTCTGTCTTATTCTCTACCCCTAGCATTCTGTTTTCTTTTTTGACTTCTGCTGCACATTGAGTGGATGTTTTCAAAGAACTATTCACAGTGACTCCAAGATCTCTTTCTCGAGTGGTAATAGCTAATTTAGTCCCCATTTTTTGTACATAGAGTTGGCATTATATTTTCCAGTATGCATTTCTTTTCATTTATCCTCATTAAAAAATAATTTGTCATTTTTCTTGCCCAATCATCTAGTTTTCTGAGATCCTTTTGAAGCTTTTCACAGTCTGCTTTGATCTTAACTATCTTGAGCAATTTAGTATCGCCTGCAAATTTTTCCACCTCACTGTTCTGCCATTTTCCAGCTCATTTATGAATATGTTGAACAGGACTGGTCCCAGTAAGGACCCTTGAAGGACACCACTCGTTAGCTCTTTCCATTTTGAACATGGACCATTTATTCCTACCTTTTGTTTCCTATCTTTTAACCAGTTATCAGTCTGTGAGAGGACCTTCCCTCTTATCTTTGCCCTGACTCCTGCACCCCTCACAACACCTTGAAGGACCCAAGCAGTGCA
Source organism: Pelodiscus sinensis (assembly GCF_052426305.1). Taxonomy (NCBI): domain Eukaryota; kingdom Metazoa; phylum Chordata; order Testudines; family Trionychidae; genus Pelodiscus; species Pelodiscus sinensis. The sequence goes on from NC_143057.1 coordinate 13,472,420, forward strand.
GGGTAAGTCTTCTAATGATTTATATCCATGTGTGCATACATTTTACCTGATCAAAATCCAATTGGCAAAAACCTCTGGAATATCGATATGAGTGAAAGGAGGTTAAAGGAGACCATGCTGAAGGATTTTTTTCCCAAATTGGCACACAAAACCACCATCTTGGGCCAAATCTGATGTGCAATAAATGAATATATCTTCCATGGAATTCAATGGGAATGTTGAATCCCTATATCAAAGTAGAATTTAGTTTCCTTTCTCTACCTGAGAAAGTAAACTTGGAATGGCAAACATGCTATTTGATGAAGAAAAAATGCTTTGACGTAAGAAGCTAAGTGACTGTATACAATAAAGACCGTGACTCAGCTGGATAGGTTTTTTCATTTTATTCTTGGGGGAGAGAAATGAATCAAAGGACTACACAGCAGCAACCAGTGAATATCTAACAACAACATTTTACATTTTCCCTATAGCCCTCCCTCCCATTCACAGAGAGGCTGAGCAAACCAAAGAAACATAAATCAAGGGTGGTAAGATACATTTTCCCCTTCTAATGTGTGATGTAGGCTATCTATCACACCCTGTATAAACTATGTTAGACAGTTTTACTATGAAAACCTAGAGCTTAACAGTATGTCATTCATCACATTTTCAAAAATAGCTCTCTAGAAAAAGAGGGGTTTGGTTTTGTTGAGTATCTCTCTCTCCCACTTCCAACTTGCTTATGAACCATGGTGATAAGAAAGTCTTTTAAGAGTCACTATTTCTGTTTGGCCAGAAGAACAGCCATGGCTGGCATGAAACAGAGAGCTGAGAGGACCATTTTTCTGTAAATTTAACAAACATTTCCCCAATGTGTATTTTCAAATATATTTTAAATTAAATTAAAATATTGGAACTCCACTTTACTCTCAAGTTTAACTCTCATGCAAATGGTCTAAATCGCAATATCGAGTGGCTCACACATTATCAACCAACTAAACAATAACGGTGCCAATGGTTCTTGATGTCTGTGTAGAATCTGGTGTTAGTACTCTTCCTTTCTTAGTGCAAACTGATACTTCTTATCAGCCTCTTTTAACTATTTAGTTTTTGAGGTGCTAATAGACGATTCGTTTTTTTTAAAGTTTTTTTCTGTTACAGACTGGCTCGGCTATCCCTTTGAAACTTATCTACCCAATGTCCTCTTCTCATCCCCCCTTCCAATTTTTTTTCCTTTCTCCTTCCCCCTTCCTCTTTCCCTTATTTATTCTTGGTTCTGGACTTACAACACTTTGGTCATCTGAAGAAGTGGGCTGTGTCCACGAAAGCTTATGATACCGTCTACATGTTTTGTTAAAGTGCTACCAGACTATTTGTTGTTTTTTATTATTTTAAATTAAGTAAGTTTCACGGTGATATCTTTTATGTGATGCACTGGGAGCATTTTATTTTGCTGAAAGAAAGGAAAGGCTAACTCCTATATACCTTAAGGTGGGTCTAAAAGATACCAGAAAGCAATGAGGCAAATGGACTCTCTCTGGTTGTCTGTGATGACTTAATTGCAGTCTACTTCTCTCTAATATAACAACAAATCTATAATAACAAAAAACAATCAAGGATGGGTTGAAACAAACCAATTTAAGGAAGGAGCATCTGTTTCTGCAGAATTTGCTTTATGTTATGAAACTTAAAAAAAAAGAAAAGGCTGTTTTTTAAAATATATATATTTTTCTGTAGCTTTTGATGATTTGATGGGAATGTGAAACATGTAGTTTGATTCACTTGCTAAATGAAGTTCTCTACACACACATACAACAGGTGCACACCTATGGTATGTTTACCTAGTAGTGCATACCTCTAAGTAAGCCATGGAATTTGAGCTATGCAAAAGCATAGCGTATTTCAAAATAGCTTATTTTGAAATTTGGCACTCTCTATACAGAACTTATTTCAAAATAAATCACTATTCTACCTTAATACTCAAACAATGAGATTTACAGGAAGTTGGAGTAATAAGCCTGTTATTTTGAATTTATTTCAGAATAACGGGCTACTTGTGTAGACAGTGCATAGTGTTATTTCAGAATAACATACATTATTCCAAAATAAGTCTGCTGTGTACATGTACCCCTAGAGAACAAGCAGTGGCCTTGTATGTTTCTCCACAGTCACCCATATTTCTCTACTTAGACCTCAACTTATTACCTCAAGAGATTATAGGTTATTTCATCTTCTATGCCCTTTCCTTCCTTGGTGTCAGTTGAAATTAGTTTGCAGTAGAAAACTGGTCTGTAGGAATTTGTCTGAGCTGTTAACTGGTTTTCACATACACCATCAAACCATCTCAGATGCTTTTGGTGACTACCTATAATAGATTTAAACTACTGTAATCTTCTCCTCTCAGCTCATTGATATTGATCCTGCACTCCTCTCCCTGTCAATCTATCCCAAATGTTGCCACCAAAAGGATCTTTTTTATTTGTCATTTTAGATCATGTCCTGAACCCCCCTGCCTCTCACTGTCCTTTTGCTATTTCACTGGCCCCTATTGCCCCGAGCATAACATTTTACTTGATTTAAGGCTTTTAAAAAACTGAATTAAATTAATGGAGATTGCCTATCTCCTAGAACTGGAAGGGACCTTAAAAGGTCATTGAGTCCAGTCCCCTGCCTTCACAGCACAACCAAGTACCATCCCTGACAAATTTTTGCCCCAAATCCTTAAATGGCCTCAACAAGGATTGAACTCACAACTCTGAGTTTAGCAGTCCAATGCTCAAACCACTGAGCTATCCTTTCCCATATAACTGTTGCTAAATAGCTAACATATTTCCTTTCACTTTTCCCCCCCCCCCCCCCAGCCTGCATATGTGGATATAAAATGGCAGAATGTCTTTAGCACTGGCAGTGATGACTAAGTTTAACTTTCAGGTAATGGTGAATTTGGGCTAGCAGATAGAAAAACACATTTTAAAAGCATATAAACTGAAGGGAAAATAGTCAAATTGAACTGGTTGGCTGTGGGAGGCAATAAATATGGAAACTTTGATTCTTCTTTTACAGATTCACTTTGCTATGCAGAATCACACTTGAAAATATTAGATGCAGACAGAATATGATGCAAACTGTTCTTTGCATTTTCACTTTTTGGGCTCATTGTCAGGTGAATTAGTCTCATAACTCTTCCAAGAGTCTTCAGGGTAGGTGATTGTTCAGCAAAATAACTACTATTGCTGCCGTAAACATGCAGTATGTAGAGTGTCTCCAGGAATAACTGTAGTCTGTGTGTCCTTTTGAGAATGTAGGTAGAGCGGATGAAGTAAGGGTTTTTTGGCTCTAGGTGCAGCAGAGGGGTATTAAAGATGGTGTTGGAAATAGCCTTACTCTTGTTTTAAATTATTCTTATCAAAATTAATTTGCTTAAATTCTTTCATAATTGTTTTTGAGGGGATGAGGTATAAATATGACAGAGCAGCTTAACTCTGTGTATGTTTTGTGAGTATGTTCCTTTGTCAGCAATGCTCAAGAGAGCTCAAAATTCCACCAACCATTCTGAGAAAGCCTGTACTTTTGCTCTCAGCTTTCTAAGTGTTCACAGGTCTTTTTCATTAAGCTTCAAGCATGGGTGCTGGCAGCATATGCAGGCTCCTGGGCAAGGTTTGGGGGGACTCCCTTCTTCCAAGAGGGGCGGGTCCTCAGGAAGAAGGAATGGAGCTGGGACAGTAAGCCCTCAGCACCATCCAGAACATGGTGTACCTCCTCCCCCGACCTCAGAGCTGTCTGGAATGCACTATGCAGTGATCCGTGAGGCAATTTTGGTTTTGTTTGTTTGTTTTTTGCAAACTCAAAATCAGAGACATTTTGTCAAAGAAACTTTTCATAATAAATATTTAGTCCAACTCTATCAATGACAGCCATTATACATGCATTGGCTTCCAGTTTTTGGTATGAATCTCATAATGTTTTTGAATATACAAGGAAAAGCTTTAGGGAATTACAATGGGTCAGAGAAACACTCAGACCTTTGTTAGGAGAAAGGGATTTTATTTGTTCTGAGGATTAATGCAACAACTGTTCCTGCTGTATTTCATTTGCCTGGATAATATGACCATATTCCCTGTGTGTCAGGAGACTATCAGGTTAAATCTAGAGCTCTTTGAATTGCAGATACTGATAGAATGTTCTCCAGTGTTTTCTGCTCAGAGGTAGAGTTAACATTTCTGACAGTTGGAAAAAAGAGGTTAAACACTGCTAATGAATAGAGATTTTTACAGGGGAATTATTTTACTTTTGTATGAGATATACGAGATTTTAAGCAAACAGCTTCCAGATGTCAGATGATAGGTCTTGGGAGGTGTCTGGAATATTTTGGTACCTTCAACTCTGTCTGCTTGTGAGATGTGCTTAATGTAGATTTTTGAGCCTGGTCTCCTTCAGAAGATGCTAGTTCTAGAACTGACATTATAGAACTGGAAATGCTATTTCAATAGGTGTCATATTTTGCTGAATTAGCTGGTTTGTGGGTATATCTTACCCCTTTAGATGCAGCTTGCAGGTGATAAAATATTCATCTCCTCTCTTTTGCTCTGTGACCCTTAATTTTTAGTTCAATGTTTCTTGAAGCTATTAATAATGTTTCGATCATAGGACCAATGTAGTTTAATGGTTAAACCACAAGGGTTGTGACTCAGGACTTCTGAGTTTTATTGCCTGTTCTGCCACTTATTTGCTATGTGACTTTGAACAACTCACTTAAACACTTCATATAGCTGTTAACCCATCAAACAAGTTAAAACATAGACTAAAAATTGTCAGAGTACTAAAATAATTTAGGAGTCAAGTTTCTTTTCTAAAAGTGTTTTAGACTGCAAGGAGCCTAGCTCTTGATGAAAGTCAAAGGGTCTTGGGCTCCAAAACGATTTAGGTGTTTTTCAAATTTCAAAGAGAGAGAATATGACATAGGATATGTCATTCTGGATTAGACCTAGTATTATTCTAGTCTAGCATACTATCTTCATCAACAACCAGTACCAAATACTTCAGAAGAATAAAAGTGCTTCATTGCAAGTCATGAGAGTTAGGCACCTAACTCATACTTAGGTACTTTGTAAATTCCACCATCTGCATTTTTAGGCATCTAAATCTGGCCCTTTCTACCTTTCTTCCTCAGAATATTTTATTCATTATCTGGGCCAGTACCTTTATAGCTCAGTCCCTTTTTCTTAGACTCTTCCTTTGTGTATGGCTATGTCTACACTGCACAGTTATTTTGGAATAAGCTATTCCAAAATAGCTTATTTCGAAGTAGTACATCTATACTGCAGAGAAGCCTCAAAATTAGTCCAATGTAGATGTGCTAGCTCTGTTTAGAGCCCCAGGAGGATGGCCCTGGTGAACGGCTATTTTGAAATAGCAGAAGTAGAGCATCTCACATGCCTTATTTCAAAATAGCTATTTCGGAATAGGCATTATTCTTCAGAGAATGAGGTTTACAGAAGTAGGAATAAGCTCTCGGTTATTTTGAAATTATTTTGAAGTAACAAAATTGCTGTGTAGATGCTCGCATAGTAATTTCGGAATAACGGCCATTATTCTGAAATAACTGCTGTGTAGACACTTCCTATGTTAGTACAATGCTTAGCAGTGGACAGTGGGGCCATAATCTTCTATAGGTTGTCTGGCATTACACCAATATAAATGGTAAGTAATTAAAAATAATAAGGCTACTTATATAAGGATATCTACCACAATATATAACCCCTTAAAAGAAGCACTTAAATTCAATGGGATTGTTCCAACTCATAACTCCTTGAATTATCCATCCTATTCTTTTGCTGTAGGTCCTCTAATGTTCCTCCACCTTCTGTGCTGCCATTTGAATCAGTAAAAAGTCAGCCCCTACCTGGCACATTCAGCTATAGATTACCTAGTTCCCTCCATCTGGATGTACTTCATAAGTGTAGACAAAAGTCCATGTGTTAAATCGGGCCAGTTTTCAGAACTGAGATGGTGGTTTACTATCAATGTGTTTATATTACTTTTGCAAACTTTAGTGTGTCACCTCATCTCGCCTCCTGCCACGGAATTAATAATTTATTAATTCATATGTGTGACATCTCCATTTCTCATCTGATCCACAAGACTGCAACCACCCTGGCTCTAAAAGTGGAAAAAGTAGGCTTTTTTAGAGGCATGTTTTGGTAGAGAGAAACAGTCTTAAGCAACAAGGATAAAACAGACAGTTTTCTCGTGCTGTTTCTAAACCTAGACTGCAAATTAGCACTGGTTACTGCACCAGATTGCAAGCTTTGCTTCTCAAGTTTCTAGATAACGTCTTTCTGTGAAAGTTAAATAACTTGGCAGTTCTCTGATTCAGGAGCACATAGTGTATGCTGCAGCAGTGTGAGCACTGTTGATACTTCACTGAGGAGTTGTTTCTTATATATGTTTGCCCCAGGCTTGTGGTCCCTTCACACCTTTCATTGCCTCCCTCTGCTCACATGAAGCATCCTAAATGAGTAAGTAAAGAGACTGTAAGACATTTCAATAGATAACGTTGCAAGAAATCTCTGTGGAACCCAGCTAAGCACAAAGCACAAATATTTAAAGAGACCACAGCATGCACAGTTGCTTTTAGGCTAGTGGAATTATAAAATACTGGTTATGAGGCAAAGAAGGCACTTGCTTTTCATGCCACCACATGGCTTCGCCCTGATGCCTTCTAAGCATAGGCCAAAGGTGGAGAAACTTTTTTAGCAGATATTTGAATGGTGAGTTGATTATTGACACAGGAACAGCTAGAATGGGTATGAAACTTCTCCTATATACCAAGACAAATCTCACCTACTTTGGAGTTCTATGAAGATCCCTGCACTCATTCTGCCTCTCAGCTACAAGTAGGCAGATTTTTATAGCTAAATGATATTTCCATTAAAATGCATATTCAGTGAGACTGAAACAGTCAGGGTATGTCTACATTAGCCATCCTAGTTCGAACTAGGGTGGCTAATGTAGTCATTCGAACTTGCAAATGAAGCCCGGGATTTAAATATCCCAGGCTTTATTTCATGTTCCCAGGTGCCGCCATTTTTAAATAGTTCGAACTACGGGGCATTTAAAAACGGCGCCCGGGAACATGCAAATAAAGCCCGGGATATTTAAAACCTGGGCTTCAATTGCAAGTTCGAATGACTACATTAGCCACCCTAGTTCGAACTAGGATGGCTAGTGTTGACATACCCTCAATGTTTGTCTACACAGCAAAGTTATTTCAAAATTATTTTCCTAGTGTCTACACAGGCCAACTGCTATTTCAAACTTAATTCAAAATAGCGGAGGACTTATTTTGAAATTGGTAACCCTCATTCCACGAGGAATAGCACTGATTTTGAAATTGCTATTTCAAAATAAGCGCTGTATAGGCACTTTATTTCGAAATAGGGGGCCTCCAGCACTTCCCATAGTGACCTGCTGGTTGTCCTGGCCACAAGGTAACTTCTGACCTGCCAAAACCCAGTTCTAGCTGGCCTTAAATGCGATTCAGCATCACTCAGTGTGGACTGATGAATTTTGTGTGGACACATTACTTTGAAATAAGATAATTCAAAATAACTATTTCAAAATTAGATATTTCAAAATAACGCTGTAGTGTAGACATACCCTCAGTGAATTTATACTGACTTCATTCAACTATTTAACTCCAGTGGAAATAAAAATCTAAAAAATGTCCCCCAAGATTCAAAATATGGTATTTTGACATTTTCTAAATTAAATGATTGTTTTTTAGTTCAAAATTATTCTCCTTTTTGACATTTCTAGTAATTTCATTGCAAAAAAATGTTAATAATAAAAATTGTTTATCTGTCTATCTATCTATCTGTCTATCTATCATTGTAATTTAAATAGTTTAAACTGATAGGGTACTAAAAATATCATAGACGTCTACAGACATGATAAAATTTTATTATACAACCATATACTGTCATGAAATTTTTTTGAATAATTCTAAAACAGAGCTGTAATTACCAATTTGATCCTATAGGATAGCTCAAATCAATCCATACAAAGATTATCAGTTTCTATTAAATTTTGTAGGATAAGAACCTAAGGCTAGCTTTTAGTCTCTTTGGACTGAAAGGGTTTTGGAAAAATCCATTTTAATTTATTCCACTAAAAGTGATCCTGTATAACATTTTGTAGTAGCCTTATTCATTTACTGGGTAGGCAAGGGTGTACCTTGAATTTATCATAATGTAGAGCTATTCTAGCAACATAATTTGGCAAATCAGTAAACTGCTATTGACAATTCCAGTGTTTCAGTGCAGTATGGAAAGTATGGGGAATTCTTTATTAGATTGATGCTATTTGATTTCCAGGCTTCACTTTGAATTTCTTTCAAAATGTCATCAGTGGCAGGTGGATAGGACAGGGATGTGACCTGGTTGTAAATTCTATTTCCCGATGAGATATGATATTTCATGTAAAGACAGTATTTCCTTCACCTGAAGAAAAAACATCATTTCTTCTTCGAGTAATGTCCCCATGGGTGCTCCACTGTTGGTGTCGGGCTCATCCTGGCTCCATGGATCGGAGACTTTCAGAGCAGTGTGTCCAGTCAGGCTGTGCATGTGCGAGTGGCAAGTGGTGTTCTGGCCTTTGAAGTTAGCATGCGCAACCCAGTTCCCCTCAGTTCCTTCTTCACCAGCCTCAGCTACGGACAAGCACAAGAACAAATCTACACAGACACATCCCTAGAGCCCCGACCAGGGTTATTCTATCTACTACCCAAGATCCATAAACCTGGAAATCCTGGACGCCCCATCATCTTGGGCATTGGTCGATGCTGCAAATCCAAGGTCTAAAAATCCTCAACACAAAACAGACACACAAGATGAGGGCCAGAAACACCTGGATGTGTTTGGGAGGAAAATGTACTCCTCTTCAACTCTTCAACTTTGCATAGCTAACTACACAGCCTTACTCGCTGATCATGACTTCGACAACTATGTGAAACTAACAGAGCTCACACAGCATCTCTCAGATGACAAGAGATCTACCCTCAAAGCCATCATTAAATAGGTGTTTACTATATCCCATACAGCTCTACAAATGGCCCTTGATGCCAGGTCTCTAAGGAGCACATTTGAGAATTTTGTCAAGGATTTGCCTGACCTCCACTCCACACCAGTGCCAGGTGAGTCTAACATCTTCCACTACCACTTGCATACCTTTTACAATCAATGGGCAGCAATCACTACAGATCGTCGGGTTGTAGAAATTATCAGCTGCGGGTATTCTATCCCTTTCATATTGATTCCCCCGCCCCAACCCCTCCATCGTCTCCCTCCCTCTTCAGAGACCCCACTCACAAAACCTTGCTCCTCCAAGAAGTTCAATACCTGCTCAACATAGGAACCATAGAACGAGTCCCTGAACAATACGAAGAGAGAGGTTTTTACTCAAGCTACTATCTCTCTCAAAAGAGAATGAGGGTTGGAGGCCTAGTTTAGATCTCTATCAACTAAACAAATACCTTCACAAACAGCATTTCAAAATGGTTACACTTGACATAGTCATTCTCGCACTGGACAGGGGAGATTGGTTTGCAGCCTTCAACCTCCAAGATGCATACTTCCACATTATGATACATCCCATGTGTAGTTGTTTTCTATGCTTTACAGTAGCATTAGACCATTTTCAATACAGAGTCCTTCCATTTGGTCTCTCCTGAGCCCCCAGAGTCTTCTCTAAGACCCTGGCAGTTGTAGCAGCACATCTTAGATAAAAAGATATCACAATCTTCCCTTATTTGGATGATTATCTCATCTGATGTCCCTACCAACAGACCACAAAGGACATAATCACATTCACAAAGGCCTCCCTTCAGTCTCTAGGCTTCATTATCAATGACCGGAAGTCCACTTTATGCCCCGCACAATCCCTAGAGTTCATAGGGGCTCATATAGATTCTACAGCAGCATGTGCCATAACCATCAGCCCAACTGTCCCCATCCTATCTTGTCTCAAACTCATGGGGCATGTGGTAGCCCTCATTTTCAATGTTTCCAACATTGTATTTCCTCAGTCTATTCACCAACCAGCCACCACATCCACAGACACATTTCTTGTCTTCCAAAAGTCCTTACCTCCTTACAATGGTGGACTCAGGCACAGAACCTCTGCAGTGGGGTGCCCTTCCACCAAGATCAACCATCCAAACAAATCACTACGGATGGCTCACTGACCAGAGTTTTTCCTTTGTCAGGGGTTGGTGCTTAAGCTGGCTTCTGGGGTAAGGATCCCAGCCACTCCTTCAGGGACTCCCTTCTCTGCTGTTTCTAGCTCTATAACTTTTAGCTTTGACTCAAAATCTTAGGCTACGTCTACACTGTGGCTAGGTCTACACTGCAGGCTTCTTGAACAAGATCTGTTTTGTGCAAGAGTTCTTGTGCAAAAGGTCTTCCATAAGAGTGCGTGCCATGTGCTTTTGCTCAAGAAATGTGCTTTTGCGCAAGAGCGTCCATGGCAGTGTGGATACTCTTTTGCGCAAAAAAGCTCTGATGGCCATTTTAGCCATAGGGGTTTCTTGCTCAAGAAAATTATGTTGTCTGTCTACACTTCCTTCTTTTGGAAGAGCTCTTATGCAAAAGGGCTTATTCCTCTTCCTTTTCTGGAAGAAGCCCTGTTTTCCGACACTGTACTGTAAATTTACTTGCGCAAGAACGCCTGGCAAGTTTTTGCATAAGAACAGTAGCCTGTGAGTTTTTGTAGCAAAATATGTTAATGAGGGACTCATTAGCATAAGTTGTGATTTCATTAGCATATTTCCTGCCATTTCTTTTTGCACAAGGGGTTTTTGCGCAAAAATAAGCAGTGTAGTCACTTCCGTTTTGCTCAAAAACCCCTTTTTGTGCAAGATCCTTATACCTCAAAAAGGAGATATACCAATCTTGCACAAAAAGGGGGTTTTGTGCACAAAGGAAATGTCTTCACTGCTTGTTTTTGCAAATGAAGTGTGACAATATGCTAATCAGTGTTTCATTTGCATACTCTGCCACCAAAAGCTGGCAGTGTAGACAAACCTAAGAATACATCTAGATTATGAAAAAAAGTTGGAATTTGCGGATCTTTTTACAACTTTTCTTTGTAGTGTAGACATAGTCCCCCTCTCTCTTTCTCTCTCTAATATCCACCTTCCAACTGAGGAGGCTTTTAAAGGACTCCTGCAAGCCTAAAGTGGAGTCAGCTGTCCCCAACTTAACTGGGCCAGTTCCCTGACAGCTGTTCCTAATTGCCCTGCAGCCCTCTGCTCCTAATTAGCAGGCCTTTTGCCTTTTTTAGGCTTCCTTTCTCCCATTCTGTAGCAGTCTTCTGGCCTGATCTTGTCACAGGAGTTACTTTAAAATCTCAGCTTTCATTTAAAACAAGTAAATTCCTGGCCCTCATGTTTTCAAGGAAGCTTGAAACATGAACCCCAAATGCTCAAAAAACCCATATAAAATATATTTTTAACTCATGACTTTGAGAGGGTTTCACTCATGATTTACCACTTCGTGCATGAAACATTGATTTCATCACAGATTTGAAACTCATTTATCAAAACTTTGAAATTTGAAACTTATTTATCAAAAGGTTCCCTACAGTTCCTTAATCTCTCAGAGCAACCTTTGCTGATTTTTAGTTACAGTAGTGCAAGCCTACGCAAATAATTTAAAATAGGAAATAAAGACCAATACCTTTCCCCACTGAAACTATATTGAAATTCTGAAAGAGTGAACTACTTATGTTGCATTGTGACATATATACCCTGGGTGCGTCTAGACTGGCAAGAAACTTGTCAGCTGTCTACATTGGCCGCTTGAATTTGCGCAAGAGCACTGACGTTCTAATGTAAGAATTCAGTGCTTCTTGTGCAAATACTTTGACGCTCCCACTCAGGGATAAGCCCTCTTGCACAAGAATTCTTGCGCAAGAGGGCCAGTGTAGACAGGCACCTTAATTTTTTCCACAAGAAAGTCCGATGGCTAAAATGGCCATCGGAGCTTTCTTGCGCAAAAGCGCGTCTATACTGGGCACGGATGCTTTTGCGCAAAAGCATTCACGCCAATGTAGATGTCTTTTGTGGAAATACTTTTAACGGGAAAACTTTTCAGTTAAAAGTATTTCCGCAAAATCATGCCAGTCTAGATGCAGCCCCTTAGTTTTATGGAAAGAAACATAGGCTATGTCTAGACTACAAAGAAAAGTTGGGAAAGGATATGCAAATTGCAAACTACAATTGTGAACCACAATCTGCATATCCTTTTCTGTTTTTCTTTCAAAAGAGGCTTTTCTGAAATTTGTCACGTCTGCACCGTGCCAAATTTCAGAAAAATCTGCTTTTTCAGAAGAGCAGATGCATTCCTTGGACTTGGCATTGCTTTTCCAGGATACCTCCGGTATCCCGGAAAAGCGCTGCAGTCTAGATGTATCCAGAGTTTTCAGGGTGGGCTCTTGAACTTCAGGTTGAACCTCTAAAATCTGGACTCTGGTCCAGAAACATCCATGGATATTGCTGGACCAGAGAGTCCTGGTTGTTCAGGTTCAAAAGTGCAGCCCCATCTAGGCTGGCTGTGGGGAGCACATTCCCAGTGGGGCTGGTGCAATGGGGAGCATAGCCCTGGCTCGGGCTGATGGCAAAGAGTGCAGTCCCAGCCAGAGCAGGAGGCAGCAGGGTCAGCAGCCAGGAACCAGCTCTGACTGGGGCTGTCACTGTGGGAAACACAACCTCAGTTGGGGCTGGCGCGGTTGAGGGGGTGAGGTGCAGCCCTGGTCAGGGCTGGCAGTAGGGAGCACTGCCCCAGCCAGAATTAGGGGCTGCATGGTTGGCAGACAAGAGCACAGTCCTGGATGGGGCTTGTGGTGGAGAGCGCAGCCCAGGCCAGGACTGGAGTCAGAGGGGCCAGCAGCTAGGCATATAACCCAGATCAGCACCGTGGGGGATGCAGCCCCACGTAGGGCCAGAGGCAGTGGAGCTGGCCCATCTGGGGCTAGTGCAGTTGGGGACTCAGCCGTTGTCAGGACTGGTACAGTGGGGTGCTGAAGGCAGAGGGAGGCAGCAGGGAGCGCAAACCCCAGCCAGGAGCAGAGCCTACAGCTGGGTGAGGAGTCTTAATCTCCCCTTGTCCGGCAAACTCCATGGTCCCGAGGGTGCTGGACAAGGGAAGTTTGACCTGTAGTACCAATTGATATTACCCTAATGAAGTCAGTATTGCTGCATTAATTTATACCAGCAGAGGATTCAGCATTGTGTTTACTAAAAAAGTTCACACATTCATTTTTATTTCTCTTACAACTTTTGAAATTAGCAAAGGTTCAAACTGTTTAAATTTACCCTTGAGTAATTTGAGAGCATGTAGTTTCTAGATTCAATCTCCCTTTTTAAAACACCATACAAACTGGTTTTCATAGTGGCAAAAGTAAGGTTAGTCAAAACATGTAATTGAAACTGGGTTTTCATTTTTAAAAAACCATAAACGGTTTCTGCTTTCTGCAGAAAACAAATGTTGAAATTCCCAAATATTTTGAGTTGGCAATGCTGCCAACATGCCTAAGGAAGTTATGGTTCACTTTCCTCATTCCCCCCCATCTCTATGGGTTGGATTTCTTATTCAGACTTCATGTTCCATGATGCACCATGCACAGGGATTCTCATAATGGATTGCTATGGAAGACAGTAATTCATCCTGGGAGATGTAGTCCAGCCTGGAAGTCTGAAGGAGATGGGAACATAAGGTAACCAAATTAGAACTCCCATGAGGCACAGAGGTAGCTTTGTCAAATCAAAATGTTTTAGATTCTCTCCAGCATATTTTGGTATTTGCTTTTCTCAACAATAATTATTTAAACCAGCTCAAGGAGGAAGCAGACTGTGTCTAGTTGAATGGGAACCTGAAGCAGCAGTAAACAGTCCAGTCTATTTTAACAGACTGATAATAAGAAGAGTTAGAGAAAGGAAGAGTGCTTGTAAAGATGATCCACATTCAGTGTGTGTTACATATCCTGCTGCATTCAGGGTACGTCTACACAACTGTGCTATTTCAGGATAACATGTGTTATGCTTAGCTCCATATGCTGCCTTGTAACAATATCAACAGGAGTAGCACAAATGGAATAAAGGAAAAAGAAGAAACTTTATAAGCAGAAGGAGAGATTTCCTGATCCTAAAACTTTATTAGCTATTAGCCATCAGCTTAAGGAATGGCTAAATATAAGATGTTTGGGTTATTTTAAAGTATAATTAGGAATTAAAATTCATTCTAACCTCTCCATTATTCCTCCATAGGATCACATACCAAAACATACTACATTGGGTCCATGACTTATTCTACATTAACAACCCATTGAGAGGGATGTGATTATGAGATGTATTAAAATGTTGTGTTTATGCAAATTGTATTGTTAATATTTTATATTAATTTGAAATTTGCTCCGAAAAGAATTTAAGAATTTAGCTCAGATTTTTTTTCTTCCCTCACACTTTCCATTTGGTTAGCTAGACAAGTGAGAGAGAAGGTGAACACAAATTGTTGCTAAGTAGTAGTTCATCAATTCTGTTCCTGTTGCAAATTGCTCAATTACTCCATTATGGTGCAATTACTTCCTAGCTGTAGATTAATTGCCATCTACATTCTTAAAGATTTCAGCAGTGGCAAAACCTGCTCTGAGTTTCTGTGTAAACACTGTTCTCTCCCAAAGGATGTGGTGCATAAGAAATCAGGCAACCATGAGAGGAAGGAAAAGGGCATTTAGAGTTAGATCGCTGCTTTTAGCTGCAGCCCCCAAGGGAAGAGTGGAGAACCAAATGGGAGCACTGAGAGACACAATGCACCTGTGCTCAGCTCAAGCATTATTCTGCTATATCCCTTTTTGAGTACAGCATGTGCTTGCTTGCATGTTTCTAGTCCCACAGGCACATGCAGGGAAGGGAGAGCTCTATGGCACAGCTCTTTTCTTGACCTCTGTAGGGTGGTTTAAGAGCCAGAAGTACTAGAGGAGAGTGGTTCCCGTGCTCAGCAGAGCATCTATAAGTGCCTAGAAAGGAAGGCAAATAGATAGCAGCAGGGCTATGATTGTGTGGACTCCATGGGGAAGCAGCAGAAGGGAAGGCTTTTAGTGCCCTATCCTCATGCATTTGCTCAGGATCCAGCTGTGTTCCAGTAATAATAATATAAAACTTGTTGTTGTTTCTAAAAGTTCAGTCAAGCAAAGGGCTAGGCAAATGCTTCAATCAACTGAATAATCCATACTTATTTTACAAGCTAAAATTGGCCTGCATACATTAACATTTTGGGGTAAAATTCGGTGACATCGGCACTGGGGTTGGATAATAGGACACATCCTGCTGCAAATTTGACTCCTGGAAATGAAGGGTCCCATCCAACTACTGCTGAAGTGCAAGGAGAAATTGGTTGTTTGGATGGACCAAGAGGAGGACCAGATGAGACCCTCACCTTGTCAGACCTTAAGACAAAATAGCCTTTGCAGAGATTTACTTATTCCAATCCCCTACTGTGGGTTTCATGGTGGAAGGGGATTATTTGGCCTTCAAAATTTTAGTGATATCTATGTTTTATGTTGTTCCTCATCTACATTTTCCTTCTTTGCATTAGAGGGTTGTAAATGTAGAACAGATTAAAGGAAATACTGCTTTAGTTATTATGAATATAGTTATATAATTATATTAGTAGCTTCTAGAGACAAATATGACATCTGCTCAGTATGATATAAGTGCATTGTAATAGACAGACTTGACTTTGAATAGCTTACTGTTTATGTATGCATATCAGACAAAGAATGAGAGAGAAGTAGTATTTTGGTTGTCTCCATTTTATAGATGGGGGAACTAATGCACAAGGAATCCAGAAATCTGGCAGAGCTAGCAACCAAACCCCAAATCTACAGAGTCTTGGTGTACTGCGCTAATCACAGAATTGGCCTTCCTCTCTGATGAGCCTTTACAAAAGCTTGTCAGTCTGCGGAACTTCCTTCAGCAGGAGGAGCATATATAATGATTTGTCAGTTTTAATTACTGTGGCTATGTTTAATTATTCAACTCTTTAAACTGTGACCAACTGCTGTATTTGCTCCTCCTGTAGAAGGAAAATACATTCTCTGAAAGAATGACTAGGTAGTAAACATTTGCATTAAAGTTGTATTAAATCAATCAAAACCCTAGGTCAGGAAAACACTTGAATACATTCTTACAGTCCTTTCCTGTTTGGGACAGTAGTTATTCAGATGACATTCTTCCTACAGGTATCAAAATATTTTTCTTTGCATTTATAAGGTACAAAAATATTTGCCACACAATCATCTCTTGCAGTAAGGTCCCTGGCAAACATGGTGCCTATTGCCTCATAAAAAAAGAAAAAAAACCCTGCATATTGGAATGTGACAATGTAGAGAACTGTCCAAATTTCTACCAGGCTGGAAGTTAATTCTACCAAACAAGAAGTAGGATGGAAGACTGTAGGGGTTCCCCCCTTGTGCGGAGGGGCTTACGTCTGCCCCCCTCAGTTTCTCCGTCGTTAGCGCCTCGAAGTGACCGGCTTCGTTCGGTTCCGTTAGGCGGTTGGGGGAAGGGGCCCAGGGCCCTAAGGTCAGGGAAAGACTCCCCACCTAGCAGGGGGGGTCGAGACCCCTAAACTCCCCTGCTCTCAGGGTCCGCGTCCCCGCCCTGGGCCACTTCTTCCCCCAGGTCCACTTGTCTCACCTGGGTTCACTCTCTGGTCCTGCCCAGGGCCTCCAGTATCTGCGTCCGTCCACCGGCTCTTGGGGGGAGTGCGCCTCCTCGGTATCCCCCCTGCTTGCCGGCCTTCTGCACTCATTTAAACTGCCCGCCGGGCGCAGGCAGATGATGTCACCGCCCTCGTCGGCCTCTGGCCCCTCCCCCGGCCGGCCTCCCCGTGACGTCCCTCCTCCCGCCTCCTCCCGCCTCCATTGGCTGCATTGCCCGCCAGTCCCGGCTTGTCCCCCGGCCGGCGCGTCGGCCCTCCCTCTCGGGGCAAGCGAGCGTCTCTCCGAGCCGTGGCGGGGGGTGAGCTTCCCCCCCGTGCTTGCGGCGTTCTGGCAGTCTTCGGGAGGGGCGGGGCTACCCCGCCACAAAGACCCAATTAGACTTTTAGGGGGGACGCAGAAAACTTTGCATTTACTTTAGATGGTTTCCCCTCAACACTTTTCATCAGTTCAAATGGCAAGAGCAATGTGTGTGTGTGTGTGTGTGTGTGCGCGCGCGCGGGGGGGGATTTTAAAAGAAGTCTCACGTAGACAAGATCTACTGTTCTGAAGTTCATACCACTACAAAGTTTGGAAGGCATATTTTTTAAAAAAATGCCTCTACTGTGTAGCTTGATTTGGAAGCCACCCTCAGTCAGGAACATTTTATAGCTGCTACATTTTCCCCATTAATTTTACCACAATGAAATGACATAAACAAGAACAGACATATTGGGGCAAACCAAAGCTCCATCTAGCCCAATATCCTGTCTGCCCACAGTGGCCAATGCCTGATGCTCCAGACAGAATGAAAAGAACAGGTGATCCATTTCCTGTTGCCAATTGCCAGGCTTCTGGCAAACAGAGGCCAGAGACATCATTCCTTCACTTCTTGAATAAAAGGCTTTAATGGACCTATCCTCTGTTGAGTTACCTATTCTTTTTTTAAACCTTGTCCTTCATAATATCCTCTAGCAAAGAGTTCCACAGGTT
Organism: Pelodiscus sinensis; assembly: GCF_052426305.1. NCBI lineage: Eukaryota > Metazoa > Chordata > Testudines > Trionychidae > Pelodiscus > Pelodiscus sinensis. The sequence goes on from NC_143057.1 coordinate 13,490,147, forward strand.
GACTGTGCATAATGAAAGTAATAGAAACCATCCTTGTTTTGAAACAAAGCCATTGGAGAAATAATTAAATATCAACTATGGATTCTAAATGAAGATATACAGTGTTTATCACACAGTTTCTGGTGCAACTGATGTAGATTGCAGGAAACAAAACAAGATAGGTGAACAATTAAGAGTGCAAAATGTAGCAGATTTGTAGGTCAACCAGTAGAGGGCAACACAATGACACGTGGTAATATGTAATTTTTCTCCCAATAGAGGGAAGCAGTTTACATTTGACTATGGAATTTCATCCAGGGAATCACAAAGAGGTCCATTTAATTCATAACCAACCTCTCTTTCCTTATGGCTTACACTTGTTCAACTTTTTGGCACCCCAGGGAATTAAGTTGTTGTAAATGAAACCAGATCTGGACTTGGGGTACGTTCAATTATAGAGCTTGGACTTCTGAAGGTCTGACTAATGTTTTACAAAGATGGCTTGAATTTCCTGATATTTATCCACAAATTGTAAGGAAAAACCATTTCATTAGCAAAGCCCCAAATATATATTTTTTTAAAGTGGAGCCACTTCTGCTTCTTGAAGGCATGGCATTGTTATGTTTGAGGGAGAGCTCACTTGTGTCGGAATAGAGTGTCTTCACTACACTTGCTGCAGCAGCACTATCACTGTAAACATGCTGTCATGAACAGGAGTGCTGTCTAGCACCTAGTGACTAAGAGGTTAACTCAGGTACCTAGCAAAGGTGTCGGCCAAGGGGCCAGAAGAACCAATCAAGATAGAGGGTTGAAATTTGAATCGGATATAGTTTCCCTGCCTGCTTTCTTTATGTGGGAGAGTTAAACCAGGATTTAACAGACACAGAATGATTTAAACCCAGGCAGGGCTACTATGTCTCTCCCCCCATGGAATTCAGAATATGGGAGCAGACTGAACAGAGAGAAAATTAGAAGTGAGTACCAGGGAAATGTGAGTCTAGTCGCGCTGAGGATAACTTTTCTTTATTTTGTGGTTTGGTTTGAACTGCTCTGTGTGAATCTATGCCTCCCCTCCCCGTTTACCATCTCAGCTTTTTGTACTGAGACTTTTCTCTGTTTTTTTTAATGTTTTCCTTGGTTGCTTTGTAACATCCAGCAACCAAGTATGCTTTATCAAGTTTATCTTTTGTTTTGTAATAACAATCACTTATTTTAAGGTGATGATTTGATTCTTGTGTCCTGGAAGATCTGTCAGTGTGTATCTGCATGCCTCTGACTGAGAGGTCAGCTACCAGAGACTGCAGCTTGTTTTTCACTTTTCAAGCTCTTTTGGGGCAAAAGAGCTTGGGGTACCCCTGGGGGTGGTTTCAGGCATTTGCCTCTGGTTTTTTAGGGATCAAAAAGCACTTGATGGTGGCAGCAAATTCCCAAAACCTGTGTATTAAGATTCTGGGGGGAAGTTTTTGTAACCAGTGCCTATGGAGACAAGGTTTTGAAGCTCTCTTGTGGGCCCCCACCTTCTGCACACAGCGTGCCAGAGTGGGGAATAGCTTTGACACATGCCGTTACACCAAGCAGCAATTGTTCCCATTCAGGATATTTGCTTATTATTTGGTTGACTGATTTTGCCAGTTAACTAGGTTTCTAGCTGCTTTGTGTCACAAGACCTGGGACATACTGGATGGCAGGAGAGAGATCATTTGATGATTACCTGTTCTGTTCATTCCTTCTGGGGCAGCTTGTATTGGCCCTTGTTGGAAGGCTAGATGGACCTTCAGTCTGGCCCATTATGGCTGTTGTTATATTCTTAATCTAGCTACTAATGTTAAGAAAATCCCATCTTTAAAAACAGTGATAAAATTAAATGGGCTGAGATGATCTAGCTAATATCAGGATATAAACTAAACTTTGGAAAACAGGATTTCAGTTCCAAATCTGACATGTTCTCCTTAAGGTAGTGCTCAGCCTTTTCCCCACACCCTTTAGAATAGCATGAATGAGCTGTGGATTGTCAGCCTTAATTTCCAATTGCTTAGCATTCATATAAAATTAGTTGGAATTAACATGCCTTGATAACATGGGGTAATGGCTTTGCCTTGGTTGACTTTGGTTTAAGGCGGAAACCTGTCAAAATAGCCCAATTTTTCTGTCAAAGCTTCAAAAAAATGTTTTAGGATAATTTGAAGCCTTGTTTAGGCATATATCTAAATAGCCAGGCAATTTCCTAGTTATTGTATTTTTGACATGCAAATTTGAGTTATACTTTGTAGCTGGCATGTCTAATAGTTGAGTCTTACTATAATAACATTGAGTATGTGTGCTTATACATAAAGAATAAGCAATTGAGATTGTTTAAATAATACAATACACTTTATATGTTATACACTTTTTCTTTAAGTAGACACTTGCCTCAAAGATTAGGTCCATTTTCTTTTAAAAATCTTTAACAAATGTGCAGGAATAAAAATAGGTTATAAAAGTTAAGAATGAAGACAAGGGCACATGCTGGAGCTGCACTGCTCAGCTGGAGCACTGGGAAACATTGGATCATTGGTGTGCAGAGGTAGTGCATCCACTGGTATAGCACTGATGTGAAGTATATGCTTGCCTCTGCAACAAGCTAATTCTACCACCAAGATAAAGGACAGAGTCCTGCTTCCTTCCTGCCCCTTTTGGAGTAGCTAGTTCCAATAAGTCACATGCAGGGGAAGGCAGAATCCTCCTGTTCAAGAGAGCACAACAGTTGTTTTAATCAAGTCTCAGAGCTGGCATGAGGATTTACTCTTCACCCTCCTTGTACACTCGTAGGCGGGCCAGCCACATTCTGCTCCTAAGTAACAATGCATCTTTGCCATAAAGTGGTAAACTCTAGAGGCCATAATCGCTGGTCCACTTTATCACTGGCAACACAAAGCAGTCATAAACACATCTTACCTGACTGGATGGGCTGAGTTTACAGCTGATGCTTTATGTTCCCTGGGAAGCACAAACTGCCTGGAGCATACCAATGAAACTGGGCTGAATTATATCCCTTTGTTTAGCTATGTTGACCAATCAGAGCTAAAAGTAAGGCTCTCTGCACACATGAAATAAACCAATAACCTCATATGTGATTTTGCTCTTCCTTGAACAGCTATCTGTGTAGTCTTGTTCCTTTCCATTTCTGACATGGGCTAAGATCAGCAGTCTGGTTCAAGATAACTTGGTTATTTATGAATACTTAAGTCTATTAGGATAAACATTTCAAAACCAAGCAATTCCTATTTTCAAAAGTGGCAGGCACATAAAAGACTCAATTTCATTGATTTTTCAATTAGACTTAGTCTAAGTGCCCATGTTGCTTTTAAAAATGTGATGTAGGATCCTAAATGACTTTTCTTTATTCATTTATGTGTCCTCTTACCCAATCTGTAAATGGAGAACACAAAATAGCACCAATGAAATGACTTACAAAATTTGCTTTTGGTGTGACCGCAGAATTGAGCCCAGAATCTATTTTGTTTAAGATTTTTTTAGGGGGTAAATAATGGTAAACGCTGTTGCTACCTGGGACTAATGATGCTTATTGTCTTTGTTACACACTTTGAGATATGCAGATGAAAAGTTAAGTATAAGTCTTAGTTGTGATTTATATCCTTCAAATACTTTTCAGTTTGTTAGTTTGTTTTTGACACACAGTTTTGCAAAACATCTCAGCAAGATACATTAAACAGAGCTGTATCTTCCACAAGCGCACTATTTTGAGGTCAGGTCAGAATATTGAATTGTCCTGTCATCCGTATGTATGTATGATCGATTTTCTGAGCAATGAGAGAGACAAAGGTGTGAGGTAACATTGTTTATTGGATTAACTTCTTTTGGTGGAAGATACAAGCTTTTCAGCTGCACATAGCTCTTCTTCGGGACTGGGGAAGGAAACCAAGTGAGTAAAATAGAAGTTGGATTAAGCAGAAGGGTTTAGGCATGTTGGAAGGAGTCATCTGAAATTAAGTTGTCAACTGGGGGTTAGATTGTTGAATATAAAGTTTTTGAAGTGAGCAATTAAGTATACCAGGCAGTGTGGTATGTTACAAATTGTTGTAGTGAACAATAACACCAGCAGTCCTGGTTAAGTCCACAATTTTTGGTGTCTAGCAGAGTTATGAATGTAAGTTCCCAGGTTTGTGCAAGTTTCCTTTGGGGACAAGTATTTAAAGATGAGATGCCGACTGATCACTTTGTGACGCGTTCACCCACTGATGATATGGCAGGGTTTGGGGGGTTTTTTGTCCTTTTTATCACCTGTCTGTGTGAGTTCATTCAAGTGTGAAGTGATTTTCTAGTTTTACTCCCCTAGGACTGTGTCTAGACTGGCCACTTTTTCCAGAAAATCAGCCACTTTTCCGGAAAAACTTGCCAGATGTCTACACTGGCTGCTTCATTTTCCACAAAAGCACTGACGATCTACTGTCCAAAAAGCTTTGACGCTCCCATTCAGGCAAAAGTCCTTTTTGCAAAAAACTGTTGCACAAAAGGGCCAGTGTAGACAGCTAGCTAAGACTTTTGCGCAAATGCAGGCTAAATGGAAAAAAGCCGTTTGGACGCTGGGAGACCCCATAGTCGCCCTGGACTTCCTGGTAACCTGAGCTCTTAAAGCAGATGCAGGCTGCTGAATGCATGTGGCAGGAATGTGCCTCAGACCTCGGGCCTGAGGTCTGCCACGGTGCTCCTGCCATGCCCAGCAGCCACCTCGCAGCCAGAATGGCAGCTCCGGGTGCTCAGCCACCCACACCCGCAGCGCAGGAGGCCCCCAGGGGCTGCAAAAGAAGAGCTCCATCATGGTCCTAGGGGGAGCTGGAGACCCTCCTGGGCCTGTGGTAAGAGGAGGAGGGCCTCCACTACACCCGGTCCCGGCGCCACAACGCCGACATCTGTGACCGCATGGCCCAGGCGCTAGCCCAGCAGGGCCATCCAGCCCGGAACCTGGAACAGGTCCGGGCTAAAGTCAAAGAACTTCACCTGGGCTATGTGCAGGCCAGCGAGGGCCGGGGGGCAGGACCAGAAACCTGCCCCCACTATGACTGGCTGCACTCCATCCTGGGACAGCTAGCTCCACAAGCCCCGGACGTCACAGCCGACACCTACGTGTGCCCCCCAATCCCTAGGACCACTAAGACAGGGGAGGGAGACAGCAGCAGCAGTGCACCGGAAGATGAGGCCAGCAGTGCCACCCAGCAGGCCCCCTCCAGCAGCCCCGACATCTCCCGCGTGTCCTCAGATGCCGGGGAAGGATCCACCGGTAAGTGTTGCACTTTGCGCTCACAAGGGCGGGCGGGAGGGGAGTCAGGCACCCAGATGGGGGAGGGGGAAAGCATGTCCCTCGGGCCACGTGAGCTGCACGCTGCGTAGCATTAGGCAGCAAGCAGCACGTGCAACCACGTGCAGCCTGGTGACCGAGCGGCACGTGGCCACAGCAGGCAGCTCCAGGGCACACGTGGGACCGTGCTGCTCACACACATCCGGCAGGACCGGGGGGGGAAGGGTGGATGCCGGCTGGAACCAGCCAGGGCCCCAGGGACTTAGGCCAGGAGCCCTGGGCCACCTTCCAGGGACACTGTGCGCTGATGGTGAACTCCGTTGCCAGCCTCTCCTCACACATTGGCCATACCATCCATTATGGCATGGCCTTGCCCCATGCCCCCACCATCCCTCCCCTACCACTGCTCCTGCCCTTCCTGCTCCTCCTGCAATGGCCCCTCCCCCTCCTGTCCCTGCCCCTCTTGCTCCTGCTGCCCACCTCCCCATGCAGCCTGCCCCAATGCGGCCTGCCCCCCATGTCCAGGTCCTCCCCCACAGGAGCGCTTGCAGGGGCCACCCCTCCCTGGAGTAGCTCCCCTTCCCCTCCCAGTTCACAGTCTCCTCCCCCTCTCTCCCCTTTGTAAATAAAAAACTACAAGTTTTTTTGGTGAAACCAAACTGTGTTGTTGTGTATTGGGAGGGGAGGGGAGGGGAAGGGAGGGGAGGGGAGGAGACGGAGTTGTCCAGGGAAACTGAGGCGACCCTACTCCGGGGCCTGTGAGAACATGTCTGTGAGGGCCTCCTGGATGTGCACCCCATCATGGTGCACGTGCCTCTGTCCCCTCCTGCAATGGCCCCTCCTGCTCCTGCTCCTCCTGCCCACCTCCCCGTTCAGCCTGCCCCCCATGTCCAGGTCCGCCCCTGCAGGAGCTGCCGCAGGGGTCACCCTTCCCAGGAGTAGCTCCCCTCCCCACCCAGTTCAAGGTCTCCTCCCTGTTACGAGAGGTTACGTGAATAATTAATTTAGAATACCGATCAACCTAATAAAATCATGAAGATGACAAATGCAGACTCCAAATTCCATATCTATCACTTGTTTTCTAAAAAAAAAGGAAATAATTTTAAAGGGTTATGAGTTTGTGATGCATAAATGAATACCAACTCTGAAGATAAAATTTAACCACAGGACTATATCTGACATGCATAAAATCACAATCAAGCTAAGGGATAGATTACAAAAGAGTGAACACAACACAAAATACATTAAACACAGTTCTAGGTGCGGAGGACGATTGCGGTGATGCTGGCAACCTCGATCCTTTGGTCCTTCCGGGCCTCAGGAGAGGAACTGCCAGGAGATCCCTCGATGGAAGGCGCCGCCGAAGCTGGTAACCTCGATCCTTTGGTCCTTCTGGGCCTCGGGAGAGGAACAGCCAGGAGATCCCTCAAAGACGACTGGAATCAGGTACGCTGAATCGAGCCTTCTGCACGAACCTCGAATCCTCTTCCTGTTCTTCGGGACAGCTCGAACAGACAATGGTGGCCTAGAATATCCCTAAACCTAACCCTGAACTAAAAGAAAACCTTAACTACGGCCAACGTGTCCGACGAACAAACTTGACGACGGCCGAAATGCTTTGAACTGACGACGATAGCTAATCTAACTAAACCTAAATCTAAACCTAATCCTAATTGGTAGGTACAAGGGGGAAGAGGAGGGGAGGGAGTTTTCCAGGGAAACCAAGGTGACCCTATTCCGGGGCCTGTGAGAACATGTCCGTGAAGGCCTCCCGGATGCGCACCCCATCCTGGTGCGCCTGGAGGCTGGCAGCTGTGTGGGGCTGTTCGAAGGCGAACTCCACTTGATTGCGGGCCCGGTTGAGGCGGTCATTGAACCTGGTTCTGTCCGGCCGCCCCGTGTAGGGCCGCATTAGCCAGGGCAGCAGGGGGTAGGCCGCGTCCCCGATGACACAGATGGGCATAGGCACATCCCCGACAGTCAGCTCCCGCCAGGGGAAGTAGGTGCCCGCCTCCAGCCTGCAAAACAGTCCAGAATTGTGGAGGATGCGGGCGTCATTTGCCCTGCCAGTCCAGCCCGCATAAACGTCCAGAAAGAGGCCCCGGTGATCCACGAGGGCCTGCAGAACAATTGAGCAGTACCCCTTTCTGTTCATGAAATGGGCTGCTCGATGCTTCGGGGCCCGGACGAGGATGTGGCTTGTATCCAGGGCTCCCCCGCAGTTGGGGAACCTGAGGGCAGCGAAGCTGGCGACGGTAGCATCCATGTCCTGCAGGCGGATCACTCTGGGGAGCAAGACATCATTGATGGTGTGGACGACCTGCAGAAGGGTGCAGAGAAACACAGGGGAACACATCACATAAGTCAGGGGTGGGTGTGAGCTCCCTTGGCCCCCTCCCCGTGATTCCCTCTGTCCTCATGCATGCATGCACACACAACAGCCCCCTTGCCCTACACCCCCCCCAACAGGCCTGTGCAAGGGAAGGACGGCCCGAACCCCTGGGTGACCCAACGTGGAGTCTTGGCTGCCCCTGGGCATGGAGTGCAGCACCCTCCCCCCACCACACTCCGACAGGGGCCACCCCTGGTTCCATGGCACAAGGAACAAGGCAAGGAAATAAACCCCTGGCAAAAGCAGTAGGTGGCCAAAGGCAGCGGTGTCCAAAAGTCAGAGGGCAACCACCAAACCTGCTATGGCTGTCAGTCCCTGCAAGAGGTCCTAAACCATGGAGCAGGAGACAAATGGCTGTCCAGCGAGACCCCTTTAAGAACGTGTCTGAACCGAGCTCCAGCCCCCGCCCCCGGAAAGGGCTGGTGCCCTTGTGACCTTTGCAAAATGGTTCCGGGCTTCTGCTTTTGCGGAAAAGTGCGCCGCCAATGTAGAAAATGCTTTTAACGGAAAACTTTTCCATTAAAAGCATTTCTGGAAAATCATGCCAGTCTAGACGTAGCCTAGTTGTTTGGAGGGAGATTGATGAATGAAGAATACCATATGTTATGGCAAGTATATGTAAGACCCTTGACTATTGAGAGGTATGTTGTGGGGGGATTGATCAACACAGCAGTGGAGATATGTGCAGAGGTTTTCATCTGTCATTTTGGCACATTTGGGTGCTACAGGGCAATACTAAAATATTAGCCAAATTTAAAAGGACAGTATTAATAATAAGCTTCTTTTACAAAGATGGGTGAGCATTATTATCCTTCTGTTATAACTGTTCTGATGCATTTTGTTGGTGTTCGCAGATTTTGAAGAGAGATTTTATTTTAAAAAAATCACACACACAAAAATTAATACAGTGCAGAAGCATGTAGGATTTTGGAATAAATAACTTTTAAAACCTCATACTCTTTACAATCACATAATATGGGCCTTATTTTTCCTATTTCTTTTACTTTATGGCTGTGTCTAGACTGGCAAGTTTTTCCGCAAGAGCAGCTGGTTTGCCAAGAGCAGCTGGTTTTCCGCAAGAGCAGCTGGTTGTCTACACTGGCCACTTGAATTTCCGCAAGAACACTGACGATCTCATGTAAGATTGTCAGTGTTCTTGCGGAAATACTATGCTGCTCCCGTTCGGGCAAAAGTCCTTTTGCACAAAAGCTTTTGCGCATAAAGGCCAATGTAGACAGCCCAGATTTGTTTTGCGCAAAAAAGCCCCGATCGCGAAAATGGTGATCGGGGCTTTCTGCACAAAAGAGCGTCTAGATTGGCAAGGATGGTTTTCCAAAAAAAGTGCTTTGGCGGAAGAGCGTCCGTGCCTATCTAGACGCTCTTTTCCGCAAATGGTTTTAATGAAAAAACTTTTCCGTTAAAAGCATTTGCGAAAAATCATGCCTATGGCTATGTCTAGACTGGCATGATTTTCCACAAATGCTTTTAATGGAAAAGTTTTTCCGTTAAAAGCATTTGCGGAAAAGAGCATCTAGATTGGCACAGACACTTTTCCGCAAAAGCACTTTTTGCGGAAAAGCGTCCGTGCCAATCTAGATGTGCTATTGCGCAAAAAAGCCCCGATCGCCATTTTCATGAGCAGGGCTTTTTTGTGCAAAACAATATCGCATTGTCTACACTGGCCCTCTTGCGCAAAAGCATTTGCGCAAGAGGGCTTTTGCACGAACGGGAGCAGCACAGCATTTCCGCAAGAACACTGACAATCTTACATGAGATCGCCAGTGTTCTTGTGGAAATTCAAGTGGCCAGTGTAGACAACTGGCAAGTTTTTCCGCAAAAGCAGCTGCTTTTGTGGGAAAACTTGCCAGTCTAAACGCAGCCTATATGATCAGTATCCATCTGTTGTCTCTTGTTTTCTACTCAGAGCGTAAGCTCTTTAGGGAAGGAACTATGCTTGTTCTATGGTAATACACCACCATTGGGCAGGACTCGATAACCTCCTGAGATCTCTTCCAGCCCTAGGAGTCTATGATTCTATGACGCTATGAACACCTAGCATTTCAGTTGCATAGACTCATAGACTTTAAGGTCAGAAGGGACCATTATGATCATCTAGTCTGACCCCCTGCACAGTGCAGGCCACAAAATCTCACCCACCCCTTCCAGAATAATCCTCTCACCTATATCTCAGATATTGAAGCCTTCAAATACTTTGAAGACCCCAAGATGCAGAGAATCCTCCAGCTGTGATCTGTACCCCATGCTACAGAGGAAGGCGAAAAACCTCCAGGGCCTCTGCCAATCTACCCTGGAGGAAAATTCCTTCCTGACCCCAAATATGGCGAATAGGACTCCTATGATTTATGATAATATAAAAAATAATATAAATAAATAATGGTCATTTAAACCAGAATACTATGGGCACAAAATATTGCTGTATCAGAATAGTTGTAATTCACACCCAACTCACACTCATTTTGCACAGGTGGAAATGACTATACAAGGTACAAAACAGTGAGGAATCTATCCATGTGCCTGAAAAAATTCACTATTCTGTGTCTTTTAAAAAAAAAAAAAAGTCCCTGTTTTAGTGCTTTGTGCTCACTAGAAGCAGTATTTTAGCAACACAGAGCTTTGGTTTGAAACGGCCATGCTGTGTAAGCCCAATTCTCATTTATGCCAAGTCATTTTGCACACTTTTGCCAATGTAAAGAGGCTTTTCAAGGTGATACTGATTACGTTTTGCACCCAGTTTAAGCCAGAGCAGTGTAAAATAAACACAAATTGAAGTCTGTGTCCCTAAATGCAGTCTTAGAAAATGTCTCAAAAATCACTTAAGATATAGTAATGGAATGGTGATATTAAAACCAGCTTCTTTTCCTCTCTACCTTGCTTCATTCCCTTCAAGATCTAGTCTCCAAACACATGACTTCAGGCTGTTGTCTCATTTTGGGGAATTTGTGCCAACTTTGCACTCTCCCTCTTATATGTAATGCTTCATCCTGTTTGGATCCTTGTGCACTATGTGACTTTGATCATTTACTTTACAAGCTGTTAACAGTAACATGCAAGACAGGATTACATATAGGACCACTCTTTGACCTAATGGATGATATGTTCAATAATGCATCAGCTTTTTACTTGTCAGAGGCTGGCCCTGTACATTGGGTTAGAAGAGAAACTTGAGATAGAAAATCCACAGTCCAAGCAGCAAAAAATATTTTGTACTGCTTTAATCTTTCTCATACTTTCTTTCCTTTTCCTTTACCACATGTTAATAGGGCAGAAAGCCAGTCAGGCCACACTTACTTCTGCCAGCACAACTTTATTCAGGTCATCCTACACTCTGACTCTGTTCCCCTGAATAGGGATTATTAGTCTTAATTAGAGTGCTTGAAAATCATTCCTCTTCTTCCTACCATTCTGTCATGAAAGGGAGGTGGCTCCCATAATGAACTCTTTTCAGCTGAGCCCAGATAACAAATGCCAGTATCAGCAGCCTCGCACTGGACTGTGAATGCAATCTGTGTCATTAGGAGATCAGTTCAGAAGCAACTACATCTTAGCCAACAATGCTCCTTAGGTTCTCCTTTCTTTTCTCTTGTGCTATTACTGCTTCATATATCATTTTCCTTTGCTGCCTTTATGAATTGTCAAATCCCACTCTACCTCTCTCTGTAAAGTGTTTTGTGATATTTTGTATGAAGACCACTCTACAAAAATAAATTGAGCTGCATTGTGTACCTCGTGACTAAGCCTTATGGGGGTTGGGGTGACACGCTGACTTGCTTCACATTCTTGCCACAGGCAACAATGCTGGTATCTAGAGACTTAGTAAATGGTAAGATCCATTTGTCCCTCTATCTTAGAAATGGTCTTTTCCTCCCCTTGCTTTGAATGAATGCACTCAGCTCTGGTAGTTCCTGGAAGCTAGAATGTGTTAGCAGAGGTAGTGCTGATATCTGATATTTTCATTTTAGTAAATAGTCCACGTTAGTCCCTTGCTGCTTTATCTCCTATGGCTGGACATCATTCTTTTTCTCCAATATAGCTCCTGCATTTTGATTTATTGGGCAGTCAGTCACAGAAGATTTCTGCTACCCTGTGCTCAGGCACCCCTATAATGGGCTCACTAATAAATCTTAGTCTAAAGACAGGTTATAAATAATAGGATTGTGGAAGCAAAGAATACAAACTAGAAATACCAAGTAAGAAGAGGTTGTGTATTCCCTACTGGGTCTTCTTAACAAAACATTTCTTCTGCCAGTGAATATGGTCTTGGGGTTCAGACAACTGGTGTTCAGTACTTGGTGCTGTCCCTGTGTGGGCCTGCAGCAAGCCACTTAGACTAATACTTCTGAAAACAGAAACTTTGGGAGAAGAATGTAAAGGTCAGTGATCTGACGCAATAGTGCTGGGAGTCTAGAAACCCTGAAACTGAGTCTGGAGAAGGCTTGCCCACGTGGGGGAAGGGATAAAGGAACTTAGTAAATTGGGATCAAAATCTAAGATCTCAGAAAGTAGGTCAAAGATGGAGTGACTTCAGTTGGAGCTGCTGAGTCAGAGCAGCCTGGGGAGAGAGCAGAATTGCACAGAGGTGGCAGCTGTGCAGCCAGACACAAGGGCTGCATCTACACTGGCATGTTTTTCCGAAAATACTTTTAACAGAAAAGTTTTCCGTTAAAAGCATTTTAGGAAAAGCGCGTCTAGATTGGCAGGATGCTTTTCCGCAAAAGCACTTTTCCGCAAAAAAGTCCCTATCGCCATTTTCGCAATCGGGGCTTTTTTGCAGAAAACAGTACTATGCTGTCTACACTGGCCCTTTTGCGCAAAAGTTTTTCGGAAAAAGACTTTTGCCCAAACGGGAGCAGCATAGTATTTCTGCAAAAGCACTGACAATCTTACATGAGATCATCAGTGCTTTTGCGGAAATTCAAGCGGCCAGTGTAGACAGCTGGCAAGTTTTTCCGCAAAAGCAGATGATTTTGCGGAAAAACTTGCCAGTCTAGACACAGCCATGGGGAATAAAAGGTAACAGTAGGTGAGACACCAGTCAGAAGAGGGCGCCCCAGAATTGAGCAAAGCGAATTCCTGAGTGACCAGCAGGAGGTGCTGCAGCGGTGAGTTGTGCCATGCTACAACATTAATGGTTTTAGCTCTGGTGAATATAAAATTCAATCCCTGGTGATGGGCCCTTAGCCCTTTTTTTTTCCTTCCTTCCTCCAATCTGTTTTGCAAACTGGGGAATTGCATGGAAGGCATTTCACATTCAAGAGAAGACACATGATCTTTCCAAAATTATGTTCTCAATATTTTTCTCCTTGACTGAATACTTATATGTTACCGTAAAGACCAACAGAAAAAAATATAAAAATGAAAAAAGTTGGAATCTGGTTTTGCATGAGTCTCCTTCCCAATCTGAGGTGTGAAATGCGTTTTGCTTTACTGCCTATATCAGCATAATCAATAAATAGCATTTTTCAGTGACATGAAATCATTAGTACAAAGGTGAGAATAATGAGCACTGAGCAGAAGTATCACAAAGATGCTTATTGGCATTGAGTACCATCAAGGAAGGTTACTTTCCATGAAACACACAGAGATTTTAATATCTTTTAGGTTAGAACATTCTCTGACTTTCTCTCAACGAGACTGAGATGGATTTAATCTACACTAAATTATAATGGAAACAGTACCACGCAAATAAACATTTGGTGATATTTACAGGCAATGACTGTGACATTTTCAACTTATTAGAAAGCAATGAAATAAGAAAAGGAAAAATTGGTCTTTGCAATAGTGAACTGATGTTTAACTATTATGGTGTCTGGTTTATATTCTCTGCAAATTTTGCCAAGATATTGACAAATTTGTCTTGGGGAAAAGTTCAGGTGCTTGCAAACAAGGAGTGAGAGTCACGCGAGTATGCCGGCTATCTCAGGTTCCATGAAACATATCCTTATGCTGTTGTTGTAATTAGCATGAAATGAATTTAACACAATGAAAAAACTTGAAAAGTTTCTTCATCTGATCCACCACGTGGCTACTCCAACCTTAGCTAAGTGAAGTATCGGTCTAAGCCCCAATTCTGAAAGCACTTCAACCGAGGTATAATTTTCCTCACATGAATAGTTCTATGGAAGCTCATGGTACTCCTCATGTGAGTAAAATTTTGCACCTTGTTAAGCATCTGCAGGATTGGGGGCTTCATCTACAAGCTTATTGCTGTGAAGAAGAAAAATACCCTGCTGGAGCTGGACTTAGGGTGACCAGATAGCAAGTATGAAAAATTGGTGTAGCGCCCCCTCTCCACCTGGTTACCTTCTTTTAGAGCCAATCTCCTTTCAGGTTCGGATGGATAGGTCTGGGTTCTTCTGGATCCCGCCACCTACTCAATTTTATTCTTTCTGATTGATGTACTTGGCGGTGCCTCCACCCCCCTCACTCCTTCCTAGCAGGGTTGCCAGGGCAGCTTGGGAGGAAAATTCTAGCCCAGGATAATCCCCACGTATTCGCCAGATAGTTGGAGACTCCCAGAAAATAACACAAACACATACACTATAATAAACACAATTATATTAAACAGGAGACAATTATAACAGAACAGGGTAAAACATTATTTTTAGGGTCACCGGTGCCCTGCAACTGTGAAGTTAGTGTCCCGTTGGTACGCGTACTTTGTTGGGGCCCTTGATGACTGCTGACCACACAATCCTTCTCTGCAGAGGTTTAGCAGTGGGGCTGACTAGGTCCAGTACAGCCCAAAGGACTCACAAATGGGAGAAGGCAGCAAATCCCTCCACAGTTTAATAGGCTGCAGGTAATAAAATCCCCAAACAAATTCCCTGACTTACTAACTAAAAATTGGTGCACTCACACACTCCATGAATGAGCCTCAGGTTGAGAGATGACTCAGTCTCTGCAAAGGGCTGCTCTCTTCTCACAGGGGTCCTCTTCAAGCAGGAACCAGGCTGCTTCGGTCCCAGAATTTCCCCTCACCGTGAAGGGGTGCAGGGCTCAAGATGCAGACCACACAACTGCACCAAAATTCAAAACTATAGCCTCCCAGGCCAGCCTCCAGACCCACACAGCAGACAGCAGCCCTGAACTTGCTGCTAGAGCCCAGCTGACCATGCAGTGACTCTCTCACCCAGGGAGCTGGAGAGCCAACTCCGCCTGGCTGGGGAAGCCTCCCAGCAAACTCCACAACTGGGAATCAACAGTGGAGACATAAACCCAGCTGAGGGATCCTGCCTTCAGGTCCCTAGATGCTAGCTCTCAGGGGGAACCCTGCATGCAGGCCTGGGGCTTACTAGCTCCCACACACTCAGTCCTCCCCTTTTCCTGGCTGGCTCCAGACTCCCCTCAACAATGGTCTCTCCTTCCCCCTGGGAGGGGCATCTCACTCCCTGTGGGTTGCCGGGCAGACTCTGGCCCTGGTAGGGAGGGGGAGCCAAGGCAAACTCAGAGTGCCTCTCCCTGAGCTGCCAGCAGACAAAGCCCCGGGAATCCAAGCAATCTCCTTGGGGGTTACATTGGGAAGAGGGGAGGGGTGCTCATAGACAACTGCGGAAGAAAAAGCCCTGAATATCAGGGTGGTCTCTATAAAATTGGGACATGTGATCATGCTAGCTAGAATTGATAGTCTGGAGTGTCTATTTCATTTCTGAAATGTAAAATGTATAATATATAAAAAATGCATTGACTCTTAGGCTACGTCTAGACTGCAAGCCTCTTTTGAGAGAGGCTTTTTTGAAAGATACTTTTGAAAAAGCCTCTTTCGAAAAAGAGCGTCTAGACTACAACCAGTACTTTCGAAAAAGGAAGCCACTTTTTCAAAATAGAGTACCCAGGCAGTCTGGATACTCTCTTTCGAAAAAGCACAGTTTGCATCCCATAACGCCTTTTTTTGAAAGAGCACTTTTGAAAAAAAGAGTTCTTCCTCGTAAAAAAAAAAAAGGTTTTCAGCGGTCGAAAAAACTGCTGTGTTCTTTCAATTTACTTTCGAAAGAACGCAGCAGCAGTCTAGACGCAGGGGAAGTTTTTTTTAAAAAGGCTACTTTTTTAGAAAAAACCCTGTAGTCTAGACACACCCTGTCTATGAGAAGACAAGCCTTAATTAATATTAGTTTGGTACCTGACATGTGAAGAGCTACAGAGTTTGCCTACCATTTTATCCTCATGCTTGTATCCTCATCTCTTTTACTGGTTGCATTCCAGCTTAGCGGTGACTCTTATATTTTAGTGCTGAATGTTAATATGTACATTAAAAGTTTATGTTTCCTGAAAACTTCAGTGGTGATCTCATTTGTTCTGTTCACATGTTGATTTTAATTTACTTTTTTTTCCAAATAGCTCTCACATTTGAGAACAAGCAGGGCTGGATTAAGTCGATATAGGACTTCAGGCATACATGGGGGCCTTTGAAGCCTTCTTCATCTCCTTTTGGAGTGCCAGAGAAGTAGTAGCAGCAACTTTGGCCTCCCTTTTCCCTTCAGGAGTTCCAGAAGCAGCATGGAAGAGATGGAAGAAAGGTCATTCCCCACACACTTCGAAAGGGAGACATGGAAGCAGGGCAACTGTGCCGCCCTCCCTCCACCCCTGCAAGTTCTCCCCAAAGGTGCCACCTGGAACTGGTACACCAATTTGTCTTCAACTCACTAGCCTAGGCTCCCTCTCACATTGCTCTGCTGTGAAAAGTTTCCAAAGCTCTCCAAGCCTGCTCTTTCACCAGCATACACACAGGTAGGGACACACCCAGCTGCAGCACTTGCACACGGGTTTTGCTTTAAACTTCTCCTGAATGGGAGGGCACAGTAAGGCACCTCATAGTTCTTACGGCCCACACCTTGCTTTAAAGTATACACCCCAAATTATGTAGTCCTGCACTTCATAGAAGTCTGGGTAACATAAGTTCATGAAATTCACCCTCACAGAAGAGAAACTGAGAAGCAGGCTTTTTTGTGAGGGTGGGTTTTTTTCCTCCTCAATTGCTTCTCTCTTATGTGTAGCCCTTGACTGATTTTTCTGTGGGTCAATGGCCTTTGATCCAAAAAAGGTTCTCCACTCCTGATTTAAGCAATCTCCACTGCAGCAATTCTTGAGGGACAAGCTGCATTGGTTTGCAGCGTAGAGACCCCAATTCATTCACAATTCCCCCAAGTTGGGTATATCACTTTCATCCCAGTTCAGTCCTTTTTCCTTAGGGCTGTGTCTAGACTGGCTAGTTTTTCTGTAAAAACAGCCGCTTTTCCGGAAAAACTTTCCAGCTGTCTACACTGGCTGCTTGAATTTCCGCAAAAGCACTGACTTCCTACTGTAAGAAATCAGTGCTTCTTGCAGAAATACTATGCTGCTCCCGTTTGGGCAAAAGTCCCTTTTGCACAAAACATTTGTGCAAAATGGCCAGTGTAGATTTGTTTTCCGCAAAAAAGCCCCGATCGCGAAAATGGCGATCGGGGCTTTTTTGCGGAAAAGCATGTCTAGATTGGCACAGATGTTTTTCCGCAAAAAGTGCTTTTGTGGAAAACCGTCCATGCCAATCTAGACGCTCTGTTCCGAAAATGTTTTTAACGGAAAACTTTTCCATTAAAAGCATTTCCCGAAAATCATGCCAATCTAGACATAACCTAAGTGTGTCCAAAGTCCAAAGGTCCAAAGTCTTTTTAGGTATGTCTACACTACAGCACTAATTCAAACTAACTTAATTCGAATTAGTGCATCTAGACCTAAAAACTAATTCGAATTAGCGTTTTTCTAATTCGAAATAGTGTGTCCTCACTGAGTGGACCCCGAACTGAAGTTAAGGCTGGCTGGAACCAGTGCCGGCAGGGCATCAGGTTAGGACTTAGAGTGTGGGGCTGCTGCCTCAGGCTAGTCAAGGGCTGTGCTTAAAGGGACTTGATCACCACCCTGGACAGACAGTTCTCAGGGTTTCCCGCTTGCTTGCCTACCTCGATGAGGGACAGCAAAGCAGTCCTGACTTGGAGTGCCCTGAGTGGCCACACTCGGCACATCACAGCACTCGGCCATCAGCCCAGCTGCACTTGCAGCAGGCTGCCATCCAGGGGGGTTCAATCAGGGGCTGTCAGGATCCAGGAGGCCCTGCAGGAGATCTTCCACACCAAGGAGCCCACAGAGCCACCCCAGTCCTCCCCATTCGGGGCTTGTGCCCCATTTCTCCCTCACCTCCTTCCACTTACCCCTCTCTAGCCCCCCTTCCTGATATAAAAAATAAAGGACATGTGTGGTCCAAAATAAAAACTTTCTTTATTTAACAAAACTGGAGGGGGGGATATTAACCTCTGGGGATTCTGGGAAAAGGAGGTGGGAGAAGGGAAGAGAGAGCATGGAAGAGGGGAGGGGGAAATCTGGGAGGAGGGAGCTGGAAGGGGAAAGCCAGGGGAAGAAGGAGGAGGGGAAGTATAA
This sequence comes from Pelodiscus sinensis, assembly GCF_052426305.1. NCBI lineage: Eukaryota > Metazoa > Chordata > Testudines > Trionychidae > Pelodiscus > Pelodiscus sinensis. The sequence goes on from NC_143057.1 coordinate 13,508,242, forward strand.
AACAATGGTATGCCATATCTTCAGTACTGTGTACAGATGTGGTCTCCTCACCTGAAAAAAGATATTTTGGCCTTGGAAAGGGTTCAGAAAAGGGCAACTAAAATGATTAGGGGTTTGGGAACAGGTCCCATATGAAGAGAGGCTAAAGAGACTGGGACTTCTCAGCTTAGAAAAGAGGAGACTGAGGGGGATATGATAGAGGTCTATAAAAGCATGCGTGGTGTGGAGAGAGTGAATAAAAAAAAGTTCTTCATTAGGTCCCATAACATAAGGACTAGAGGACACCAAATGAAATTAATGGGCAGCACGTTTAAAACGAGTAAGTGAAACTTCTTCTTCACAAAGTACATAGTCAACCTGTGGAACTCCTTGCCACAGGAGGCTGTGAAGGCTAGAACTATAACAGAGTTTAAAGAGAAGTTAGATACATTCATGGAGCCAGGGGGTAGAAATGGTGTCCCTGGCCTCTGTTTGTGGAAGGCTGGAGATGGATGGCACGAGACAAATGGCTTGGTCATTGTCTTCGGTCCATCCCCTCCAGAGTACCTGGTGTTGGCCACTGTCGGCAGACAGGCTACTGGGCTAGATGGACCTTTGGTCTGACCCAATATGGCCATTCTTATGTTCTTATGTTCTAAGCTTAGGGCTCAGGGTCAGGGGTCTCACTGGACCAACTTGATTTTCATGGAAACCTGCTCCTGGGTTCACATGTGGCCTTTGGTGGCCAGTCTGGCAGCTATCCTGCCCTAGACGGCCGCTTTCCTGTCCCTAGTGCGGAGGTCGTAGATGTTGGAGGCCTCTCCCCAAACCTTGATGAGGTCCATGATCTCCGCACTAGACCAGGCGGGTGCACGCCTCTTGCGGCCCCAGGCAGGCTCCTGGGAGCTGCCAGGCTGGTCCTGGGAAGAGGTGGAGGGCTGGGTGGCAGCGGGTGGCTGGCTCATTCCATGCCAGGTGCAGGGTCTGCTGGCTGGGTGCTGGCAGGCTTGCAACTGGCACGAGCACTGTAGCCAGACCGTGCCCCTTTAAGGGCTCCGGGGCCAGGAGGGGGGCAGAAAAGTTTCCCTAGTTTGGCCCAGAGTAGCCACCAGGGCAAGCTGGGGAGGGCTAGCCTCCAACTAGTTCGAATTAAGTGACTACACAGCCCTTAATTCAAACTACTTAATTCGAACTAGGCATTACTCCTCGTAGAATGAGGTTTACCTAGTTTGAATTAAATTCGAACTAGTGGTTTGTATGTGTAGCCACTATGAAAGTTAATTCAAAGGAACAGCTGTTCATTCAAATTAACTTTGTAGTGTAGACATACCCTTTTGAACTAAGTGAGAAACATTGATGATGTCACTGTCCAGCCTTAAATAGCTTATGCAAGTGGAGTGAGTCCTTTGTCTTCACACTTGGTTCCCATACTAGTCAGTGGAAAACATGGTTATTCCAAGATGGAGTCTAGTACCAGATGACCTTGTCAAATGTTCCTGTAGAGTCACATAGGCAAGTGACATTTGTATGCCTTCTTCACTTAATCATAGCAGAGGCCGTCACCTGCACTTAAAACATTTACAGAAAAATCTATTTGATGTGGATTTGTCTATTAGTCTACTGTGAGCTAAGTGTTCCCCGATGTGCCAACCCAGCCAGTCATTTACACTGAGCTCTTTCTGCCAAGTGGGCATTGCCCAGCAATAGCTAAATAAAATGCAGATACACAGTCAGTATTCTTAACTTCAGATCCAAAAATACATGCATACAAATAAGACAATCATATTCAGTAAATTAAAACTTTTCCAATGACACCTCACATGAACTATATTGCATAACATATATTATGATTATATCATAATCATTTAAGATTACTTTATGGGATGCACAGTCATGCCTACTACCATTAGCTCAGCTGTGTTTCTTAGTCTGTGTTTCTTAGGGCATTCTTCTGCCAGATGCAGAGAATGCTGTTGCATTGCTGGTGAGGTGTTCTTCTCAGCTGTAAATTTTGGAATTAACACTTCTTGAACTTCATGGAGGAAGTTCGCTCCTTTCAGATTGTCTGCAGACTCAGTTAGATGTCTCTGTATTGGCTATGCTCAGGCCACCTTTTCAAGCTTTTCTTGAACCTTGATGACTAGAAACTATCTTTCAGATTTTTATGTAATCACATAACTCCAAGAGCTAAGACCCTGGGCATGTCTACACAGCAGGGCAAAAGTTGAATAAAGCTATGCAACTTGAGCTACATCAATTGAATAGCTGAAGTCAAAATAGCTTAACCCAGCTTTTAGCACTGGCTACACAGCAGATGTTGAAGGAAGAACAGTCTTCCTTCAACTTCCCTTACTCCTCATAAAATGAGGGTTACCAGAAGTAGGAGTAAGATATCCTCTAGCTCACCGTTATTTCAAAATAATGACTCGCAGTGTAGACACGCTCTTTGTTATTTCAGAATAACGTCAGTTTTTCCAAAATAATGGTGCTGTGTATATACAAGCTAACACAGTTTATAGGGCCAGATTTATAAAAGTATTAATTAGTTAATGATATAAATAGACAGCACCCCTCTCCCCCCCAGAAAAAGGCTAACCAGATGGGGACCTAACTGGTCTCCATTTTAGGAATAACATTGTTTTGGGGCACTTTTGAAAATCCTCTTTGTTGCCTATCTACATCTTCAACTGGCTAAATACCTTTGTAAATCTGGCTTGCCTCTGTCTCTGGGGCAAAGAAGAAAAAACACCACCACAGTTTCTATGCTCAATTTGTTCTTATAAACTGAGATAATTAACACAAAAAAAGACATTTCGTTTATGGAGTTTTTAATGTGAAATGTTTAAGCATCTGTGATTAAAAAGAGACACAATGGAAAGAGAACTCTTGATGGGAATTTGAACAACTTAAAAACCGCAGAGGTTATTGACCTTATTCCAATAAGCATCTCATTCATCTTTCCCTTTCTCAGTGCTCTGTACTTCCTATTGTGCTAGCAGGAGCTAGTCAAGGAGATGCAGGTTTATCATCAAAGTAACAACAAACACAGTTTGAATTCCCAGCATAGATGCAGTTTTCATCTTCTTCATTCATAAATCAGTGTGTGCTTGCAGAAGCATGGGCATAGAATATACACATTCAAGATTCATCTTCATTGAGGGATGGGGGGAAGAAAAACAATCTTTTGTCCTCCTTGACACTCCACAAGAGTCCCTCTAGCATCGATGTACCTTTCCTGTGGTGAAGGATGTAACACCTTGTGTTACAGATCAACACTTCTCACTCACTAATGTCTCTGCTTTCTGGTGATTTAAGCAGTCACAGAAGCTCTCACTACAAAAGCTCAAATATTACTTTACTGTATGGGATGCAAATGGAACACAACAGATTAATGAATGTAGCAATGCACATGCATATAATAAAGTCTAACCATTAAAGACAGTCTTATAATTCTAATACCTACTTTAACAATGCCAACACCCAAGTGAGCCAGACTTATTTGTGTTAGAATTTGACTGGACAGGGGGACATGAGTTGTCACATTAGCATGTGCATTAGCTGCAATGGCCTGCATGATTTAGTGATCAATTTGGTTAAAAAGTATACATTTTTGTTCACCATTGAAGTACCCGAATACCTGAAACACATTACAGATGTCAGCCTCACAGCACACTTGTGAGTTAGGAATCATTCTACCAAAGTAGTAAATGGTCATGCTCAGTTACACGGAGGTTATATGACTTACACATGGACGTATCGGGTGGCTATGCAAACCCCAGGAAGAGAAACAAAAAGACCTGTATCTATAAACAAGTGGACTACATCTAGACTGCAAGCCTCTTTCGAAAGAGAAAAGCTTCCAGATGGCAGGTACTGGTTCTCGTTGGGGACTTTAATCACCCTGACATCTGTTGGGAGACCAATACGGCAATACACAGACAATCCAGGAAGTTTTTGGAGAATGTTGGGGATAACTTCTTGGTACAAGTGCTGAAGGATCTGACCAGGGGCCGTGCACAGCTTGACCTTCTGCTCACAAACAGGGAGGAACTAATAGGGGAAGTAGAGGTGGGTGACAACCTGGGAAGCAGGGATCATAAGATGGTAGATTCTAGGATCCTGACTGAAGGAAGAAAAGAGAGCAGTAAAATACACATCTTGGACTTCAGGAAAGCAGACTTTGGCTCCCTCAGAGACGTATTGGGCAGAATCCCCTGAGATGCTAACATGAAGGGGAAGGAGGAAATACAGCTGGCAGTATTTAAAGAAGCCTTATTCCAGGCACAGAAAGAAACCATCCCGATGAGTAGCAAGAGAAGCAAACTTGGTAAGAGACCGGATTGAGGGGAAATCCTTGGTGAACTTAAGCACAAAAAGGAAGCTTACAAAAAGTGGAAACTTGGACAAATGACCAGGGAGAGCTATAAATGTATAGCTCAAGAATGCCGGGGGGTTATCAGGAAGGCAAAAGTGCAATTGGAATTGCGACTGGCAAAGGATGTGAAGGATAAGAAGAAAGGTTTCTACAGGCATGCTGGCAAGAAGAAGGTGATCAGAGAAGGTGTGGGGCCCCTACTGGATGAAGGAGGTAATCTAGTGACAGATGATGTGGGGAAAGCTGAAGTACAATGCTTTCTTTGCCTCTGTCTTCACGGACAAGATCAGCTCCCAGACTAATGCGCTAAGTGACACAAGATGGGATGCAGATGGACAGCCCGTGGTGGGTAAAGAACGGGTTAGGAACTATTTAGAAAAGCTAAACATACACAAATCCATGGGTCTGAACTTAATGCATCCGAGGAGTCATAAAAATAATGTCATTGGGGAGCCTTTTGCCATTATTTTTGAAAAGTCGTGGAGATCGGGAGAAATCCCGGATGATTGGTAAAAGGCAAATGTAGTGCCCATCTTCAAAAAAGGGAAGGATGATCCAAGGAGCTATAAGCCAGTCAGTCTTAACTCGGTCCCTGGAAAAATCATGGAAGGGATCCTTAAGGAATCCATTTTGAGGCACTTGGAAGAGGGGAAAGTGATCAAGAATAATCAGCATGGATTCACAAGGAGCAAGTCGTGCCTGACCAATCTGATTAGCTTCTATGATGAGGTAGCTGGCTCTGTGGATGTGGGAAAGTCAGTGGATGTGATATACCTTGACTTTAGCAAGGCTTTTGATATGGTCTCCCACAACATTCTTGCCAGCATATTCAGGGAATGTGGATTGGATAAATGGACGGTAAGATGGATAGAAAGCTAGCTAGAAGTTCAGGCCCAGCGTGTAGTGATCTACGGCTCAATGTCAGGATGGAGGTCAGTTTTTAGCAGAGTGCCCCAAGGTTCAGTTCTAGGACCGGTTTTGTTCAATATCTTTATTAATGACCTGAATGAGGGGATGGATTGCACCCTCATCAAGTTTGCAGATGACACTAAGCTAGGGGGAGAGGTAGATACACTCGAGGGCAGAGATAGGATCCAGAGTGACTTAGACGCATTGGAGGTTTGGGTCACAAGAAATCTGATGAGGTTCAACAATGACAAGTGCAGATTCCTGCTCTTGGGATGGAAGAATCCAAAGCATAGTTACAAGCTGGGGACCAACCAGTTAAGTAAAAGTTCTGCAGAAAATGACCTGGGGGTTACAGTGGATGAGAAGCTGGATATGAGTCAACAGTGTGCCCTTGTAGCAAGAGTGCTAATGGCATATTAGGGTGCATTAGTAGGAGCATTGCCAGCAGATCCAGAGATGTCATTATTGCCCTTTATTCGTCTCTTGTGAGGCCACACCTGGAGTATTGTGTCCAGTTCTGGGCCCCGCACTATAGAAAGGATGTGGACGCATTGGAGAGGGTCCAGTGGAGGGCAACCAAAATGACTAGGGGACTGGAGCATATGACCTATGAGGAGAGGCTGAGGGAGTTGGGTCTGTTTAGTCTGCAGAAGTGAAGAGTGAGGGGGGATTTGATAGAAGCCTTCAACTTCCTGAAGGGAGGTTCCAAAGAGGATGGAGAGAGGCTGTTCTCAGTAGTGACAGATGGCAGAACAAGGAGCAATGGTCTCAAGTTGTGGTGGGAGAGGTCCAGGTTGGATATTAGGAAAAACTATTTCACTAGGAGGGTGGTGAAGCACTGGAATGGGTTACCTAGGGAAGTAGTGGAGTCTCCATCCCTAGGGATTTTTAAGTCTCAGCTTGACAAAGCCCTAGCCGGGTTGATTTAGTTGGGATTGCTCCTGCCTAGAGCAGGGGGCTGGACTTGATGACCTTCTGAGGTCTCTTCCAGATCTATGGTTCTATGATTCTATGATTCTATACTTTTGAAAAAGCCTCTTTCAAAAAAGAGCTTCTAGACTACAACCAGTACTTTCAAAAAAGCAAGCCGAAGTCTGGATGCTCTCTTTTGAAAAAGCACAGTTTGCATCCCATAGCACCTTTTTTCGAAAGAGCACTTTCGAAAAAAGGTGTGCTTCCTCGTATAATGAGGTTTTCCGTGGTCGAAAAAATTGCCGCATTCTTTCAATTTACTTTTTAAAGAATGTGGCAGCAGTCTAGACACAGACGTTTTTTAGAAAAAAGGCCACTTTTTTTCTAAAAAACCCTGTTGTCCAGACATACCCAGAGTTGCCTGCAATTGACTGTATTTTTATTTCACTCCCCCTTTTCATAGACTTTCTAAAAAGTTGTTTTCCTCATGAATGGGAGATTGGACTTTGAGAAATGAACTATTTGGTAAAGAAGGCTAGAAGGCTTGCAATCAATTCTGTTTCTGTCGCAGAATGATTACAGGAGAATGCTCTGGAGTACACATGCACTATGCCAGCTTAACCCTGAAATCAGTGAAGATGATACTGGATGTTTATCATTTTTTGATATGCGGCTCATTTCCCTAAGAGGGTTCTGTAAGTGATAGCTTTGCTGAGATTGAAAAATATCAGTTACCTGCAAGTGTTACAGAGATTTCAACTTTTAGATTGGCCTGATCCAACTCAGTGAACCTGATTGTCCTTTCATGAATGCTGATGAAATGTCATTGTGGCCTGAGTCCTCATTTACCCCATTTCCAAGTCCCTGTTCCACCTCAAAGTCCTAAGTAATCTTGGGCAAACTCATGGGGGGAATCCATGACAGTATTTAGATGCCTAGGTTTCAGGTTTAGGCACCTAAATTCAGTTTTGGCTCCACTGTAATCCACCAAACTCCTTTTTGGATCATGTAGGCACATAAAATCGCTTGCTATATTAGTGTAAATTTCAGAGTAAATATTGCCGCTCTGGGTATGTGCACTGCTGCTTCACTCTAGACAGAGAGCTACCTATCTGCTGCTTAAGCCTCACTGCACTCCAGAAACCAGGCCACATGTAGGGCTGGATCTAGCAGGGCATGCCTACCAGACCGGGTCCCATTCAAAATCCATCTGGAGGAGACAGCAGTGAACGTGCACAGCCTTTAGCCAAGCAGTTAGAATGCTCACCCAGCTTTGATTCCCACCTCTGTGCTAGAAGGAGAGAAGAGAGTTGTGTTCTAATCACTGAGCTGTGTGATATTCTAATGGGACATTTCTTTGGTCTCTCCCATTGAAACTGTTGCACTGTGGATAATTAATGAAAAAGTGATTGGGGAAGGGGGGCTAGACCCTGGGTTTCCCATGTGGTGTCCTAACCACTGGCTTACAGAGTCATTCTGTCTAATACTGTCTTTCTTTCTCTTGCCTAATGACTTTGGGGCATATCCCTTTTATCCCCCCATTTTCTGTGGAATAAAGCAGGTGCCTAACTCATTAGCTGAAAAAAAACTCTAAAAACTTGCATGCTTAAGAGGCCTGCTTACTTGTAGCTACTTCCCATTTATGAATTGTTAAGTATGACGTGAGCCTCCCTGCAGACCAGGCTTAGAGGACTTAGAGGACTAACTCAGAGGAAGGACTAACTCAGAGGAAGGAGTGGGGCTTAGCACATAACCGTCTGGTTGGTGTCTTCCACTGGCTATCTTAGGTAGCGCCAGTCCTACTGTGCTGGCTCTTCAGGGTTGTATTCCAAGATGCTAAGCTCTCCCCATGCATTGTATAAAAAGGTCAGGTGCTTACGTTAGCCCTTCTGTATCACTGTGTTCCTTCTGAGATGTTCTATGATTAAAATTGCATGCAAGAGGCTAGGTGTTGCAAGCTTGGGAGAAGCTCTGATTTGTTACAACCTCCATTTTACACATAGCAAAACAGATGCCTAGAAATAGTGAGCAATTTGCCCTTGGTAGTAAGAGAATGATTAGCTGAATTAGAAATGGGACCAAATGTCAGGGCACTTTGATTCTGTGCTGTAACTGTGGGAACTCGCCGCTTTCTATTTCCTTAAGACGTATCTAATTTTCAGAATTGGAAATCCCATTCTATCACTTCATTGTTTTCTCTCATTCCCACAGCTGACTGGCTCAGCAAGTCTGAGGGAAAACATTTTGAAAGAGACCAGAATCCACAAGAGAGAAAAGCTGCTGCAGAAACCAAATGATGACAACATTCCAAATGCTCACAGCTGGGGAAAGGAAGCCATTCTTGTGCAGAGAGGAGAAAAGTAATCTTTAGTGAAAGAGGAGTCTTTTGTTTAATGGATTTATGCAGCATACTCCCTCTGTTTACTGTTTCACAAAATAAGGAGGAATTCTTGCTGGCAGTGCCCATGATGAGCATAGGTTTGGAAATATCTCTTGGCTTTCCTTGCCAGTGGTTTGGTTTATATACAAATCCTACAGGCAGTAAAGATGCCAGAGAACATTGCTTTTTTGGATTATCCTAAACAAAGGGAAGAGGACTAGGACTGGGTGTATAGAGGGAAGGGTGCCTAATGCCAACAAATATCACAGAAGAAATTCAAACCGTCTCATTATTTGGTTATGCCCAACACATGGCTCAATACTAAAGTATGAACACATTGCTCTACAGTGACTCTGATGAAATCCCATTATGGTATGAATGGCCAATATGTTGATTAAGTATTTACAAAGAGAACAAGGTTTAGCCACTATTTATAAATTGTGATCTGTGTTTATCTTGACAGCCAATCAAGATATACTTGTAGTATAAGCACGAGGCACTTTTCGGTGTTTGCATTTAAGGATAAAAACATAGAAAGTCCTATCTGAAACAGTAAGACTGAAGGGTTAATACAGTAGATATTATAGTTACAATGTTTCTTGGCACTATACACAATACACTCTGTGTAGGGAATACAGCAGATATGAAGTATGAGCTATTTAATGGTTACATAATAGTATTCGTAGAAGTATAATTGTGTTTTGCCTCAGCTTTTTTCAGTGTGTTCCTGCTAGATTCCATTCACCCATAAGAGCAGATTAGCTACCAATATTCCAGCTGCAAAAATTGTACTCCTTTTAAAAATTATGGAGGCCTCCGGTCTTTGTTAAGAAATAAGTATGCCACAAGACTGTCTGGCAGCAGGAATTATCTGTTGGGGAACATCTACACAGCGGTCTTATTTCAGAATAACTCATGTTATTCTGAAATAACATAGTCTGGGTCTATACTACAAGCAGTTATTTTGACATTATGTCAAAATAATGGCGAGCTAGAGGACTTCTTACTCCAACTCCTGTATCCTTCATTTTGCAAGGAGTAAGGGAAGTCAGAGGAAGAGTGCCCTTTCTCAGACTTTCTGCTGTGTAGACAGCACCAAAAGCCAAAATAAGCTATTTTGACTTAAGCTATGCAATTGACGTACCTCAAGTTGCATAGCTTTTTTTGGCTTTAGCCCTGCTTTGTAGATATGCCTTTGGACTGATACATCCATCTTATGTTTGCACTGTCATTGTAGCCATGTTGACCCCAGGATATTAGAGAAACCAGGCAAGTAAGATCATACTTTTTACGGGATTAGGATGAGGTGAGCATACCATGCACTGCACTAGAGAGGGTTAATCCTATGCTATGAGTGGCGGAAGTCCCTCTCCTCAGTCCATGCTAGGCAGGCTCCAACTGATGCCTCAGCATAAAAGGAAGCATCCCAGATCATTCTAAGTGGACCACCAGAGGGGAAGGACCTTTGGAGAAGGCTCTACCTGAAGAGCCATCACAGCCCTTGCCTGTGGGACCTGGAGCTTCAAGCTCCTCCATCACTGCAAAATTCTTTTTTTCTTCCTTCCCAGAATCATCTCCAGGATGATCCTCAGAAAGAGGTATGGCTTGGAGACAGAGTGATCCTTGTGCTCCTGCCACCTCCAGCTGCTGTAATAACCTGTCATGCTCAGGTGGCCAACCCAAGTTCTAGCAGCCTTCAGAATACCATAGATGTTAGAAATTACAAAATAATTAGGCTTAGGTAAAACATAATTATCATTTAGACTTCAGCAAGTACAATGATGCTGACGAGCTCCTTAGTGAAAAGTGCTGTGAAGGCTTGCTGACCATGGATGTTGAGAATTTTGGTTACTCAGTTCATCTGAAAGCTGAATTAAATACAGCTCTAGAAATAATAAATAGAACATGGCCCTCTTGTTTCTTCCGTGCATCTCACTCCATTCTTAACTCTATTCACAGGCTCGGTAGTCATGTGCTTTGTTACAAGTGAAAGGACTTGACACTGTTTAAAATAGCAACCTAGCTTTTTGTCCCTGAAATGGCTTGCATCTGTTCAGATCACCTACTACTGAATGGCTGTGTCTAGACTGGCCAGTTTTTCCAGAAAACCAGCCGCTTTTCCGGAAAAACTTGCCAGCTGTCTACACTGGCCACTTGAATTTCCGCAAAAGCACTGACTTCCTACTGTAAGAAATCAGTGCTTCTTGCGGAAATACTATTCTGCTCCTGTTCAGGCAAAAGTCCCTTTTGTGCAAAGCTTTTGCGCAAAAGGGCCAGTGTAGACAGCTCAGATTTGTTTTCCGCAAAAAAGCCCTGATCGTGAAAATGGCAATCAGGGCTTTTTTTCACAAAAGCGCTTCTAGATTGGCACGGACGCTTTTCCGCAAAAGCACTTTTTGCGGAAAAGCGTCTGCCAATCTAGACTCTCTGTTCCGAAAATGCTTTTAATGAAAAACTTTTCCTTTAAAAGCATTTCCAGAAAATCATGCCAATCTAGACGCAGCCAACTGAAACTAGGAGGGCTTGCTGGATCTGCTGAGCCTAATGCTATCTGTTCCTGCCAAGATGGGGTCAGCTTCTTGGCTGACATTTTGTGCTAGTGTCTCAGAGATGCAGGGCAGAACTCCCTGGCCATTGAGAAGACGGGGGTGAAGATTGCTTTTTGTGAGCCGACGGTCAGGGCAGTGTGTGTGTGTGTGTGTGTGTTACCGAAAAAAGGTTTAATGTCCGTGCCTTTACCGCTAGGACAGCCGTGAGGGTGACATAGCCGTTCCTATAACTGAATCACCCTTCACAATATTCCACAGCGATAGGGTTACTCTTCGTACACATCCAAAATACCTACCAAAGGTCCTGCCATCATTTTACATAAATGAAATGGTAAACCTACCTGTGTTCTTTCCAAAGCCTAATGCCAACTCTTTTGAGTCTGCCATGCACATCCTCGATGTTTGGCGTGCGTTGTCTTTTTAATCTAGAAGAACCAGACCCTTCAGACAATCACCTCGCCTATTCCTTGCCTTCGCTGATCATATGAAGGGACTCCCCCTATCAAAGCAGAGGTTGTTGAAATGGATTACAGACTGCATAAAGACTACTTATTCACTCAAGGGCCTACAGCCACCATTACGCTTGACAGCTCATTCCACCAGAGCTGTAGCTGCTTCCACAGCGTACCTACACAACATGCCACTAATGGACATTTGTGGAGAGCTTCACAAATTACTTTTGCTAAGCACTACACACTTTCCTATGCATGAGACACCACAGTGGGCTCAGGAGTACTATCATCTGCTTACTGTAACATTCCAAAAGCCCAGCCACCAAGGGGCGAAACTGCTTGTTAGTCACCAAGTATGGAGCATCCACGGGGACCTCTCAAAGAAGAAATGAAGGTTACTCACCTTGTGCAGTAACTGGAGTTCTTCAAGATGGTGTCCCCGTGGATGATCCACAACTCACCCTCCTCCCCTCTGCTTCAGACCTGGAGCCTCTGGGGTAGAGAACGAACTGGCGGGTGCAGGCCACTCATGTGTGATGCCGACTAGCATGGCATGTGCTAAATTAGTACCGCATATGTGCAGCCCGGCAGGGACTGCTGCAAAATCTCCGATCCAGGTGCCAGGATGGTACCAAGACCAAGCATGGAGCATCCACGGGGACAGCATCTCAAAGAAGTCCAGTTACTGCACAAGGTGAGTAACCTTTATTTCCCTGGACCACGCACTGCTGTGGGTTGCTGGGGTACTACAACCCTGACCCCAGCACTCCTGCAGGGCTCCTCCATCCCTGTTGCCCCCACCTCTGGCTGGGCTGCTGGCTCTTCTGCCATTAGGCTTCCAGACTCTGTAGTCCAGGAGCACAGATGTTGCCAAACCAGAGTGTGCCTGGTTTCAGAGCTGCAACCTGTAGTAGAGGTGTAGTCACCCTCTCATCAGTTTCTCCCTCTCATCACTAAAGCCCTGTCAAAAGGCCATATTTTCCAAATCAAAGCCATGTTTGAATAATATGAATGAAGTAAAAGCCTCCATGGACACTCTTTTCATACTAGCTTAATGTTAAAAAGGAGTGAGTTAGAGATTTTTTTTTTTCATTTAGAAACATGAACCACAAAAGCCTCTCCTCTAAAAGGGGGATTTGTAATAGAGGTGCTTTAAGGAGACAGTTTTAATGACAGAAGCCCAAGAAAAAGAAATTGTTGATGTAACATGGCATGAAATACTCCAGATAATGCTTCTGACGTGATGCATGAGGCACTAAACATTTTGAGCAGGAGAAAGAACCCTGCTAATAATGGTGGATATTTGTTTTATAATGGATGCAGAGGAAAATGCTATAATAGAAGCCCTTACTGTAATGACAAAGTGTAAATGTGAGGAGTCCGTTATTGCCTTTGTGCTGTTAGTGATTTTTATTTAAAACTGGAGTTAAAAGAAACAAAATATTTGTTTAAAATATGCTTGTCTGAAGTCCTGTGTCTGCACATCACAGACACTTGCCACAATGCTTCGCCTGTGTATCTCAGCACGATTGTCTTAAAGGAGCCACTCTTGACCTTTCTAGAACAAAATCTACATGCTACAATACCTGTATCATAAGTAACCAGTCCCTTCCTGCTGGCCATTGACTTTAGTGAGCTTTGGATCAAAGCAGATCAAGTGTGTATCTTAAAATACACTGTGTGTGTTTCTATTTTAATAGTTCACTGTCCTTTTCCTTGTGATATAGTAGCACCACAACTGGCCTAAGATTAAGGGAATGTGTACACTGCAGCCAGGAACACACTTCCCAGCTTGGATAAATGGGCATGAGATAGCCCTGCTTGAGCTGCCATGCTAAAAACAGCAATGTAGCTGGCAGCAGCCTGGGCTAGCCACCTGAGTACATACTGGCTCAGATGCCTGGGCTATACACTGAGGTGGCTAGCCTAAGCCACTACCCACGCTACCCCTAGCTGTGCTGCTATTTTAGCATGCTGGCTCGAGCAAAGCTAGCTCATGCCCATATCTACCCAAGCTGGGAAACAACCTCCCAGAGGTATCATAAATGTACCCTCAGTATCCTGGGTGAGCAAAGGGTAGAAGTGGAAAAAAGGGGAAGTGATTTGCCCAAGGCCATAAAGGTCAGTGAAAGAACTGCTCTAGTCAGTATCATATCCACCATGCCATGCTGCCTCCCTGGGGTCTTAGCAAAGCAGAGACATATGAAGAGAAAGTGGTTAGCGTGCAGACAATGACTGCTGCATGTTAATGTGAGGGATCTGAAGTGACGATTATGTCAGTTTAAATAAGAAAATGATAAATATAATCCTTTTGGAATAACTAACCCCTTTCATGCAAGACCCGTTTGTGTTCTGGTGTATATATCCTTTTTTATATATGCACAAGAGATATACTATTGGACAAGCTGCTCTGTATTTCATTAGGTTCTGGTGTTTACAGCCAGGTGAAAATGAATCTGACATGGTTAATATGGAGCCAGTGAAACAGCAGGGTATGAGTCAGTAGTAAAACAATCACTGGCTGTTGTGCTGATGAGATTGAAAGCCCTTTTAGAAAATTAATGTAAAACAAGGGCTGGGATAACCTCTTCTGGGACTGCTAATAATTAGTGCACAGTCCACATATACTTATGGTTAAAATAGGATGTATCAGCAGGGATGTTTATTTTATTGCAGATTTCCACTCAGGTCTGCAATTAAACGGCAACCATAAAAGATTTTCACACAGTCATTACCCAGCACAGCTCTGGAAATTTATTCCAAGTTCAATGAAAGCTTTGCTAAGATTCAGCAGCCTTTCACATGTGTGTGGATAGGAGTAAAGTTAGGAGTAACATGACATAACTCTGAGCTAATTGTGCTGTGGAGACACACTCCACGGCTATGTCTACACTGGTGGATTGTTGCGCTAGAAGTATGCAAATGAGGCTAAGCGTGGAATATCGCCGAGCCTCATTTGCATACTTAATGAGCCGCCATTTTTGTGGAAGAGGCTCTTGCGCTAGAAGGAGCTGTCTACACTGCCCCTTTTTGTGCAAGAAAAACCCTCTTGCGCAATACTGATACGCTGATTATTTTCAGGAATAACGGCATTGCGCAAGAGGGTTTTTCTTGTGCAAGAAGGGGCAGTGTAGACAGCTCCTTCTAGCGCAAGAGCCTCTTCTGCAAAAATGGTGTCTTATTAGTTATGCACAAAGCAGAGCACTCCTTCCTGGTTGTGGGCTGAGGTGGAGGCCATCCTGGACCTGTGGGCACAGGAGGACACCCTCCAAGACCCCCAGTCCCAGTGCCAGAATGCCGACATCTTGAGCCACATGGCCCGGTGCTGGCCAAGCAGGCCACCTGGGGGGGTTGAGTTAGTTGGGATTGGTCCTGTCTAGAGCAGGGGGCTGAACTTTATGACCTTCTGAGGTCTCTTCTAGCTCTATGGTTCTATGCTTCTATGATAAGCTCTCTCTGTACCACCTTGGGGCACCCGTCAGCCACCCTGGCTGCCCACTGTGAAGGGACCCTGTCCTAGCAATTGAAGACTCAGATGTGTGATAGGGCTCACAGACCACTTACTACCCCGGCCACCAGCTAACACGCACAAATTAATAGCGCTTCATTTTTTTGTTTCACTGATGTGAATTTGCTGTGCTATAAAAACAAAGAGCAGTTCTATAGCACCTTAGACATTAACAAGTATATTAGATCATAAGCTTTCCTAGTAAAACCCACTTTATCAAATGAGTTGGAGTAGAAATTACAGAGTCCAGGGTATATATAACAACATAAAATCCTAGAATCATAGAATACTAGAACTGGAAAAGAGCTCGAAAGTTCATCATATCCAGTCCCCTGCTTTCATTGCAGGACCAAACACCATGTAGATCAGTGGTTTCCAACCTTTTTACACCCAAGATCACTTTTTAAGTCTCAGAACAGGCGAAGATCTACTGCCCCGCCCCTTCCTTGAAGCCCCGCCCTCTCTGTTCTCCTGTCCATTGCTTGCTATCCCCAGCCCTTATACACTCTGTTAAACAGTTTATTTTTAAATTATGCAATATATAAAATTAAAATCACATGTTTATAGTTATGAAATAAATGGTCTGTTTTTAATTCATGCTATTTAAATGTCAAATGAAGCATTTACAATTATACATTTTGTTCTCTGCTATTTTGTAAATCTAAAATCAAGTATTGATAATTATATATTTTTTCTTCCAATAACAAAGTCTCAGTGACTGAACAGTATCTGCCAGTGTCTTGAAGTCTGGGTTGTAGACTGAGATTGCTAGTCGTATACAGTCCATCAGATGGGCATCTGTGCTCTCAGCCTGGGAAGCTTGCTCTAGCACAGCCTCCCTGGGCTGAGTGCAGGGCAGCCGGGCTGAAGGGAAGAGAAGTGGCTGCCCGGCCAGCTGGCCGTGGCGCTCAGCCAGGGTGCACCAAGCTCCACGTGGGCAGGCGCAAAGGAGAAGCCGCCGATCAGCTGGAGCGCGGGACAGCCGCTTTCAGCTGAAAGCCGCAGTCAGCTTGCTGGGGTGTTTCAGCCCTACCGACTTCCCAGCTCCCACCATTCCTCGCAGCTACTCACCTGTGTTGTTGCTCGGTGAGTAGCTGCTCCTCAAATGAAGAAATCTAATGTAAATGTTCTACGCAGGTGCACAGTTCAGAGAGGGCTCAAGAGCTACTCTTAGAGCCCCTGAGATCTACCGGTAGATCGCGATCTACTGGTTGGTGACCACGGATGTAGATCATCTCTGAGAAATGTCTATCCAACCTGCTCTTAAATATCTCTAATGATGGAGATTCCACAACCTCCCTGCGCAATTTATTCCACTGTTAACCACTCTGACAGGAAGTTTTTCCTAATGCTCAACCTAAGCCTCCTTTGCTGCTATTTAAGCCCATTTCTTCTTGTCTTATCATCAGAGGTCAAGGAGAACAATTTTTCTCCCTCTTCCTTATCACACCCTTTTAGATACTTGAAAATTGCTATCGTGTCTCCTCTCAGTCTTCTCTTTGCTAAAGTAAATATCTTTCTTGAAAAGTCGTGCCAAGAACTGCATACAGTACTCCAACTGAGACCTAATCAGTGCAGAATAGAGCAGAAGAATGACTTCTTGTGTCTTGCTCACAACACTCCGGTTAATGCATCCCAGAATCATGTTTGCTTTTTTTGCAACAGTGTCACACTGTTGATTCAGGATATGTCTACACAACATAGGGTTTTTTTTGAAAAATGGCTATTTTTCCAAAAAAACTTTAATTACTCACACACTGCAATAGCGTTGTTTTGAAAGAAAATTGAAAAAAAACAGAGGCTTTTTTTTGACATTGGTACTCCTCTTTCTAGGAGGAAGAAGCCTTGTGTGGCTGGGGAAGAGGATTTTCTTTCAAAAGAAGAGGCCTTCAGGAAATAACACGGGTGCCCTAGTGGCCACTCCAACCAAAGTAATCACAACTCTATAGTTCCTGTCTCCTGGCCCTCTTAAAGCTGCAGGCACCCTGGACAAGCCTTGTGGCAGGAAGCCAGCCTTTAAGCAGGACCCTGACCACACAGTTCTCTCTGCCACAGACTCATAGACTCATAGACTTTAAGGTCAGAAGGGACCATTATGATCATCTAGTCTGACCCCCTGCACCGTGCAGGCCACAGAATCTCGCCCACCCCTCTTAGAATAATCCTCTCACCTATGTCTCAGATATTGAAGCCTTCCAATACTTTGAAGGCCCCAACATGCAGAGTCCTTCAGCTGTGATCTGTGCCCAATGCTACAGAGGAAGGCGAAAAACCTCCAGGGCCTCTGCCAATCTACCCTGGAGGAAAATTCCTTCTTGACCCCAAATATGGCGATCAGCTAAACCCTGAGCATGTGGGCAAGACTCACCAGCCAGACACCCAGAAAGTTCCCTATAGCAACTCCTATCATCCCTCCATTGACCTATTTCCAACTGGAAATGAATGGTCAATTAGTTACCAAGATCATGTTATTTCATCCAACCATCCCCTTATCATAGAATCAGTACTGGAAGAGACCTCAGAAGGTCGTCAAGTCCAGCCCTCCGCTCTAGGCAGGACCAATCCCATCTAAATCAACCCGGCCAGGGCTTTGTCAAGCCGAGACTT
Source organism: Pelodiscus sinensis (assembly GCF_052426305.1). Classification (NCBI taxonomy): domain Eukaryota; kingdom Metazoa; phylum Chordata; order Testudines; family Trionychidae; genus Pelodiscus; species Pelodiscus sinensis. Next base: position 13,525,913 of record NC_143057.1, read on the forward strand.
AAACACCTCTAGGGATGGAGACTCCACTACTTCCCTAGGTAACCCATTCCAATGCTTCACTACCCTCCTAGTAAAATAGTTTTTCCTAATATCCAATCTGGACCTCTCCCACAGGCCTGCTCACTGGTGGCACAGCCATAAGCCCCCCAAAACCCTTCTGGCTCTCGCAGGGAGCATGAGCAGGGCTCCCAGGACCCTTCCAGGGATAGCAAGCGGCATGCACCCATCTGGTCCAGAGCGGAGATCCTGTTGCTGTGGGGTGAGGAGGAGACACCTCAGGATCTCTGCTCCAAGCACCAGAACGTTGACATTTATGGGCACATGGCCAAGTCCCTGGCAGCGCGGACACCCACCCCGGACCTTGGAACAGGTCCTGAATAAAGTGAAAGAGCTCTGCCTGGTCTCCATAGTGGCCAGATTTGCTGCTCTGGGGTTCCCAAACTGCAGTGGAGCAATTGATAGGACCCACATCCCGATCTGCGCACCTCAGCATCGAGCGGCCCAGTATATCAACCGCAAGGGCTACTTCTCAGTGGTGCTGCACGCCCTGGTTGACCAATGTGGACAGTTCATGGACATTTTTGTTGAATGGTCAGGCAGGGCACACAATGCCCACATTTTTCGGAACTCCAGCCTTACGGGAAGCTGGAGGCAGGCACATTCTTCCCCTGCTATGCCTGCCTCCAGCTTCCTGTAAGGCTGGAGTACAGATGCCACTGTGCATCATGGGGGACACAGCCTACCCCCTAATGCCATGGCTTATGAAGCCTCATATTGGCCACCTGGACCCCAGTACGGACCAATTTAATGCCCACCTCAACCAGATCAGGATTCAGATCGAGTGCACCTTTGGCCACCTCAAGGTTCAGGAGCTCCTGACCCACCTGGAAGTGGGGGAGCACAACATCCCCAAGGTAGTGTTAGCATGTTGTGTCCTCAACATTGTGGAGATGAAGGGGGAGGCCTTCTTCCTGGGATGAGGGGGCAGTGGCCGGCTGCAAGGGGACACCCTTTGAGCAGCTATGGACAGCTGCAGAATTTATAGAAATGCCTAGAAATTAAAGAGAATATGCTATGCTAATTTGGCTAACAAAGTTATTTCTTCACGGGCATGTTTCTATTTCAGATTAAACAAGGGAATACAATGCATAAACTCTGGGAACATTTATTTTTCATAGGCAAACAGTGAGTTTGCAAGATTTCTCTAAATGAGCTTTGGCAAATTATTCATTGGAGTTTGAATCTCTTTACACTTTTATTCAAAAGGTTCCCCACCCCTCACCCTTTGTAGCATGCTATTACGTGATGAGTAAAATATCAAATCATTGGGTCTTTCCCCCAGAGTTGAGAGATGACGGCTTTTAAAGAAACTAGAGCTGGCTGCAAGGAACGAATTCATGAACAATGGGCCTAGTTGCACATATAATACATATAAAAATTGTATATGCTCCCTCAACTTTCACAGGGACCTGCTATTGATCATACTTCTTTCAAAGCAACAGAGAGAAATAAATCAATATTAGTCCCTCCATTCCTTCTTTGCATTAAAACTGAATCCACACCATCCATGTCCTTCTGATGAAAGTGAGAAATTTTCTTTACATGTGTGCTCCCTCACACGCACAGGAAAACATTAGTACATCACACAAAAAAACACTTGGACTGTCTGAAATATGATACCTGATAAATGGTAAGGCGGAAAATAATCTTTAATCTGAATATTTAAAGCCAGATACTCAGCTTCTGTAACTCAACATAGCTTCGTTGCAACAATGGAACTATGTCTATTTACCCCAGCTGCAGATCTGGCCTTTCGGTGCCTTTCCAAAGGATAAATTACACTCACAGGCTACGTCTAGACTACATCCCTTTTTCGTAAAAGAGATGTAAATTAGACGTATCGCAATTGCTAATGAAGCAGGGATTTAATTCTCCCCTGCTTCATTAGCATAAAAATGGCTGCCGCTTTTTTTCTGCACGGAGTTTTGCCGGAAAAAAGCGCCAGTCTAGACGCTGATCTTGCAGAAAATAAAGCCTTTTCCGAAAGATCCCTTATCCCTTATTTCACGTTTCCTAGTATGACTGGTGTGATCTCACTCTCTCTGTTCAGTTCTGGCATTTCTGTTGAGATACATGTCGTGAGAATCACAGGTCCGATGATGCATACCCAAGGGGGGAAGGACAGAACCAGGTGGACAGTTTTATCAAATAAAAAATATTTATTTATGACAGTGGTGAATTTATAGTATTTATTCTAAGATTTTTAATAGACCGTGTTAATCATGAATTTACAGTATTTATTATATTTATTCTATGATTTCTAGATAAACGTGTCAGAGATATAAGGATGGGAATGCCAAGGGGAATAGTCTCTAATCTTAAAATATCCAGCTACACTAATTAAATAACAGTGATAACTACAAACTCTATGTACTACCCAAAAACAACTACAACACTAAGCTTATACAACAAGAAAAAATCAAATCATACATACCAACTTACACAGCACATGGAACATTTCACAGATATTGGTTTGGTTGCGAAGGCCTTGGTTACGCCCGAGAGTCGGGGGAGGTGGCTGATCGGTTGATCAGGCCGGCAGCGCTTTGAAGTATAAGAGAAGGCACATGCACGGTGATAGGTGTGTTGCGAAAACCTCCTCGAGCGAACTGTGCGATGGGTATTTATCCCCAAATCTGCACATCACTTTCCTGTGCTTGCATATTACCATATATGGCCCAATGGTCACCAAGTGGGGAGGAGGATCTGTGTCCCAGGGTTGGGCCGAAGCTGTGCAGGTTTCATGCGACCAGGTAAGCCCCGCAGTTCTCACGCCAAGGTGACGGGTGGGAGAGTCTGAGGCTATTTTCCACTTTTCACACCTTCCCTTTTTCTAAAGGCAATGCTATCCAGGAAGGGTGCGGCCAGTTTCTCTCAAGGAGTACTGCAGCCCACTATAGCAAGAGCGGCCTGGCCAAACTTTTTTACTGGGGGGGCAGTTTCTTTTCTCTAACAATACGGTGCCAGGTATTCTAACAAGATGGGGTGTCATCCCCATGCCTGTCAAGGCTACAGCAATGCCAGGATTTCACATCTGGACTAAAAGAAGGAAACTAATACCAAACAATTGAAAATAAGCCACCAAACTGCTGTTTAATGGTGGTAACTTCTGCTGACTGACAATGTGGAGTAGATTTTCAATGATGGATTTGGTCTTCTCCTGTGTTAGTCAATGCTAGGCTGTGTCTACATTGGTGAGATCTTGTGCCAAAATGGCTGCTTTTGCGCATAAACATGCTACCTGTCTACACTGGCAGGGAGTTCTTGTGCAAGAACACTGACGTTCTAACGTGTGAAATCAGGGCTTTTTGCACAAGAACTATGATGCTTCCGCTCAGGAATAAGCCCTCTTGTGCAACTGTTCTTGCGCAAGAGGCCATGTAGACAGGCAACATGAATTTCTTGCGCAAGAAAGCCTGATAGCTAAAATGGCCATTGGAGCTTTCTTGCGCAAGAAAGTGTCTACACTGGCATGGATGCTCTTGTGCAAAAGCACATCTCTTGTGCAAAGGCACATGCCAGTATAAATGCTCTCTTGCACAAATACATTAACGCAAGAACTCTTGCATTAAAGAGTATTTGTGCAAGATCATGCCAATGTAGACGTAGCCCTAGTGTAAAACTTCAGTAACACAGTAGAGAATGAGGCCATGGTTGAGAGAGAAAGGGCTGCTTTGTAACTCATTTTCATCCTCCAAATTATTTCTTATTTACTTGCTGCCTCCCACTCCCCACTGTAGCCAAAGCGCCAAAGACCTATGAACTCTAAAGGATAAATCTATCTAGTAACAGTCATAACTCTGCAGAAGAGTACTTTGTGTGAAATCCTGGCCTGACTGAAGTCTCCGGTGCCAAGATCTTGTAGACGCTAGTCTGACATCCCTGTAAACCTCATTCAATGAGGATTAAGGGACATTTTGGAACAGCAGTTTATTTCAAAATTTGGCACTGGGTAGGTAGTGCAAAATTACAAAATAAGCTATTTCGAAATAAGCTCCGCAATTTGCTCAGCTCAAGTTTTGAGGTAAAGGTGCAGTAGAGACACGCCCTAAGTGTTATGGTACAAATTTAAGGATTACTAAAGTTTTTAAATCTTATATATAAGTGTGTGATACTTTGGGAGTTCCCCCATATTTCTAAGGGGATGTGTCACCAACTGCGCTGTAACTCTGGGTGCTTCAGAACACTGACACCCATCCTGGCATTCATCAGCATGATAATTCATTCCACAGTGGCATCAACAGACGTTGGTACGTCTACACAGCATCCCTAGTTCGGACTAGGGATGCAAATGGAGACGACCGAAGTAGTTAATGTAGTGGAGATTTAAATATCCCGCGCTTCGTTAACATGATCTCGCCGGCGCGCTAGTTTGAATCACAGCTGATTTGAACCAGGAAGTGCACGCTGGGATGTGTTAGTTCGGACTAAAGCCCTTAGTCCAAACTAATGTTACTCCTCATTTTGAAATAAACTCAAATTTTGAAATGAGGAGTAACATTAGTTTGGACTAAGGGCTTTAGTCCGAACTAACGCTTCCCTTGTGATTCGAACTAGTGCGCCAGCGAGATCATGTTAATGAAGCACGGGATATTTAAATCCCCGCTTCATTAACTACTTTGGTCGTTTCCATTTGCATCCCTACTCTGAACTAGGGATGCAGTGTAGACGTACCCTTTTAGTCTTCAATCCTCCCCAAACTGTCTTTCTGGGAGTCACCTGGAGATTGAAATAAGCTATGCAATTTGAGTTTATTTCAAAATTTCAAAATAGAGTGCTTTCCAAAACGTCCCTTATTCCTTGTGGAACTAGGTTTACAGGGATGTCGGAAGACTGAGCCTTTTATATTTTGAAATAATGGGCTTGCTCAAAAGGTGTGTGACGGCCTGACCCCGGCCTGCACTCGGGGAGGAGCTGCGGCTACAACCCCCCCAGAAAACCCGGGAGGCACGCCCCTGTGGAGTCCCCGCTAGGACGCCACATTCCCTGCACCCGGCGCGGAGCAGGAGCAGGTGATGTTTCCCAGCAAGCCAGAGCATGCTGGGGATGGGGCAAGCTGGCATGCAGCCTCACCTTCTACGCCGCGACGTAGGAAGGCCGGCAATGCCAGGGGCGGGGCAGACGCCGAAGACGCGAGACCCGGCGGGGCATTTAAAGCCAGGACCGGGGCCAGAGCGGGGGGGAAGATGCCAGGGAGGCAATCCCTCCCCCCGAGCTGAGGAGAAAGACCCGGACGCCGGAGGAGGACGCAGGCAGATTGACACAGGCCACCACTGGGGAGGTAAGGGCCATGAGGCCACGGTCTCGCCAGACTGGCATGGGGGAGGGCTAAAGACCCAAACCCTTAGGGACCCGGGCTGGGACCTGGTGGAGAGGGAGGGCCCGGGTCCCCCTAGCCACCCATCCTCCCTCCCTCACTTCCTTGGTTCCGCCGAGCGATACACACCAGAACCTCAACGTACAGGGGTTCGCAGGGCTGTAAACCTGACATGGGAGGGTTACGTGCTTGCGCCCGAACTAGAAACCGTCACCGCCACAGATGGAATAGCTTAAGGACAGCGGGCTCGCAGGGCCATAACCCTGACGTGGGATGGTTACAAGCTCGCACCCGAACTAAAAGCCGTCACAATGTGGAATACCTATTTCGGGATATCTCCTGTATCCCAAAATAGCTCTGAAATGTAGATGCCACCTTGACATGTCCAGTCCCTTTCACTGTATGCTCATAGAAATTTAGTTTGCTTCCTTAAGAGGGACAGAGCACACTCCAGCCTGTTAGTTTAGTGGAGGACTTAACGTTTAGTTTAGTGCACTCTGATAGTTTTGTGGTAAACTTATTCTTGTTTTTAGTAACAAAGAACAGATATTTAGTTGATAAGTAAAAATAGACAGTACAGTGACAAGTAAAATAAGAGAAAACACATTTTCTGGTAACTGAAACTTCACTTTAGAGTCCTGACTGGACACAAATTTCTATTAATTCATGTGGATATTTGCAGAGAGAAATCGGTATCTGCTGATCTCTATGGATCTACTCTTGAGAACCACAGCAGCTAAATGAGTAGAATGTGATGCCACCTCTCCCAGGAGCCAGTGCCCAGCACCAGGAGCTCTTGTATCGCCCCCAGCGAGGCTGTATGACTCCAGACAGGAGTTGCAGCTGGGAACGGGGCTGAAGTTGGTACACCTGCAAAGCTGGGAGGAGCTGCTGGAATGAAGCGTTGAGTCCTTGGAGTGGTGGTAACACTTTTTGCTTATTTTGTTGCTTTGGTTCTTTGGGAGTAGAAACCTATGGATCAGTGCACCCCGCACCCAGGAGTTGCCAAATTGCAAAGCAGATAAAGTAGGGCCTGGACTGCAAAAAATGATCCAGAAAACCAATATTGAATCTCTCTCTTTTTTTTTTCTATGCAGCATGGTGGTTGGTTTCCTGTATTTGCCCAGCAGAGTATTTGCAAAAGCAAAAATCAAAACAAACAATAAAAAAAGAAAATTAATACAGTTAGTAAAAAAATTAGACAGTGAGATTAGAAATTTCATTTAAATTACACATTGGAAAAAAAAGCCACTGATTTTTTGGTTTTATTCTGGGTGCAAAAAAATGAAAAAACAAAACAATAAAACCCTCTAAATAATCATGGATGTAAAAAGTTGCTATCACTGAAACTCTGGTACATAACTTGTACAATTTCTTTATTTATTCATCATGACTAGTAGATTTTGAGGGCTTGATCTGAACTGAAGCTGGAATATCCTGTCTTTTAACAGTGGCCAATATGAGGTACGTTAGAGCAAGGTGCATCAACTTTGTAATAGGCAATTATGGGATAATGTGTCTCTGCCTCCCACCTATGGAAAAAATTCTTCCTAAATACTAATAGCTGAGGTTGGCTTATGACCTCAGACATGATGGTTTACAAAGCTGCCACTGATTTCAATAAGTTTGGGTGAAGTCCAGAGTTTATTGAATGACATAGTCTGCTGGTATGGAGGTTTGTAGAATATGGGGTATGCAATAATAAGAAATACACTTTGGATAGATTTCTAAAAGCAATGATTCTGATATGTATGTACATTAAAGTTTGTTATTACCAGAGGTGTAAAAGAGGTCTGAGTTTACATGTAAGTCGGGGCATTAATATTTTTCCATATGTTTAGATCATTCTCTCATTTTCATTTTCACCTCTTCAATTTACCATGTGAAAAATATTGTGTGGAAGAAAAAGGTTTGATACTAGGTATGTGGGGTACAATAAATATCCATGAAAACCATTCTCCTGACGAAGCCTTTCTGGAGGTGTGAAATACTCTAGTTCTCTCTTTTGTATGAATTTATTACGTATGAAAAGTGCACCAGGGAATGAAACCCTCTATTCATCCATTGACTAGTTTTAATGAAATCAGTGGAGTTTCTCTGGATGTACACCATCTTAAATAGAATTAGAATCTGGCCCTCTTTTCAAATCAAACATATGAAATTGAGGGGTAGGGCTATATACTATCTAGGGTTTATTATCCACTAGCCTTTCTCGTATGCAGGTGTAAGTTTCAATTTCAGCTTTGGTCAATAGTGGTGGTTTTGTCATTTAAGTACTATAATAAATATGGAGCCACTACACAAGCATGGCATAATTCCTTGAGGTGACTGACAGGCAGTAGAGGATCAACAGTAGCCCACTCTTGAAAAAGCAAGAGTGTTGCCAGCTGAAAGGGAAGTGCATTGGCTGAGGTCTGTGGGGAGACTTGCACAGCTGCTTTCAGTGTTACAACTGCCTCTAATTAGAGGCATTCGTTTCTTATTTTCTGGACACTACGTTCACTCATTGCAGTGTTGCCATAAAATATTAGCCTATCACTAGCACAAGACTGGGCAAGAACAGAATGGAGGCTGGCTGCATACGTTTCCCAGATGCAGGGAGTGCTGGAAGCTAGCAGAAAGTTGGGCAGCCCTCTGGGCTAGTCTGCATCATTTTGCATGTACTAGTTCATGACACACCACTTCAGCGCCTCCTGCTGCTCACTCTGAGAATTAGCTCCGTCCTCAGCAGGGCACCTCCTTCTGGCCAGTATCTCGACAGTTGTTGCTCTGCACTCTCTCCATGCTCTAGCTCTGGACCCGCATTGCTTCCAGGATTGCGGCATCTTCTTCAGCACACTGCCCTCCAGCAGTGCCCAGTACTTTGATCCTTCCAGGGGGATCACCCCCTTCCAGGGGGTAACAGCAGTCCTTGGTCTTGACCTTTGCCACTGTGGCCAACTGCAGCCCCAGTTTAGCCCTTCACCTCAGGAGCAAACTTCAGTCTGTAAAAGCCACTCTTCAGTGAGCTTCGGTTCAGTACATGAAGGAAGAAGGGAACCTAGACCCACCCACTTCTCTGGGTCCTGGCTCAAGGACCCTGCAGCAGCAGCTTTGTCCTGCCCCCTTTCTCTCCACTGCCTCTTTTCCCTGGGCCACTTCTGTGTGACCCCTTTCACCTTCTTGGCCCTTATATCAAGGCTACAACCTGGGTGATAACAGGCTGAAGCCTCCCTCTAGCTTCCTTTAGCCTGCCCAGCACAGCACAACACAGTTCTGCTCTGCTCTCCTCTGCTCTGTTCAAGGTACTTCCCCTTTGCTGAGAAGCAGTCCAGGATTTTCACTGGTCAGGACCCAACTGCTCTGTGCTCTGCTGAGCAGCTCATTATATGCAGGGCCTAACTCTGATTGGCTCAGGTTCTATGCAGTCTCTCTCCCAGCTCCTTTAACCCCATCTGGCCACACTGAGGCAGCTGCCCCACTACATTGTGACTCAGGACCTTTCCAGCCTCCACCCCACCAACCCTGGATGACTTCCCTTGCTGGTACCTCCTACAGCAGAGGTGACCAACCCGCGGCTCGCGAGCCGCATGCAGCTCTTCTCCCTCAAAAGTGTGGCTTGTGAAGCCGCTCCTGTGGCCCCCCAAATGACCCCCACTCCTCTCTCCACCCCCAGGGTCCCTGCCAACCCCTGGCTCCCCTGTGCTCACTGGGGCAATGATTCAGAATGGTGCCCAAGATGGAGGGTGCTGATTGCAGCCTGATATGGCCAAAAAGCCTAAGCATGTTTCTTAAAGGGGCAGCCTCCTTTTTTTTTTCTTGACAATTCTGGTGCAGCTCTTCGCATTTTTTCCACCGCTGTTTCGGCTCTCTTTGTTAAATGGGTTGGCCACCCCTGTCCTACAGGTTGTGCAGTTCCTGCTCTGATTATTCCCTAAGGTGGTGACTTTAACATGCCCTTCACAGCCTGTTTTGGCAGAATTAAGCAGAGCTCACGGCTGTAGCACAGGATAGCAGGTACCTCAGCAGTGCATGATAACTGTTGAATGTACATCATAGTAACAACAAAATATTCAGTATATCCACATGTTCTCATTTACACATTATACACATTCCCAACTTTACAGCCTTTACTGTTGTTGTTAACTAACATAATCTACAATAATGTAGCACTGTAGGGTGTAGTTCAAAGAGTAGCTCCTACTGTGCTGTGCAATAGAATTCCCATAAAGTGACTCCCCTATTGGTAACAATTTCTGCCTTTTACATTCTGATATTATGTGACATTCAGCCCAAAGAAAAGCTTTTGTAATTGAGTGAGAAATTTAATGGCAATGTCACTTTGTTCAAGGGTGAACTAGCATATGCATAAGCAATTTCTTGCCCTTAACCAAAAGGTAGATTTCTGTGAGTATCTATTTCTGTGGTGGACACCAGAGCATGAAATAGTGCTTACACTGTGATTCCCATTGGACATCTGAGAGGGAGTAGTTACATTGCTTAGCACCAGCTCATTTTCTAAATGGCAGCTTCTCTAAGGTTCAAAATTTTATTTACAGCTCACAGAGAGGGTGGCTGTTTGATGGAAATATAATGTAGAGAATGAAATGTATTTTATTGCTCAGAGAATGAGCTATGAATATTCATAACAAGATGGATTTCTAAACAGTATTTAGTGGGACTAAAATCTACAGAGACATAGATACATGTGGCATGACAGCTCATAAACAAGTGGTGGAGAAGAGGCAGATAGAAAGAAGAGAGAAATCCCTCATATGTCCTTGCTGAATAATTCTCAATAATTTTTCTGGAAAAGATAGAAAACTGATTTAATAAATAGAGTTGGGCTGGGTAGTTTTTACAGCAATGTAAATCAGGAGTAACCCTATTCAGTTCAATTCAGTGACATTGGGGCAAGAGAAATAAAGAGCAGAAATTGCAAATATCACATAGAATACTGCAAATGATTCTGGCTGATTTTGGGCCCTCATCTGACAAGCTCATAAAAAGGGGGATGGGGAGGGAAAACTATTTGCTATTGCTTTCATATTGAATTCTGTAATTTTAAGTTGACTCTAGATATGTGACTTCTTTTTAAAACATTATTAATTAGTATTAAAGTGGTGCCTAGCAACCAGCAGGGCCATATGTCAGCAGGCTGAGTGCAAACACACTGAGCTTACTGTCTGAATCACCAAGTCACTCACAGAGGGAGAGAAAATCAGAGGTTCAGAGAGATTAAATGACTTTCCCCAGGTCACAAAGCTAATCAGTGGCAGATGGAAGCATAGACCACAAGTGGCTTGAAACTGATCCTGGACCTTATCCACTGGACCATGCTATCTCCCCATGAGGTGTTTTTATTTATGCTGTTGTAGATTGATTTCAGTCATTTCAGATATTTTAGAGCACTTGATGGATATAAGAGAAAGTGGTTGATTTACAGCCAAGAATGCTCTTCTGAATAAAAAGAATTTGGTGCTGTTATTGTGTTCGTGGCATTACAGCACTTCAGTAGATCTGCATGTTGGTATTATTCAGGGATATGGATCTATAACCTGGGCTCTTGGGAATTATGCTTGTCCAGTTGCCTTGCTGATTGTGTGTGGGGGAAGTAAATTCTATATTTTTGTAATAACTTAAAAATAGCTTGTATAGAATAGAAAGATGTAACTCTTCTCAACACTATAGTATATTTATCTATCCTAGGTATTTCCAAAGCTCTGATCACCACAGTATCTGAGTGCTTCACAATTTATAATGTATTTATCCTCTCAAAATCTTTGTCAGGTAGGGAAAGTGCTGCTTATTCCCATTTTACACCAGTGAAAGCAAGGCATAGGGAGACCTAAATATTTGCCTAGGCTTGCACGGGAAGTCTGTGGAAAAGCAGGAAATACAGGCTAGCAGCCTAATTATGGTCCATGCTTCCTTTCACTAGTAGTATTTGTTACTACTTTTGCTGATAAGAAATTAAATCACCGAGGTTATGTCTACACTAGCCACCCTAGTTTGAACTAGGGTGGCTAATGTAGTCATTCAAACTTGCAAATGAAGCCCGGGATTTAAATATCCCGGGCTTTATTTGCATGTTCCCGGGCGCCGCCATTTTTAAATGCCCAGTAGTTTGAACTACCTGCCCACAGCTATACACAGCACAGGCTAAGTAGTTCGAATTAAAGCTCCTAATTCAAATTACTGTTACTCCTCATTGAGTAATTCAAAATAGGAACTTTAATTCGAACTACCTCGCCTGTGCTGTTGTGTAGCTGCGGGCAGATAGTTCGAACTACGAGGCATTTAAAAATGGCAGCGCCTGGAAACATGCAAATAAAGCCCGGGATATTTAAATCCCGGGCTTCATTTGCAAGTTCGAATGACTACATTAGCCACCCTAGTTCGAACTAGGGTGGCTAGTGTAGACATACCCAGAGAGACGAGGTCACACAGGATATCGAAGTACATGTCAGTACCTCGTCCATCAGACTGGCCTTCCAATCTTGCATATCTAGAAGAAATGTGTACCAGGACTGACTTTCTAAAAGTTCCAACTGATGCCACCTTCTTTGAAATCCTAAAGATATTAATTCATTAACAGTATTTTTGAGAACACCCAGCAATATCACACTTCTCTTTCCTCTCTTATTCCATCTTCTACTCCCAACTATTTAATTCACAGTGCTGTCAACTTGGTACCACATTCAAAATGTAAGGACTGAGACAGAGCAAGAACTACTGATGCTGCTCAGTTAACTCCTTGCCTAAGATACATGAACATGTTTAAATTCCAAACAAGTATGTGTAATAACTGAAATTCAAATATATTCCCCAGGTGTATTGGTCACTAGTAAAATCTTTCCTACTGCCATTTGCAAATAATTAACAGTACAGGGAATTTCAAGAATACCATGATAATAAGCATGCAAATTTAATTAGATAAAAAGGCGAAGTGGTAATGATTTTAATGGCTGTCATTCTAGGAAGAGACCCCCTTGAGCTTGGTATGTCATAGACTCAATTAACTATCTAAAAAATAAAATTGATAGATTTTCCTCGTGATTTTACTATCTAGATGGACTTGTGACATACTGTTTTACATGCCAGTAGGGGGGGAAAGTGTACCTTTTGGATCTAAACGTTCTCTCTTCAAACCTGAACATCTTGTTTTTCACCAACAGTTTCTTAGATGAGAGAGATTCTTTAATAAAAAATGAGACATATGTATTCAGGGTGAATATTTCAGTCTAAAGAGTTATGAGTCGTACATTACTTTGTATGCAACTCCTGCTGATGTCATTGCCGTTGTATTGCTGATTAAGAATAGTGTATGCATGCGTTGATTATCCTGAGCCCTGCTATGTGTAACCTATATTTTTTTCCTTTGGATACTTAAATAGTTTGATCAGGTTCCAGTCACACACAGCATGTGTGCAACTAAACAGCAGTCAAGTAGCTATATAACTTGCATTTGCCATTCACTTCTCCCTATGACAAAAAGACTAATAGTTTTTATTTTCAATTGCTCTTGGATATAATTGCAATTCAGCATGTTGGACTATGCTGTGATCCTATGTAACACCTGACCAATACAAAACACATTCATATAAGCCTTCATTTTCAGGTGTAACAGGACTGATTCACCACTTTGACACCGGTTTTATGAAGGTGTATCGTGACATAAAACCAGTGTAACAATCTGAATCTGCCTCAATCCCTTGCATAAGTGAGTTGAAGTTGCAAGTAGAAATCATTGCTCACTTTTGAGGCTATGTCTACACTGCATCATTTTTGCGGAAGAGAAATGCTCATTAGCATTTCTTGAACTCTCATTTGCATATTCTCTTCCGATCTTTTTCATGGAAGAGGTTTTTGCAGATAAAAAAGCAGTGTAGATGGGGCCATTTTGCACAAAAAAACCATTTTGCACAAGAACCCTTATTCCTCATTTTTTAAGGAATAAGGGTTCTTGTGCAAAAGGTTTTTTTTAATCAAAATGCCCCTGACTACATTGTGGGTTTTTCCGCAAAAACCTCTTCTGAAAAAAGGATCGGAAGAAAATATGCAAATTAGAGTGTGAGAAATGCTAATGAGCAGTTCATTTGCATTTCCTCTTCCACAAAAACCTGACAGTATAGACGGAGCAGTACCTGCAAGATACATGCCTCTTCATTTTGATACGGATAGCATATATTTACATCACAAACATTCACCACACAGATGTTCAGTTATCTCCTAGGAATTGTTCACAATTATCTATGATGCTATTTCATTATCCAACAGAACTAATGTAAGTCCTAGACAGTTTGGTGAAAGCTTAACTGTTATAAGAAAATAAAGTGATCAAAATGTTATTGTGCAGCTGTTAAAATTCACAGAGCAGAAAAGCTTCTCTATGTTATTGTAGTCACATACAAGGAAGCAATGCTACCATCTACACCCAGCAAGGACACAGCGATAAAGGAGAATTAGTGTGCAACCAATTAAACACACCTGGTGATAATAAATTTGCTTTCAAGTATCTCTAAGGATCTTTGCTTTCTCAGGTCCCATTAATAGTTTATTTTCTGGTCAGGTGCACTATTGATTGTTCTGCACTGAAGCTATTTCTTCCTCATTAGCTTTCCAAACTTTTCCTTGCCTCAATTTTCTTCAGATACAAAAGCTGTGCAATATTATGTCAGACTTGTTGCTTAGCAACAATCCTATTCCTATAACAATAATAACTGAGCGCTCCATGTCACCTTCTCTTGAAAGAGGTCAGATTTTTTTTCATTGCTCTACTATTATTTTGAGGATTTTTTTATAATTAAAAGTAAGATGAGAGTTACCAGTAAAATTATATAGTGCTGACATATATGGCTTACATTGGGCTCACTCATGACCTCTTGTGTGAAAACAAGCTTCTATTTTATCACCTTTAGGGAGTAGGAATCAAGAAATTTAGACCACTTATGAAATGATGGGGAAAAATCTATTCTTTATTACTCGTTCTATTATCACACCTCAGAGAAGGCTTTTTCACCTCTTGTAGCAATAATAGGTGTCTAGCATTATTAGGACTTGCTGGATTAAAGAGAACAAAGGTTTAAAAGAAATAGAAATGTCCTTTTAGAAAATTGCTCAAACTCAGTTAAAAATAAAAAAAAGACTGAGGGTTCTCCTTTTTCCTCTCTAAAAGTTAGTCAATTTACATTCATACAGTCTCATTGAAAATACTTTTATAAATAAAATCAGTAGGCTGCTCATAGTGATCAAGCACACCCTATAGGAAGAAGGTACCAAGTCCTTACAGGAAAATTTTCCCTCTAACTAATATTGAAATAACTGTGAGTGGGAAGATCAAAGGGAAAAAATCCCACATCAAGTGACTAAATGAGTCTTCCCAACACACTTCGGTTGTGTCTACACAAGCATGATCTTGCGCAAAAACTCTTTTGCGGAAGAGTTCTGTGCAAAAACTCTTGCAGGGCGAGAGCGTCTACACTTCCGCTTTTGCGGAAGAGCATCCATGCCAGTGTAGATACATTCTTGCGCAAGAAAGCTCTGATGGCCATTTTAACCATAGGGCTTTCTTGCGCAAGAAATTCATGTTGCCTGTCTACACTGGCCTCTTGTGCAAGAACAGTTGCACAAGAGGACTTATTCCTGAGTGGGAGCATCTGAGTTCTTGCTCAAGAAGCACTGATTTCATACATTAGAATGTCAGTGTTCTTGCACAAGAACTTGTGGCCAGTGTAGACAGACAGCAAGTTTTTGCACAAAAGTGGCTGCTTTAGTGCAAGATCGTGCCAATGTAGACACAGCGTTAAAGGAAACTATTTACCTATGCTATGTCTACAATGTACAATTATTTCGGAATAAGCTATTCTGGAAGAATTACTCAGAAATAGCTTATTTTGAAATACCAGCAGTGAAGCATCCACACTACTGCTATTCCAAAATAGCTATTTCGGAAGAGGTGTTATTCGTCATGGAATGAGGTTTATAAATGCTTGAAAAACCCACCCATTATTTCAAAAAAATTTTCAAAATAATTGATTAGCTGTGTAGATGCTCACATACTTATTTTGGAATAATGGATGTTATTCCAAAATAATGCATATGTGTAGACGTACCCCTACTATTTAGAGGGATAGAGCTGGGGAGGGAGGAATTGAATGGAGTGACATCACATGCCACCAGAATAACCCCCTAAAAACAAAACAAAAACAAAAAACTTCCAAGTGGCCAGGATCCCAGTAAAGTGGTAATCCAATGGATGAATGGTTGGATATGTGAATGAAACATATTTTTCCCTGACTCAATCCATTGATTTACCACTGGATCAGTCCATAACATAGTGATATGACAGTCATTTGCTACACTGCCATGGGGGGAAGCGTAACAGTCCAAAAGCTTGTCCTGCCAAGAATCATGAGTTTAGAAAAGGAGTGTGCTGGTGGAAACCCTAGAGGTGACTGCATTGTAGTGCTTGCGTTTCACAACATATGTTTGCCAACAGTTACCCAACTAGTAATGGCTACTGGGGGATGTGTGATGGAGGAGGGGAAAATAAAGTGTGGTAACCATTTATAAACCTTTGACAAGTAGGGTAGCTGGTATTCTGTTGTTTGTTTGTCCTGAGTGCAGGGTGCATCAGATAATGAACTATGTTAAACACCACAGAGAAATGTGATATGGACCCACTTCTGCTGCCTCGCTGAAGCTGCTAGTGACTGATTCTATGAGAATGTCTAATAGGTTGCTGTTTCTTTAAGAGCAGGATAATCTGGGGCTGTTGCTGGTGACTTAAATGTGCAGAAACTGCATTAAGTGAAAAAGAACTTGATTTTGAGAGATAGATAGTGCTTGATTTTCCTTTTAATATCTGTTTCATTTTCCTGTGGCTCTTGGAGACTTGACCCTGGTCTCTCTGCTCTGAGCTTTGGCATTGAGTTGATATCATGTCACAGGAAGAGGAGGTCAGGGTAGATGATCCAATGGTCCCATCTGACCTAAAATTCAAGGAACACATACTATATGGTTTTTATAGACCTGCCATTGTTCTCCACAGTCAAAATCTTTCTGGGAGTTTATCTCTGCACTCTACCTAAAGATCATGAGGCTTTAAGATCACATTCTAGTCTTTACTTACAAATAAATCAAATGAGGACTGGACCATATGACGTATGGAGGCGTCTTCCAGTCCTGCAATTCTGTGATTCTATGCAATACCAAACATACACATAGAGACTCAGCCTCAGCCTTCAGGGTACTAAATAGCTCTTTCGTGTTCCTGTCCAGAAACCAGTTCTTATTTCCTACACTAAGAACCCAAGAGAGCTGTGTATGTCCCCTTCAGGCATATTTTCAGAAATATTGGAAAATTATCCATACGACACATCTCCATTTGCTAACTCAAGAAAGCCTTTAAACTGTAGCCTCTGGAAAGACAGATCTTGCTCTATATAATATTAACTCTAGTCCACATTACTAATGAGCAACTATGTCATCTCTGCCCAATCTACAGCGGATGTGAGTTTATTACAACCCTAGCTAACAAGCCTTCACTACAGTTCAAGATACACAGCTCATGCCATTAGCTCTCAGGCCACCAATTCAATCCCTACCTTTCAAAACTGTTCTGCCCTCGTAAGAATACTACCTTAGAGCTGGGTCAATGGAGTTAGTGCTTGTCTATGTGAACAGTTCATCTGTGACAAGCTGGGATACGGCGCCCTGTTTCAAAGAGGACTAGAACGAAGTGCACAAATGATTTGTTAATGCATCTCAGCAGCCTCTATGCAGGCAGCAAATCTGTGGCTGTCCAGTGAGACATAGCTTTGTACCCCAGGTTTCTGCAAACTAATTGTTCATTTTAACAAATCCTTAGTCATCACCATAATTGTGTCATGACTCATGACTAGTGTTGGAGGAAGGCCTTTTGAAGAAAATAAATGGACAAAACATTGAAAACTCTTTCCTGTTTTCTGGCCAGCTGGCCTGACAACTTCATGGGTACATTTTTACAGTCAAACCCTGGAAAGTCTTCAGTCATTTTTTAAAAATATTCAACTACCTTTACTTTCATTAGAACCAAACACACAAAAACCATCACAATGAAATCCTGGTGACATTTTATTTTTGCAGTTACAAAACTTTTTGAACTTTTTGGTTCAATATAAAGGACTCTATTATTATTATTTGTGTAGACGCCACAGTAGCTCGGATTAAGGTAAGACAAACCCAGCTATGCATTTTGCATAGCTGGATGGTGTACCTTAAACTGTCCTGTCTAGTGTAGTATAGATCATGCCATAAAGAGCTCTCAAAAATTTCGTTCTGCTAGATTCCTGGAAGATTGAACTCTATGCACAACTCTGTTTGTTGACTCAGTTACTATGCAGCTAGCCTAACTCAACACTTTTGTTCTAGAAAGCAAGAATCTAACTAGAGAGGACAAAAGAAGAACTTTTCCCACCAAAAATGTGATGTTGATATATAAAACAAAGGATGTCACTGTAACATTAAAGACAGTGAATGTTGTGGGATCTTTTTATATTGACAGAATTAAAAATGTGCAAAATACATTAAAACACATAATTTTAACAAGTGTTTTAGCTATTCAGACAAGTGCATAGCTTTTTAGTTTCAAAATCAAACTCAGAAGCTGCCCCTCTTTCCTGTTTCAACATTATTTTATAGATGAATAAGTATTTTTCCTCACCATTATCAAGCACTGTTTTGCAGAACTTTCGGGACTATTTGTGTTGCTAACTTAAAATTACCTGGTGACAATCATGAGTTCTTTGGCAATAATTGCATTTAGTGTATCAAATTACACTTGGCAACCTGCAAACCCTCCGTGCTGAGCTGTAACATGCGTAGAGTTGGTCCAATGATATAAAAATCACCAGGCTTCACACTGGAGATATTGGTGATGACAGTGCTAGGACTTCTTGAGCTGGTACTCAAGGAATTTGGCTTGCTGGTTGGATTATGAGCGACCGTGACAGATGGGTGGGGTGAAGAGAAAGCAGCAGTGTTTTGGAAGAAAGTGCCCCTGAAGATACCAC
Organism: Pelodiscus sinensis; assembly: GCF_052426305.1. Lineage (NCBI taxonomy): Eukaryota > Metazoa > Chordata > Testudines > Trionychidae > Pelodiscus > Pelodiscus sinensis. The sequence goes on from NC_143057.1 coordinate 13,544,324, forward strand.
TGCTTGACTAGACAGCAATCAACATGCTGAATAAATATAGTGTATGTCAATATCAGTGTTTGTTTCCATTTTAGTGAATGTAATCAGCATGTAAAAAGCAGGGCTGCAAATGCTGTAAAACAGTTGTTTTCAAATGGGGGTATGCAGAAATCTTTTAGAGTACATCAGTTCAATTAAATATTTGCCTAGTTTTACAAAAGCTACCTAAAAAGAACTAGTAAAGCCTTAATACAAACTAAGATTTCATAAAGATAATGGCATGTTTCTGCTGCTCTATATATTATACCAATGGTTCTTATACTGTGGGTTATGACCCTCAAGTGGATTAGAGTTTGTTGTGATGGTGTTAGCAAAGGCAGGATTAGACTTCCTGGGGCCTACGGCAGAAAGCCCAAGTCCAAGCCCCATCATGCAGGGCTGAATCCAAATTTAGCTTTGTGGCAACCCATGTGGCATGGAGCCCCAGGCAACTGAGTTGCTTGCTAACACTGGCTGTGAGAATGGGAATTGACTCAAGGTGGAGAAAAATGTAGTTGTTACCACTCTTTCACTTCTTCCCAGAGTGACAAGGCTCATAAACGGAAAATAGGCTCAAGTATCACGCTGAAATAAAAGTAGAATATTTATATTCCAATCAATTCGGTTTTATAATTATATGGCGAAAATAAGGAAGTAAGCCATTTTTCAGTAAGAGCGTATTGTGATGTGTCTGCATTTTTATGCCTGATTTTGTAAGCAAATAGTTTTTAAGTGAGGTGGAAATTGGGTGTATGTAAGACAAATCAGACTCCTGAAAGGGGTAAAAGTAGTTTGGAAAGGTTGAGAACAATTGGTGTACACTGAAGTCTTTCTGAATCTCTGAAAGAAGAGGACAATGACAGTTGTGGTGCAAATGGCCCTGCTTGGGGCATTGGTGGGGTATGAATGACAGACTTTCTGAAACAAATAAATGACCCTCTACTACTTGAGCTAAAAAGGCTGTGTCTATCAGTTTCAGTTGTCAGTCAACTTTTGCTATAACCCAACACCTCGATCAGGAAATCATCTGCAAATAAGCATGTTTAAACTCATCATTCAAAACCCCTACTTCCTGCCTTAACCGATTTGGAAAAGCATTATAGCTTCACACATTAAGCCTGATCTGTGGTACAAGAGGGAAATCGAGGTATGCCACCATTAACTTAATAATTGAACAATAAAGTAATTCACTCAAACCCTCTGAAGCTGATTTACAAAACAAAAGCATATCATTAGGTAACAACAGGCTGATCAAATTAACAAAGAACATCTGTAAAAGAAAAGTATTTTAAGTTATAATGTACCACCCCGACGGGGGAAGAAATGTTTTCTTGTCTTTCAGATCACCAGAAAGCGCTGGTGCCAGCTGAAGAAACAACAACAACAACAACAAAAAACCATGGTTCTGTGTCATGACATAATAAGTCTGTGTTCTGTCCAAGTTTGTCTTGTGTGTCTTAATTGTAATATGTATTACAAATATTGCTGTATGTAGGATATTGTTTTAATGAATGGATATTTTAAGTAAAGTAAAAGCATGAATTTAAACAAAATTAATAATTGGGCCCAATCAATTGGCAACTTTAAAATTTAGTGAAAGGATAATAGTGTAGTAATTGTTTAAGCTAGGAGAATGTTAACAATGTCTCCACAGGTGAATAAAGAAGAAACTGGAAGGAAGCAAGAAGTGTGTCACGTGAACAGAAGGACTAGGAGTGGGGTACCAGCCCCCTCCCCCACTGGATTGGTTTTGCTTTAATGGCCACACAAACGAAATATTTAGCTTCTGCAAAATTGCACACCAACCATAAAAGTGGTTTGGCCAGAGATAATAAGAAATCTATAAGAAACAACATGGGCAAGTGGGACATCAGCATATTTAAGTAAAGATGCCCACAACAATGAGGAAACTAGTAACCTCACCATTGCAATAAGCTACTTGCCCTGCTACTCATTGGTGCCTGATGCCTTAAAAGGTCTCAAGAATTATGGAATTGCATGGCTTAACAATTAAACATCTGTGAACCATGCTCAGTCCTATAAGAAAAACAGTGATCCAGTCAATGAAACCAGACTTCAAGTCACATACATAGAACAAATATACACTAATAGCGATGGGGAATACACGGCTTTGGACCGCCCCTCATTCATACAATTATTTTGTTTATTATAAAAACATGAACACTACGAGAACAAAGAATACACAGTCCTCTGCATTAAAGTTTGTATGGAACATCGTGAAGAAAACCAAACACTAATATCAGATCATGTACCAATTATACTGACAAGGTACCCATCGGAGTGGGACCTACTGACTCCCACTAGGGTGTACCAAACAAAGGTAACCCCTGAGGCATGGCTATCATTTGCTAAACAATGGCCATTGCTAACTTGCCCTCATTTGGATATTATTAACCAGGTCCTCAAGGACAAAATAGAGCCTCCCAATTGTGCATTATGCCCTGAGCAGATCCCTGTCCCAGAACCCGGACTGGTAATGAAAGGACCAGTGTTGCCAGTCCTCACTTCAGTGATGTTCCACACTTACAAGGTTGAGATCCGCATTGCCCTAAAAGGTATAAACCAGCAATGCACCAACACTACCAGATTGGCTAATCAAATTGGTAAACACCTAATTTGTCAACGGGGCTTAGCAGATACCATCACAGGCTGGTCTGGGCCTGGAAACTGTCAGCAACACTTATGTCATAGCCCAAAAATTGTATAGAATCCAGGCTGGTAGATGCAGTAATATCCAGTGCCTGTAAAGGCCTAGACACCAGCCAAGCTAATCAATTGATCCTAAATAGTTTGAAGGATGTGTCCAGCTCTGTGTCCACTTCATTAGACACAACCAGATATTTGGACCAGAGACTAATTGAATTCTTAATTAATGGAACTAAATTAAAGAAATTATAAGGCTAGTATTGAAGAATAGGGTAAGCTTTAGCCACTACCACCCATCCCTTATGGAGGTGGTGAGTCCCCATCTCTTCTGTGCCTATCCATGTGAGTGGGGAAGTAGAAAATCCAGAGGCCTATTGGGACAGGCCATAATATAACCTTTTGGCCCCTCTGGCTATTCCCTCTTACAGCAAGCAAAAGCATATAGATAGAGTTGAGAGCATCACTTATTCTGAAGGTGTGGGGTCTCCCTATGCCCCAGGGATTGTTGCACCCACTTTGATAAGGAAATTTTATGTACCTGCCCATTTAACATCATGACGAATCTACCTAGGTTTGATGTGGTTGTCACAGAAAACAAATGAACACCGATTTGGTCCAAATGAACGGTACCTACTAGTGTTTGACTACGCAGACAGATCACTACATCCTGCCCCTCTACATATCCATCTGTGTGTATAACAGCCCCTCACCGGATGATCCTGACTGTTGATGGAATGCGGCTCTATCGCACTTCGACAGTAATGGGTAACCCAACGTGAGATCCTTAGTGGCAAGGCGGAAGTAAGTACCTAGAGGAGGGTTTACTGGCCCTGCAGGCAAAACTCGAGGAGTTGGTGGACAATGCCCAAGGATATATCGGGGCTGGCCATCTGAGGTACACACAGATAGGGAAAGACCATGGACCATGCCAAACACCTACCTCTGCGGCACTTGACCAGGCAGTGGAGGTCAAGTCTATTATCATAGGCAGCGCCTTTATTGGCGATGAAATATCTTGGGGTTGGATTTGAATAGTGTTTGCCAAATTATGTGGGAAGTTTCGATTATAACATTCATAACAGTACTGGTGCTGTACCGGCGCTTCCAGAGTAAATTAAAACCCCTTAAATTGTTGTATTTAACCTGGCGGGTTAAAGAACCCTAAGGTCAAGAGGAGGGAACTGTAGGGTAAATTGAGGCAGTCCATGGTATCTTGTTGAGAAGTGACAAATTCAAATCTCAAATCATTAGGCCATCCCTGGGAAGCATACAGAACAGCAGTTACTGTGACCCTGGTTCTCCTGGCAACCACATTCCAAAGGTCCTCACTTTGATAAGGCCAGTACCAAACAACCGCGCAGGATTGTTTTTACGGTTTGCTTTATTCCTAGGAAATAAGCTTGGTTTCAAAGGAGCCATCTGGCTTTTAGCTCAGAGAATAGAGACTCTTATATCCATCAGTGAAAGACCGCTCTAGAAAGACCTTTACCAAGTTTTGCTAACCACCAACACCGCTGTGAAGTGCCAAGAACTGACTGTTGTACAATGTTTCTCACTGCAAAAAGATCCCTCCATCTCGAAATGATCCTACCCCAACTGCTGATAAGCCTCTTTTTCCTTCTGGTCCTGCTTTCCCACCTGCTGGACAGCAGAAGAACCAAAATATTACAGGGTTATGTGCTGGTAGCCTCTCCCCTGTTTGATGCTGAACCACGACTGTTTCAAGAAAAAAAAGAGGACAAGTCCACTCCCCTGATACCGCCAAAGCCCAAAGATTTCTGACTACAAAAGGACATTAAGAACTGACCTTGGTGAAAGAAGCAAAGTATTGTATATTGTCAAGGCGAAACTTGTGGGAGTGGTTTGGGTTTCTCCCTTTGATCTGGACTCTGTGCTTACGGACGGGTACCATCAGCATGTACTGCCCTCCCCGATTGGTTTTTAGATGCAATTAACCCTTAAGTTCCAAATACCCTTTAATTGGATTACCTTAGTACTCGACTGATTCCAAAATCTGCTTTCACTCTTACCAGAGGTTCAAAGAAATCTCTGAATATCCATTTAATCCATAGCACATTCTCTCTGGTGTACTAATTATGATATGTTGTGTTATGTTACTAAAATTATAGAACAGCCCCATCATAGAATTATATTGGGGATATTAATGATTATATTGCTTTTGCTTATTAAAGGTTTCATATTTGATTGTTGTTGTAAACGATGTAGTAGTAGAAATAGCTTTTATGTTTGTACTAATTATGTAATGTTTAATGAAAATAAATGTTTAGAAAGGTAGTTGTGCTGTAAGCACAAAAGGGGGGACTGTGGAGGCAGGAAAAGAGAATAAGGGAATTTGTGTGCAGCCAACTTGATCTTGTTAGCAAGAGAGCAAGAGTCAGGCTAAGTCTGTGGCCTGACAACGCGAGATCTGTAATTAGAAACTGCCTTTGCCTCTCGCCTCCATACGGAGATAAGGATAGAATGCTCACTCTGGCGGGGACCTTGAGATAAGGAGCATCTGGGTGGAACTAAAATAACTGTTAGCCATTGGTGTTTGTAATGGGAACGAGACTAATTGTTATTGTTATGATATCTAATGGACAGTATATAAACTGCTTCATAATTGCGTGTATTCGAAGATCTGCCGTGGGGGAGGCTTCCCCCCGTCCGAACCAGTTTTTCCCTTGCTGCAGCTCGTAATAAAACTGCCTCTGGGTACTTGTTGCTTACAAACGCAGAGCGAGGACAATGTTTTCTTCCACACTACTAACTAATAAAATAATACATAAAAATAAATAAATAAATAAAGGTGATTAGGGAGCTTTGCCCACTCTGTAACACTGCTTTGGAGTAGTTATGGACTGGAAGGTTTAAACAAAAATTATGATGAAAAATAAAATTAATTTTCATCCTTCACTCCTCACCAACCATCTGTTATTATTCTTGGTATACATTGAAACTACTGCTATTTTTCTTTCATGATGTTATTCTGGATTTTAACATGTACATCAACTAAGAACCCTGCTCTGTATGTATTTAGCAACATTTCATGGACTTCTGATACACCTGTTCTACCCCAATGTGGATCTCATCAGAGAGGCACTGCAAGACAGACAAACAAATGAAATTTTCACAAGTGCCTATGTAATTTAGCATCCGAAGCTCTATTTTCAAAAGTGGCTGAAGTACTTAGGAGTTTAAGGCTCACTGAAATCAAAGAGGCTTAAGTTTCAAAGGACCAGATTTACAAAGGTGTTTAAGAACCAAAGAGTATAGATAGATGGGATATTCAAAAGACTTTGAGTTAGGAACTTAATAGCTATTAAATATATATATGGAAGTTAAGATCTTTTGCAAATCCCATTAGGCACCTATCTATACGATTTAGCCCCTAAATATCTTTGTAAATGTGGTGCCTATGTCCCCAAATATCATTTTTAAAATTAGATGTAAGCTCCTAACTCACTTTTTGAATGTGTTTTCATGGGAACAGATATTATGAATGATACCTGCAAAGCCTGAGTGTGTCTGATATTGTATTGGTATATCAGTAAAGTAAGTGTTAGTGTTGTACATATATTTTCCCTATTCTGAGTGATTTCTTTCCATCAACTCCTTAACTTTCTTTTTTTATATTGGCATCCCAATGATTTTGTCATCAATTTCTGGGTATTCTGTCAATTCTGCTATATGTAGAAAAGTCAAGCTTGAATTTATTCTCTCTGGGTATGTCTACAATAGCCCCCTAGTTCAAACTAGGGAGGCTAATGTAGGCATTTGAAGTTGCAAATGAAGCCCGGGATTTAAATATCCCGGGCTTTATTTGCATCTTCCCATCCGGGCACCATTTTTAAATCCCCTTAGTCTGAACTAACTGCCCACGGCTACACGCGGCAGTCAAACGTTAACTCAAACTAAGTCCTTAGTTCGAGTTAACTGTTACACCCTGTTACACCTTGTGTTACACCTGGTAATGCCTACATAAGCCTCTTTAGTTTGAACTAGGGGGCTAGTGTAGACATACCCTCTGACTTGGATTCATATAGCTCTCTACAGCCTGTAGGAGATACCTACTAAATTTTCTCTCATTCTCCCTCAGTATTATTTAGTTTTGAATTTTCCAGCTATTAAGTTATGTTTCCCTTTGTTAGTTTTGCTTCTAGTAAGTGTCATGCCTTATCTCATTTTTAATAGTGTCTGTTTTCCCACTTGCCTATATACCAATGATTTTAGATGCATGCTTTCAAGGTTATTTTATTCACTTTGGTCTTCTAGTATTTTTGGCATGTTCTACTCACTGGGATATTTCCCAAATACATTCTTTTCCTTTAATCTTTCCTGTCATTTCTTATTCTCTTAATATTTCTCTCTCTCTTATCAGTCACAAAAGCTATTACTTTCCCCATTAAGATGGTCCTACTGACATCTAATAGAGCTGTAGCTCATTCTTATTATATAAATGTAAATAGTCACCCATTTATTTTCCTGATAATAAACATGAGGTCTTCTGCAAGTGACTGTTTATTGTACATGTATTTCACTTAAGGCATTAGGGTATGTCTACACAGCAAAGTTACTCCGAAATAACAGCCATTATTTCAAAGCCTGCCAGCCCTGAGCCAGCAGTCACTGGTTATACTATAGTATACTATACTATATCTACTGGATCCCCCTTGTCCGCATGTTTGTTAACCCCTTCAAAGAACTCTAATAGATTAGTAAGACAGGATTTCCCTTTACAGAAACCATGTTGACTTTTGTCCAACAAATTATGTTCTTCTACATGCTTCACAATTTTATTCTTTACTATTGTTTCCACTAATTTGCTCAGTACTGAAGTTAGACTTACCGGTCTGTAATTGCCAGGATCGCCTCTAGAGCCCTTTTTAAATATTGGTGTCACGTTGGCTACCTTCCAGTCATTAGGTACGGAAGCCGATTTAAAGGATAGGTTACAAACCATAGATAATAGCTCAGCAATTTCCCATTTAAGTTCTTTTAGAACCCTTGGATGAATGCCATCCAGTCCCGGAGATTTGTTAACATTAAGTTTTTCTATTTGTTCCAAAACCTCCTCTAATGACACTTCAATCCGGGACAGTTCTTCAGATTCATCACCCACAAAGGACGGTGCAGATTCAGGAATCTCCCCAACATCCTCAGCTGTGAAGACTGAAGCAAAGAAATCATTTAGTTTCTCCGCAATGGCTTTATCGTCCTTGATTGCTCCTTTTATAGCTCGATCATCTAGGGGACCCACAGGCTTTTTAGCAGGCTTCCTGCTTTTAATGTACTTAAAAAACATCTTGTTATTTCTTTTTGAGTTTTTGGCTAGCTGTTTCTCAAAATCTTTTTTTGCTTTTCTTATTAAATATTTACACTTGATTTGACAGTGTTTATGTTCCTTTCTATTTATCTCACTAGGATTGGACTTCCACTTCTTAAAAGATACCTTTTTGTCCCTCACTGCTTCTTTTACATGGTGGTTAAGCCACGGTGACTCTTTTTTAGGTCTCTTGCTATGTTTTTTAATTTGGGGTATACATTTAAGTTGGGCCTCTATTATGGTGTCTTTAAAAAGTTTCCATGCAGCTTTCAGGGATTTGGCTCTAGTCACTGTGCCTTTTAATTTCTGTTTAACTAACCTCCTCATTTTTGTGTAATTCCCCTTTTTGAAATCCTGGACTTCATCTGCAAGTTCGAATGACTACATTAGCCACCCTAGTTCGAACTAGGGTGGCAGTGTAGACACCCTGGGAGAGGTTATGGTCACAGTGTATATGCTTAGGTTGGACTGGAAAAGTAAAATCATACACTTCAGTTTTAGATGTGTATTTCTGCTCCCCGCCCAGTGTTTTATCCTGCAGCTTCTTCACTGTAGTTAGTCCACTTATGGCTCCAGTTTGGGAAATTGATCTTAACTGACTTGCCAAAGCCATATGCTGAAACTGCAACTGTGCTCGCTAATCCCCATATCATAGCCTTCTACGACCAACAGTAACAATGTGTTTTTCATGTGGTATGTTCTCACCCTGCACTAGGCCACGGTTTCAGAAAGGCAAACACTTGAAGAAGCAATGAGCTTGCTTTTCGTGATGAGATTTGGAAACATGCTCCCAGTTGCCAGGGTTGTGATTCTCAATTTGACTGTAAGCTTTGGGAATCAAAGCACTCTCTTTCAGAGTTCAGAAGGATTTACAAGTGAGCCCTCTGGTTTTCTTATTCAGTCACCATGACAACCATTCATATTTCCTCAGTAAACGCATAATACAATTGACAAACTCTTCAGATTTTCAGTGCATGTCACTTTTGGCCTTGGGTTAATTTTGGAACAATGATTTTTCTTCTTTTGTTTTATTATTTAAAATTATATAAGTGTGTATATTGTGTGTATATAATTATACTACAGTTGGATTTACACACTACAATGATTTATATACATTGATTTTGTTATAATTTTTATCTGTATTCGGACATTCAAGTGGGTGGGGAAAGCATACATTTGCTTAAATCATATGCAGAAAGTTCCTAAACATGGCTTAACATTCAGTCTGCTTTGTATTCAGTCTGGACCCAATCCTATAAGGTGCTCAGTGCCCTCAGTTCCTTTCACAATTTCATAGAATTCGACCCTAAACATTCTCCCCTGCCACTTGTTGACATTTTATTCTTGGGAGTTTCTACAACATGACACGCTGGAAATCTAAAGAAGGGATGATCATTTCACCAAGTAGCTCACAGTTTAATGACCGAGACAAGAGATGGTAGAAGGAGAATGTGAGTGGTTAAGGAGCTGACCATACCCTGATGTAAGCAGGGGCTGAACTGCTGCTTGCTCTCAGCCAGCTAAAAGGAGGGGTGGGTGTGCCCGCTACAATTGTTTATCTCTGCAAGGTAATTAACTGTTAACTGTTGATATGTAAATACAGCTCAGGAGAGAATACGAGGTGTGGCTATGTAAATCCCATGCAGCCAGGGCTAATGAAGGGTCAGTGTTGGAATGGAATGTGGAGAATTGTAAATAATTTGGGACTGTTGTGGGGGTCACTAATCATGCTACCCCTAAAACATGCCACCAGTGCTTGCAGGGGAGACACCACCATCATTGTAAGAGGTCTCTGAGGAACAAGTCTCCCCCTTTCCAGAGTTGAGTGAACTGAGCTGGGGGGAAGGGTTAAAGGGCTTGAGTCAGCCTGCTTCACACCTGCCAGATGCGAGCTGTAAGACTGGCCCAACCTGCCCTTTTCCCCCTTTGTATTAAGGACAGACCTAAAGCAAACTCCTTGAGGAGTCTTTTCTTTTGCTAGTACAGTGGAAGCTGGATTCCTTTGCTAGTGTAGCTGGTGGCTAAAGAGTTGAAATCACTGAGAACTGAAATCACTGGTTTGGTTGAGAGCCAGACCCATGGCAGCCAGTGAAGTGGCGGCGGACAGCAGAGTGGCTGGTGGGAATCACTGGCTGGTGGCATAACGTAGCTAGTAGGAGTGGTGGCAGGCGAGAAGCGGTGAGGAGCGGTGACCAGCAGTGAGGCCCAGAGCGGCAACCAGCGGTGTGGCATCGAGCGGCGGCAGGCGAGGAGCGACGACCAATGGCAGCAGCAGGTGAGGAGTGGCAGCAGGCGACCAGCGGAGCTTCCGGTGCCGTGGGACAAGACAGCTGGTGGAGCACGGTGGAGTGACATAAGGTGCCCCCTATCTATCCCCCCACCCCCATTTCTACCCAGTTTGGGAGGTGAAACCCTGCAGGTGAACTTTGGGAGTCTGGGTGGCACTGACCAGGGACAGAAACTTTTGGGGTGTCGGACTCTTTGGACTTCAGGTGATTCTTGGCTGGGGTGGGGGACTTAGCTCATGTTTGGGTTATGCACTCTGTTTGTGGTGTTTTCCCCAAGTTAATACTGTTTGACTTCTCTATCTGTTTCATTAAATGTTTCTTTCCTACACTCAGTGCTTGCGAGTGGGGAGCATTGCCTCTCAGAGGCACCCAGGGGTGTGTGAATTTTCCAGATTACTGGGTGGGGGCTCAAGCCAGTTCTGTGTGAGATGGACTCCAAGATATTGAACCCAGCCCTGGTTACTGCCAGGCCTACCTGGCAGAAGGGTTACACTTGTAACAGGATACAAATACAGATACATTTTAGAATACTATTCTAATAGCTACTGTAGTGGGGCAGCTGCCCTACTGTGGCAAGGAAGGGGCTAAAACTAGACAGAGGGAGCCCTCAAAACCAGAGAGGCTTATAGGGAGCCAATCAAAGATTAGCTTGCTGGGGTAACCCTATTTATAAGGAACTGCTTGCTCCGCAGAACAGATGGCAGTGGAGTCCTGACCAGTGAAGGGGACAGACTGGTTCTCGGGAAGAAGCACATTAGATGGTGCAGTGCTGGGCAGGTTCAGGGGAATGGGAATCCTGCCTGATTCCTTCCAGGCTGTTGCCTTGATACAAATGCCAAGAAGGTGCAAGGATCATGGGGAAGAGTCCCAGGGAAAATGAGCAAATGGGGAGAGAAGAGGGCAGGCGGGTTCTTGGCTGGGCCCGGGTCCCCCCTTTTCCTGTACATCACTCCTTGTCCCCAAGGACCGTGGCCAGTACAGATTGCAGATTGCCCCTGAGGCAAGGGGCTAGATATGGAGGCTGCAGTTGGCCATGGTGGCACATAAAAGGACTGAGGACTGCTGGTACCCCTGGAACACGGAGAGAACAGTAAGGTGGGCACTGCCAGAGGGCAGTGTCCTGAAGAGGATTGCTCATTACAGGGAGAGATGAGAGGCAAGACACCAGCTCGAAGGCAGGGCACTCAATAGTCAGAGCCAATTCCCAGTGTGACTAGCAGGAGAAGCTCCAGCAGGGAGTTAACCTTGCTACAGGTATATTGACAGTTGTTTCTCAGACTTGTCATTGTCAGTCAACAAGTTCTCCATGGGCCTTCAGGAGTAAGCACAGACACAGGAACGACCTTGCTAAACAGTTGCTGCCTTTCCTCAGATGTGTATGGTCTTATTGGAAGGAGTCGGGACAGAGTGAATAACCACGTCCACCACCCCTGCTATTCTTTTGTCTGAAGAAACTGGTTGGGACTATGTTTTGTGATTCTGGCTCTCCGGAGTGCAAAGCTCCAATGTTAAGAAAGCTACCTCTGAGAAGTCCCAAACCTCGCTGGTAGTACTACATTTTGTGTAAAGGAGACCCTTGAATCTTCCTGGGATTAATCTGTTTACATCCTACCTACCTCACTTGCAAAAAAGAGGATTTGCCAAACTTAACAGTATGGAAGATTTCCTAGCAGATTATCTAATCGGTTTTCCACATCCACGTAATAGAAAAGGCACTGGAAGAATGGGATTCGAATCTCAGTACTCTGGCTTAGTGACTGTGATGTTTGGTTCATGGAGGAAGCTGGCATATACCCCCAACACATTTCTGTAATGGATTCACTCTCAGATCATGACTTGAGTAAATTCCTCTTTTTTTCCCTTTTATTTTTAAAAAGCTTTATTTAGAGTAAAGGGGGGGGGAGGGAAAAACATCCCAGTGTGTACAAAGAGAAGCAAATATGTCTCTATAGCTTAACAGAGACATCTTCAGTGAGCTTAAACACCAAAAGAAGTGAAAAACTGGACTATAAAAAAATATAATTCTTCAAGCAATCAGGAAGGCCAAAGCAAAATGGGAGTTGCAGCTAGCAAGGGATGTGAAAGATAACAAGAAGGGAATCTACAGACTTCACAGACAAGGTCGTTTCCCAGGTTGCTACACTGGGCAGCAAAGTATGGGGAGGAGGTGAGCAACCTTTGGTGGTGAAACAGATTAAGGACTAGTTAGAAATGCTGGATATAAACAAGTCCACAGGGCTGAATCTAATGCACCTGAGGGTACTGAGAGATTTGGTTGGTGTGATTGCAGAGCCATTGGTCATTAACTTTGAAAACTCGTGGTGATTGAGGGAGGTCCCAGACATTTGGAAAAAGGCAATTATGGTGCCCATCTTTTAAAGAAAAAGAAGGACCATCTGAGGAACTATATACAGGCAGTTCCCAGGTTACATGGATCCGACTTACATCGGATCCCTACTTACAAATGGGGTGAGGCAACCCCGCACTAGCTGTTTCCCCCCAGCAGACCACGGAGACGCGAAGCTAGCTTCCCCCCCCCAGATGACCAGGGAGACGCAGAGCAGCTTTTCTCAGCAGACACCTCAGCTTGAGAATAAAGGACTGAGGGAAGTGAGGTTTGGGAGAATAAAACTGAGCTCTGGAGAAATGTTTGGCTAGAGTTTCCCCTACAATATGTTCCAACTTACATACAAATTCAACTTAAGAACAAACCTACAGTCCCTATCTTGTACGTAACCCGGGGACTGCCTGTACCAGTCTGCCTCGCCTCAGCCCCTGAAAAAATCATGGAGCAGATCCTGAAGGACTCCATATTGAACTCGTAGGCTATGTCTACACTGGCATGATTTTCCGAAAATGCTTTTAACGGAAAACTTTTCCGTTAAAAGCATTTTCGGAAAAGCACGTCTAGATTGGCAGGATGCTTTTCCGCAAAAGCACTTTTTACGGAAAAGCGTCCGTGGCCAATCTAGACGTGCTTTTCCGCAAAAAAGCCCCAATCACCATTTTCGCGATCAGGGCTTTTTTGCGGAAAATAGTACTGTGCTGTCTACACTGGCCCTTTTGTGCAAAAGTCTTTTGGAAAAAGACTTTTGCCAGAATGGGAGCAGCATAGTATTTCTGAAAAACCACTGATGATTTTACAGGAGATCGTCAGTGCTTTTGCGGAAATTCAAGGGGCCAGTGTATACAGCTGGCAAGATTTTCCGGAAAAGCGGCTGAATTTCCAGAAAAACTTGCCAGTCTAGACACAGCCTTAGAGGAGAGGAAGTTGACCAGGAACAGTTAACATGGATTCACCAAGGGCAAGTCATGCCTGACAAATCTAATTGCCTTGTGTGATGAGATAACTGGCTCTGTGGTTATCAGGATAGCTGTAGATATAACCTTGACTTTAACAAAGCTTTTGATAAAATCTCTCACAGAATTCTTGCAAGATAGTTAAAAACTATGGCTTCAATTAACTGAATTTAAGGTGGATAGGGTTGGCTGAACTGTGGGTCTCAATGGGTAGTGATCAATGGCTCAAAGTGTAGTGATCAAGAGGAGTGCTCTATGGGTTGATCCCGGGGATAATATTATTCAACATCTTCTTTAATGATATGGATAATGGGATGGTTTGCACCTTCAGCAAGTTCACAGAGGACACTCAGGAAGGTAGATACAATCAATGTATCTAGGCTCAGAGTATTCTTGATAAGTTGGAGGGCCTGGGATATTTGATGAGGTTCCAGAAGAACAAGTGTAGGCCTACACTTAGGACAGCAGAATCCCAAGCACTGCTATAGGCTGGTGACCAACTATCTAAGTGGCAGTTTCACAGAAAAGGATCTGGGGGGATTACAGTGGATGAAAAGCTGTGCCCCTGTAGCCAAGAAGGCTAATGACATATTGAGCTGCATTAGTAGAAGCATTGCCAGCAGACTGAAGGAAGTGATTACTCCCCTCTATTTGGCACCAGTGAGGGACACATCTGGAGATTGCCTTCAGTTTTGGGCCTGACACTAGAAATGATGTGGACAAATTGAAGAGAGTCCAGTGGAAGGCAATGAAAATTATTAGGTGACTGGAGCACATGACTTATGAGCAGATGCTGAAGGAATTGGGCCTATTTAGTGTGCAGAAGAGAAGAATGAGGGGTTATTTGATAGCAGCAACCTGAAGGAAGGTTCCAAAGGGGATGGAGCTAGGCAGATGACAGAACATGAAGCAAAATTCTCAAGTTGCAGTGGAGGAGGTCTAGGTTGGATATTAGCAAAATCTATTTCCCTAGGAGGGTGGTGAAGCACTGGAATGCATTGCCTAAAGAGGTGGTGGAATCTCAATCCAAAGAGCTTTTTAAGGTCAGGCTTGACAAAACCGCGATGGAATGATTTAGTTGGGCTTGGTCCTGCTTTGAGCAGGGGCTGGACTGTATGACCTCCTAAGGTCTTTTTCCTACCCTAGTCTTTTATGATTCTAAGCAAATGCACGGTGCAGGGCTAAATGCTGCAATCACAGCCTTTCTGAATTTACCACACCGCAGATAATCCCTAAATAAATATTTTGACTCTTTGGAATGAACAAACATTTAATTAAAAATGTTAAAACACCTCAGGCTGACACAAACTCAATATCATACCTCTCAGTTAGTACTGGACTCTGTTGGAGGAGAAAAAAGGAAACATTTATATTATGGCTGAACAGGTAGGCTCGATTGAAGGCAATAAAACAATTCTTTTTTAAAAGGGTTATAAACCTTTTAAAAAGGTTTTCTTATTTTAGGAATAACTGGGTGGGACAACATTTTCTTGAGCCATCTAGATGCATTAAAATAGGTTGAAGTTGAGTGTATTCAGCAATTCACAGGGGGTATGTCTACACTACCACCCTAGTTCGAACTAGGGTGGTTAATGTAGGCAACCGAAGTTGCAAATGAAGCCCTGGATTTGAATTTCCCGGGCTTCATTTGCATATTGCTGGGTGCCGCCATTTTTAAATGTCCGCTAGTTCGGACTCCGTGCCCTCGGACCTCATTCCGCGAGGAGTAACGGTAGTTCGGAATAGGAAGCCTAATCCGAGCTACCTAGTCCATGCCGCGTGTAGCCGTGGGCACGGAGTCCGAACTAGCGGACATTTAAAAATGGCGGCACCCGGCAATATGCAAATTTAGTTAGAGGATAGATTTATTGCCACATGGGAGGAGGAACAATCCTGTTAAAACAGAAGTCACTCTCTAATATATTCTTTCTTTAAATTCTATCCAGTACTGTTTTTTCCTTGTCTACCTTTTGCCTTTTTGAGTTCCAAAGAATGCATATATACTAGTGCTAGAAGTCATTTATTCTCAGCAACAATTTCACAGCTGCCTTGAATTATACATTTTTTTCTTTTTGCAGTTGATATGAAGTAATATCTTTTTCAAATAAATCTTTTCTATCTCAAGTAATGGAGTAATTGGCAGGTTATTAACACATTTTAATAATATTCTTGGAAATACTCAAATGTTTAACAAAATTCAAGTACAGTGCCATGGCTCATGAAAGAGAAGGTTTTAAAGTTGCTATGACTTGCAATCTATAAAAGGAAAAGATCAATTCAGTTGCACTGACAACATGTATTGATGCAATCAATATTGCCTCCCTTTCTGTTTCATCTAAGAGTGTGCTTCATTTATGAAAAAGAGAAGAAAAGGATTCATTATAATTAAGTATAGGTCTTGTTTGTGGCTTTTATGAGAGTCATAGATCTCTGTTTTACTAGGGGAGGGAGGGAGGAATGAAAGAGCAGGGATGGCTGAACATGTGATAACTGACCTTTTGGATCTAATGTGAGTGTGGATAAATGGATGAAAGGACATGTAAATAGGTGTACAAATTTTGAAGGTCTTAGCTTCCTATGCAATCCCATGAGGCATGCTGCTATTTGAGACTCAAGGCATGATTGAAAGCAGGTACCAATTGCAACAGAGAGGTTGAGTCATGCTAGAGACATAGAACACTAGAATTTCTGGACAGTACAAAAACCTCAGGTAAAATAGTATGACTATAGCAGCACCCTCCCATCAAAACCAATTAAACAAGAAAATATTGGAAATTAATAAAAGAAATTAGATCTTCAAAGAAAATGGTGGAAAAGGAGCAGCAGTAACAAAGTATGCAAGCTGTTTTTGAGACCTCTCCAAATCTGTGGACAAATGAATAAGTTTTGCTAATTCTGAAGCTGCAAGCAAAATGTGGTATAAAAATTAAGCACAGAACCAAAGACTGTAAGGTTCTCACTCACTGTATAATGTAGCGGATGCCCAGAACTGACATTCTCCTGAGTACACTGGCACTTGCTCTCTGTTTGTTATCTTAATTAGAGCACCAGACCAAGTTGGAAGATGAAAAGAGTAGAATCTTGCACTTCTTGTTGGGGGGAGCATGAGTAAGAGATTGCTCCTAACCTGTTCCTGTGGAAAGATAGCAATGGGCTTAAACTGCAGTAAGGGAGATTTACTTCCTAATTGTCAGGGTGCTTAAACACAAGGGCCGCTTTTCCGGAAAAACTTGCCAGCTGTCTACACTGGCTGCTTGAATTTCCAAAAAAGCACTGACGATCTCATGTAAGATTGTCAGTGCTTTTGCGGAAATACTATGCTGCTCCCGTTCGGGCAAAAGTCTTTTTCCGAAAGACTTTTGCACAAAAGGGCCAGTGTAGACAGCAGAGATTTCTTTTCTGCAAAAAAGCGCCAATCGTGAAAATGGCAATTGGGGCTTTTTTGCGGAAAAGCACGTCTAGATTGGCCACGGATGCTTTTCCGCAAAAAGTGCTTTTGCGGAAAAGCGTTCTGCCAATCTAGATGCTCTTTTCTGAAAATGCTTTTAACGGAAAAGTTTTCCGTTAAAAGCATTTCCAGAAAATCATGCGAGTCTAGACATAGCCAAGTTGACTAAGGAGGTTGTGAAATCTCCATCTCCAGAGATATTTAAGAGCAGGTTAGATAGACACCTGGTCTATATATGGTCTAGAAGATGGTACTGGCTCCTGCTATGAGGGCAGGGGACTGGACTCGATGACTTCTTGAGGTCCCTTCCATTTTAATATTCTATGATTCTATAGGAAACATCCCATCCACAACAGCCCTCTACCACGATCTCTTAGGAGAGTGGGTTGACTATCCTTCTTCTTCCTGCTCTGTGTTGGTGAAGGAAGAGATTCATTTTACACTCATATCTGCTTCCTCAAAGGATGATCTCCTTCCCTGCCCTCTCTCCCATAATTTTTGGAGTGTGTGAGCAACTGAAGATGTCTCCATTAGAATGGCAAGTTTCTTTTTGCTGTGTCTTTTATTAGTGGGAGCTGGCTATCCAATTCTTATAGGCTTCTTTGAAATTGCCACCTGATTGCTCTCTAATAGAGTTGAGTTATCAGTTTAGAAAAGAAAGTTTAGTTCTTTCTCTGCTCACAGAATATCTGCCAAAAAAGTGCACACTGTTTGAACATTTTAATTAGTAAAATGATTCATTGCACAAATGCAACTAAGTTTTTTATCCAATGGTCACAGACATTCGTGATTACAGCTGTGTTGGTTAGTTTGATCAGTCAGGTCACATCGCATCGTTCCTGTTTCCTGATTGGATGAGTGCAATAGCCAGATAAACATTTTTATGGGTAAATTTAAGTTCTGGTTTTATTGAATGCTTGCATATATGGTTGGATAATTTGAATATTCCTAGAGAAAAAACAAACAAACAACAGCGGATTTACCATGGTGCCAGTGGCGCTACAGCACCGGGCCCAAGCTCAAAAGTGGCTCATAGTGGTCTTGCTTCCTCCCCATTGTGTTGGGCAGTGGGAGCCTGCAGAGCATGAAGGAAACTCAGAGCCCAAGGTACATTGGGAACTTGGTCAGCTCCCTGCCTCAGCAGCTGGCCCTGGAGCAGGAAAGGAACTACATTTTCCAGCATTCCCTTGGCAGATTGCAACAAGAAAGGGAGAGGGAGGAAAGGAGAAGCTGTGAAACCAGTGCACAGCAGTCTGGAATGGAGAACTGACTGCTGGATGAGGGTGGCACTGTGAATGGAGAACATGTATGCACAAGGAGTGGGTGGCTTTGACTCAGATCTCACCTTCAGAAGGATTCCCCAGAATGGATTAGGGCTGCTAGTGGCCTCGGCTGACTTCCCCCAAAGAAGGAATTGAGTGGACAGGGCACCTGTATCTGAAACCTAGCAAGAAACCTTAGCAGGAGATTTTGATATGGTAAGCAAGGGAAGGGAAGAGCTAATAGAGGACCTGGGCAGCTTTAGGTACAATATCAGGCATGCAGGACGATTTATATTAATTTCCACAGCCATGGAAACAGAAATTAGCTTTTAGCTAATATTCAAAAATGATATCTTACACCTGCCTTCCAGATTTGAACAAGAGTAATCACATTCAATTTGTGCTGCTGTTACATTATTTCTCAAAAATCAAATACTGATCTCCTGTAATTTATTGTAGAAAAAGTAGGATAGAATTGAGCAACAAATGCTTGCCAGTGCTAACTAGTACTGGACTTGCTATTTTCAACTCCCATTACCATTTTTTTAAAGTTTTTTTTTCTATTAAAAAGAGGACAGTAATAGTACATTGGTGATTTCCCCATAGAAACAAGGAGTAGAACCAAAGAACAAATGGACCTCAACTTTTCCTCATTATGCGGGTCAATCTTACAATATTCTCCAATCACAGACATTGAAATTTATTCCACTTTTCTGCAGCTCTGAAACCATGCAAGGAATCAGTCCTGTGCTCTGGGCATTTCCATAATTCCTACTGAATTCAGGAAGTGCCTTTCTTTTGGACCTGATAATATCAGCATGTTTACATTTAGTAATTGGGTGGGAAGCCTCTCAGAAAAAGTTAATGCTGAATGAGAACATTGTGGATTATTCACTAGGTAACGCAAGATCCTCCTGTTACAATAATGAACCATAGTAAAAGAGATGTAGCCGTGTTAGTCTAGTCTAGCTGAAACAAAAACCAGGACTATGTAGCACTTTAAAGACTAACAAGATGGTTTATTAGGTGATGAGCTTTCGTGGGCCAGACCCACTTCCTGAGATCAAATTGATCGTGGGTCTGACCCACAAAAGCTCATCACCTAATAAACCATCTTGTTAGTCTTTAAAGTGCTGCATAGTCCTGTTTTTTGTTTCAATAATGAACCAGTACAGCACAGAAGGCACTTTGCTCCAAGAGTCTGGAATGGATCTTTTGCTTCTCAATTCTGCAAGCTTTGGGCAGAACTAATTATACACAGTCTTCATAGGGTCCCAGGGTATGTCTACACTACCCCCCTAGTTCGAACTAGGGGGGGTAATGTAGTCATACAGAGTTGCAAATGAAGCCCGGGATTTGAATTTCCCGGGCTTCATTTGCATAAAGCCGGTCGGCGCCATTTTTAAATGCCGGCTAGTTCGGCCCCCGTGCCGCGCGGCTACACGCGGCACGGACTAGCTAGTTCGGATTAGGCTTCCTAATCCGAACTAGCTGTACGCCTCGTTGCAACTCCGTATGACTACATTACCCCCCTTAGTTCGAACTAGGGGGGTAGTGTAGACATACCTCCAGTCTCACAGCAAAACTTGTTGCAAAGCTGCTGCTCAAGGATGAGAACCTCCTGCAACACAGCCTTCAAAATCATTCAGGCGGCACTTTCTGTACAACTGCGTGCTAGCTGAGGGGTATGTGGGAAATTGGGGTCCCCTGCTGCTGGTGATGGGCATCTAAAGTACTTAAAGCCATGGCCTAAGGGGAAGCACTGAACTGCAGAGTCAGTAGCTGTCTAGGGCCAGTGCAGAGCATTTAAGAGTCTCTAGTGTTGCCTTTGCCTCCTGTGACTAGTATCTGCAGCTACGTCTGCCTCTGGAAATTGGCTCCATGGCTGTAACCAGACAAACTGCAAGTGGCTCTGTGACTACTGGGGCATTAAGATAGGAGCACGTAATGAAACAAGAGTTAATCTCAAGGAACAGAGGTCCCCAGGAGGAAAGGAATGTCAAGGGGAGCAGGGAAAGAGGAAGTGAGTCAAGATTGCAGTGGGAGAGAAGCTGCTGCTGGCTGTGGAGCACATCCAAGGGAGGAAGGAAATAAACACTGGGAAAGGTGGTGGTGACCAGAGAGTAGACTAGCAAATAGAACTGAGGGAGAAGGGCAAATGACCTCCCTCATGTCCTTCCACTTACCCCTCCCTAACCCCCCTTCCTGATGTATAATAAAATATATGCATTGTCATGAACACAAACTCTCTTTATTTAACAAAACTGAGGGGGGGGGGGGGAATGAAACTCTGGTGAGACTGGTGTAACCTTTCTGTCAGGCCGAGTAAATAGCAGCAAGGGCCGGGTTCAGTATCTAGGGGTCTCCTTCCAACAAGGTAATGCAACACCAGCTCGAGCCCCTACCCAGTGACCTGGGAAATCTTACATACATCTCTGGGTGCCTCAAAGAGGCAATTCTTCCCCTCTCGCAAGCACAAAGCCTCAGTATAGCAGCAAACCTTTAATAGCACGAGGTAACCAACATCAGCATTAACTTAGGAAAACACCACAACTCGGATTCACAGACCCTCCCCCCAGCCACGAATCCCCCAAAGTGCCAAAAGTCCAACACCCCAAAAGTCTCTGCCCCGGGTCAGTGCCGCCCCAGGGTTCAAAAGTTCACCCGGCAGGATTTTACCATCCCAAACTGGAGGTGCGGAGATTGATACACCTTACATGGTCCGCCGATGGCTTCGCCTTTCCGTTGGGTTCTGTCGCCGCCGTCAACGCGAGTCTCTCCACCTCACAGCCACCTCAGCTGTCCCACGAACTGTCCAGCTCCGCTAGCCGTCTCGGCCACACTCCTGGCCGCCAGCTGGTTGCTCCTGCAGCTGCTCCACTGGCTGTCTGCTGCCGCTCCTACCAGCTGCAGGGTGTCCCCGCCAGCCATGCTGCTGTCCGCCTGCACCTGCCGGTCGTCCTGGCAAACCGCTCTGCTGTCCGCCTGCGCTTGCTGGTTGTTCCTTGCAAGTTGCTCTGCTAGAAGCTCAGCAGCATAGAGCCAGGCTCCCCACAGCAACAGTGATTTCAGCTCTTCCGCAATATAACACCAGGCTCCCCACAGCAACAGTGATTTCAGCTCTTCAGCAAGTTCAGCTCATAATAGAGGAGCCTCAGTGCTAGTGCTCCACTAGCCCACAGTGAAGTCAACTCCACAACTCACAACTAGACTCCTAATGGAATCCAAATAGCTGGCTACGTCTACACTGGCATGATTTTCTGGAAATGCTTTTAATGGAAAAGTTTAAAGGTATACCGGTAGTTCGAATTAGCGATCCTAATTCAAACTACCTACTCTGTGTAGACGCAGGCACAGAGTTCGGACTAAGGGACATTTAAAAATGGCGGTGCCCAGGAAGATGCAAATGAAGCCCGGGATATTGAAATCCCAGGCTTCATTTGCAACTTCAAATGCCTACATTAACCACCCTAGTTCGAACTAGGGTGGCAGTGCAGACATACCCATATTTAGTTGCCTTAGGAGGAGTATTACCAGCAGATTGAGGGAAGTGATTATTCCTCTCTATTGAGAACTGGTGAGGCCATATCTGGAATACTGTGTCCAGTTTTAGCTTGCCTCCCCCTTCAGAAATGATGTGGACAAATTGGGGAATGTCCAATAAGGGGCAACAAAAATGATTAGGGGGCTGGGACACATGACTTATGAGGAGAGGCTGAGGGAACTAGACCAGTGGTTCCCAAGCTTTTTGACACGGGGACCAGTAAATCCATTCATGAACTTTTGGAGGACCAGTAATGTTCATTTGCATATTTGCATATTCATTAATCAAATGATGACTATTCAAATAAGTTGTTTCTGGTCCTCCCAAAACCCCCAGTGCCAGCTTTAGCAAAGCTTTTGATATGGTCACCCACAATATTCTTGCCAGCAAGTTAAGGAATATGGATTGAATAAATGGACTGTAAGACAGACAGAAAGCTGGTGAGACCAGGGTTTCCCAAACTTTTTACTTTAGTTAGAACCCTTTTTTTCAGTTCTGCTTTTTGCAGCCCACAAATATAAACACATAAAAAACAAACTGAGAAAATACCAGACATATAACATGTCTGGTATTTTCTCAGTAGCTAAGTTGTATTATTACTAGATGTATCAGTTTGTAGTTTTGAACTGCCTGGCTGGTAAATGTGCTCAGGCTGCATGAGTGTGTCTACCAGCCAGACAGTTCACAACTACTCGAGGGTGTGTGTGTGGGGGGAGGGGACAATAGAATCCCCGGGCCGGACTGACTCATGCTTTGTGCTTTGCAGGATGGAGGGGGGAACAGGTGCAGCGTCCCAAGATCTACATATGGCCGGGTCAGTCCCACTCCCCCAGGCCAATTCATTCCTCCCTCCTGCTCCCCCTGCTGTGTCTCTGGCCAGCCCCACTTCCCCCAACCCTCTCCCGGGCAGCCAGGTCCCCCCCACTTATCCCAATCTCCCTTGGCCAGCCCCGCTGCCCGCATCCAGCCTTCCTTCAGGCGCCCGCTTCTTCTCCCCCTCATCTTCCCCGGCCAGCTCCCTACCCCCAACCTCGCACCCCCCGGCAGCCCTGCCCCCCAATCTCCCCAGCCTGCCCTGGTTCCCCCATCCAGTGCTGCTTCTGGTGGCCAGTTTTCCCCTCTTCCTCCCCCCAGAATCCCCTGGCTCCTTCACCTTCCCTTAGCCCTGCCCCTCCTGGTGCCTCCCCCTTCCCTTACTGCCCCTAGGGAGGTCAGAATTGCCTTATCCCATCAAACCAGAGCTCCACCTTACTGAGTATGTTGTCTCTGACAACGCATCTCTCCACAAGCTTCAGAGGAAGGTGTAGGAGACCATGGTAGTTCTGGAATCATCCGTCCATGAGGAATGTTTCTCCATAAACTCTTCTGAAAAATCAAGTCCAACATGCTTATTTACTATTATTATTCCTGTCAATTAAAATGCCACCATTACATATCAATTTCTGGTCTTTAGTTTACAAAGGCTATATAATAAGTGCAGTTATTTTAACACATGTGTGTACCCATCAATCCTTGCTTTCTTTGCACAGACTGCTAAAAATCTTTGCATAAATTGGCTTTTTACCTATGATATGCATTTTTTGTGTGTGATTTACAACTAAAGACCAGCTCTGAAAAATTACAATCGTAAGCTATTCAGGTATTGGCTATTACTTTCTCCCCTCAAGAGCTATTATGTAATCAGTTGTGTTGAAGTGCTTCCACAATTATTCCTATGGTGGAGGAAAAGAACAAAAAATAAAAGAAAGAAATGAAGTGCATTGTAATATAGGAGATCAACCTCCCTCAAAGCTGATTTTAGTCTTGAAAATGGATTTACATTACTTAATAAAATATGTCAAGGTAAGCAAGCAGACTTGTTTAAATTCTATCCATGTTTAAAACACAGCTAAGCTTTCTGCCTACTGATTCTTAAGAAATTGGAAAGACAGCATGGCTTTTCAAATTTGATTTCCAATCTTTCGTCTAAAGGAGCAGCTGCTTCTCATCCTTTTAGGTGAGGCTCATTTAACTTGGAACTTCAAGCAACAATTTGGTTCAAGATTGCCCCCACCAGAGACCAGAACTGCCGCTAACACAGATAAATCAAGAGCTGCCACTTTGGCAACATAAGGCTAGAATGAGAACGACAAAGTACACAAACAATCTCAGTAGACAAAGATGAGGCAAAAAGGGAGGAGAAGGTAATTATGATCCTAAAGAGAAAGACAGAATTTGATTATATGGATTATAAATAGCAATTTAAAACCATGGGGTAAAATCAATTGTGCTAAGTGGTAATTTTACTGTATTAAGTTAATTCTGCCTATTCTTCTGTCAAATTCTTTCAGTTTAGTTCTCTTAAGGAAAGGGAAACAATTCTTTGATTTACAAAGATCTAATTGCTTTTAGATATGCAGTGCTTTGTCAGAGAAAGGTTTAATGTCAATTTGGGGAAGTACTCTTGAAAGATCCGCACTATTGTTTTTATAAGTGCTCCCCCCTCCTATTCTACTTTAAATTGGCAATACTGCTCTGCCTTTTTTTGCGTTAAATACAACGGAATAATGACGTTTATTACATTTGTGACAGATCTATCATAGCAATTAACCATATTACACAGAGACAGTAAAAATAGTTCAGCATTACTCACTACCAATTGGCACTGCCCACTTGTTAACATTTTCAAGCAACACCATTGGGTTTTCTTCCATTCTGTCCTCCTAGGGCTCCTTAATAACTGTAAAGCCACCACCTTTCCCTCTTTTCAAGTACCTTCTTAAAATGCTTCTTTGTCATACTGTCTACCAACCTCCTCTCTATCCCCCAAAACCCCTTGACAATTGTTAGCTACAAGTGTGCAGAGACCACTGCCTATCATGAAGACCTGTATTGTCTCTATCTGCATACTTACTTGTCTGTCAGCATTCATCCATTGCCCCTTGTCCTATACTTAGATTGGCAGCCCACTTCATTTTACATTGCCTCTTCTTTGTGGCATTCCACTAGCCCAGGCTCTTCCACTGGACTCCATAGTGGGATAGATTTCAGACTGGGTGCAGAAGTCTGGCAGACTACCCTAGATCGTGATCCTACAGATGCAGGAGCTGAAATATTACAAGAGGTTTGCAGAGTTGGAGATCCTGATGGTGCATGTTAGCATGGGTTAGCATGATGGTTGTGGTCAGATTACAGAGAGAAGCAATGAAATGTGTGGTGCTTAGGAGGCTTGAGAGGGCATATTGGAGAAGTTGGCTATGGTGACTGAGGGTCACAGGATACTTGAGAAGATGTAGATGGAAATATATAAATACATGCAGCTCAGTCACCCCTTCTGTCTCACATCTACTTGACTTGCAAGTAGTAAGCATCCCAGCTCTTTGATTCTTCATTAACCTGTCCCCACTGTATCTGTTTTTCTCCATTGGTGAGTTATGGCCAGAATTTTACCCCTTTGCACTGACAGAACACACTTGGAATATGCACTGAATTTTAGAAAAGATGCAAAGGATCTTATTTTCCAGTTTATGTCACTGTTATTTTATGTAAAAATAGTGTATAAAGCGGAGAATCAGGCCCACAATTGCCTATAGTAGATATAGCAGCATATCTTGGAAAAGCAAGAATCGCTATTAAAAAATTGCAGACAGGTAACCTCAAAAAGATACTCAGTTTACAAAGATTTTGCACGCCCTCCTTGCCTACATTGTATGCATTTTGCATGCACTATTTTCTAGGAGAGCATATTTTGCAGGCTAAAGACAAAGTCCATTTTTCCCCAGAATGGCCCTTTCAAAAACTGGATTCTGGAAATGAATAGGGAGAGTGAATGGATTTTGATGTCAGGTATGTAGGAGTGGCCTTTACTAACTGTAACTTGCTGGTTCTATTCTGATGGATGTAAATAGTTACATATGTGTAAAGTATCTTGTTTTAGTCACAAGTTATTGAGGACAGAGTGTCACTGTCAGTATAGCTACCTCTCCAAAAAGATACCTGAAGTGGAATGGATGCTCCTCTTCAAAGATTAAATATTTCTGCCAAGAATGCTTATATGTAACACTTTAGAGACTGGAACCAAGCAAAGAGGTGCATATAATCATCTTCAGATATATATTAGATTTTAAATAGTTTTGCTTTGGCCAGACTAAAGCCTGTTCAGGGCTGGATTAACATTTTATGGGCTTGGTGCCAAACATATTTGTGGGCCTTCATGCATTTATCAGCCTTTTCCGAGTGTGGGCCTGATGTGGCCATGCTATAATCTACCTGGTACTGAATCTCAGAGACATCTTTCATTTTGATCACACATCCCTGCACAATAGCATACACCGCTTCTTCAGCCCCCAGTTTTTCTCATTGAGCCATATGCCTATGTGGGGTTACTGGTGGATACAGTAAGCAGACATTTCATAGTGATCAGGGGAAACTCTTCTCAGACCTGTCTCCTTCCTCATTCATACATTGTCTAGCCATGTCTCCAGGGCCACCCTATTTCACCAGTCACTGTATGAGGTCCTGGTCTCAGCTCAGTAATGTTCCACAGCCAACAGACATCTGATGAGTTCTGACAAATATCTCCCCAGCACTCCATCCTCCCATTTGAGCAAGTTGCTTGCAAACACAATTTCCCCAAAGTGAGAACTTAGCCCCTGTGAGGCACTAACCCCCAGTGATGCAGACCAGGGAGGCTCTTAGTGCTCCTCAGGGTGAAAGCTCTCCTGCAGGGCCTCCTGGTTACTGACAGCCCCCTGATGGACCTCCCAGATGGCAGCTTGCAGAAAGTGCAGCCAGGCTCATAGCAACACATCCACGAGAAGCACCAGAGTTCCCAGGGGCAGCTCTAGCTCCATGTTGCAGAGTGCTGTGGTGTCCCGAGTGAGGGCAACCAGATCACGCACAGACAAAATGTTTTGCTGTCCCTCATTGAGGTAGGAAAGCAAGCAGGGAAAGCTGAGAACCAGCTGTCCAGGGTGGGAGGGGAGGGGTCCCTTTAAGCACAGT
Source organism: Pelodiscus sinensis (assembly GCF_052426305.1). Taxonomy (NCBI): domain Eukaryota; kingdom Metazoa; phylum Chordata; order Testudines; family Trionychidae; genus Pelodiscus; species Pelodiscus sinensis. The sequence continues at coordinate 13,571,160 of NC_143057.1, forward strand.
CCTCAGATAGCCTCAGGCAGCAGCCACACAAGGTAATTCCTGACCTGATGCCCTGCCAGACCTGATTCTGGCTGGCCTTAAATGCAATTCAGCATCCACTCAGTGTGGACGCGCTATTTTGAAATAGCAAAATGCTATTTCGAAATGCATTTTGTGTGTAGATGTGTTATTTTGATGTGTTATTTTGAAATAACTTATTTCAAACTAACTAGACATACCCTTTGTGTCATCCATGAACTTGCTGAGAGTAAAATCCATTCCATCATCCAGATCATTATTGAAAGCTGTGGTAAACTTTATCTAAAGCTTTCCTAAAGTGAAGACATATCACATCCACCATACTCACAGAGCCTGTTATCTTATCATGGAAGTTCATTAGGTTAGTCAGGCATGACCTGCCCTTGGCGAAACCATGTTGACTATTTATGAGCTCTTTCCTCTTCTCCAAGAGTTTTAAAATGGATTCCTTGAGGACCTATTCCATTATTTTTCCAAGTACTGAGCTGAATCTGACTAGTCTGCAGTTCCCTGGATTCTTCATCTTCCCTTCTTAAATAGTGACACTATATTTGCCTTTTTCCAGTCATATGGGATCTTACAGACGGGTAAGTCTAACTTACAGACCGGTAAGTCTAACTTCAGTACCGGGCAAATTAGTCGAAACAATAGTAAAGAATAAAATTGTGAAGCATGTAGAAGAACATAATTTATTAGACAAAAGTTTCTGTAAAGGGAAATCCTGTTTTACTAATCTGTTAGAGTTCTTTGAAGGGGTTAACAAACATGCGGACAAGGGGGATCCAGTAGATATAGTATACTTGGATTTTCAGAAAGCCTTTGACAAGGTCCCTCACCAAAGGCTCTTGTGTAAATTACATGACCATGGGATCTGAGGGAAGGTCCTTTCTTGGATTGAGAACTGGTTAAAAGACAGGAAACAAAGGGTAGGAATAAACGGTAAATTTTCAGATTGGAGAGGGGTAAGCTAGTGGTGTACCCCAAGGGTCAGTCCTGGGACCAATCCTTTTCAACTTATTCATAAATGATCTGGAGAAAGGGGTAAGGAGTGAGGTAGTAAAGTTTGCAGATGATACAAAACTGTTTAGGATAGTCAAGACAGAAGCAGACTGTGAGGGACTCCAAGAAGATCTTAACAAACTCAGTGATTGGGCAACAAAATGGCAAATGAAATTTAATGTGGATAAGTGTAAAGTAATGCATATCAGGAAAAATAACCCCAACTATACGTACAGTATGATGGGGGCTAATTTGGCTACGACAAATCAGGAAAGAGATCTTGGAGTTATCGTGGACAGTTCTCTGAGAACTTCCATGCAGTGTGCAGCGGCGGTCAAAAAGGCAAATAGGATGCTAGGAATTATTAAGAAAGGGATAGAAAATAAGACCCAGAATATCTTACTGCCCCTGTATAAAACTATGTTACGCCCACATCTTGAATACTGTGTACAGATGTGGTCTCCTCACCCCAAAAAAGATATTTTGGCCTTGGAAAGGGTTCAGAAAAGGGCAACTAAAATGATTAGGGGTTTGGAACGGGTCTCATATGAGGAGAGGTTAAAGCGACTGGGACTTTTCAGTTTAGAAAAGAGGAGACCGAGGGGGCATATGATAGAGGTCTATAAAATCATGAGTGGTGTGGAGAGGGCCGATAAAGAAAAGTTATTTATTAGTTCCCTAAATAGAAGAACTAAAGGACACCAAATGAAAGTAATGGGTAGCAGGTTTAAAACTAATAAAAGAAAGTTCTTCTTCACACAGTGTGTAGTCAACCTGTAGAACTCCTTGCCAAAGGAGGCTGTGAAGGCTAGGACTATAATAGGATATGTCTACACTACAGCGCTAATTCGAACTAACTTAGTTCGAATTAGTTAATTCGAACTAAGCTAATTCGAACTAGTGCATCTAGAACTAAAAACTAGTTCGAATTAGCGTTTTTGGACACTGATTGGACGCAGGAGGGCATTTAAGGGCAGCTGAAACAGGTTCTGGCAGGGCATCAGGTCAGTAGTTGCTTTGTGTGGCTGCTGTCTGAGGCTATCTGAGGCTCGAACTTAAAGGGACCCCCCCTGGACAGCCGGTTCTCAGCTTTTCCTGCTTCCTTGCCAACCTCGCCGAGGGACAGCAAAGCGTTGGTCTCTGTGCCCGTCTGTGTCGGTGCTTCCCTTCGGGGGGGCCGCCGCTGGTGGCAACATGGAGCCACAGCTCGCCCTGCACCTTCTGGTGCACTTTCTGGACTTGCTGCTGCAAGCCTGCCAGCAATGGCTCAAGGCTGCCTGGCACCACCTGATGCACGTCAGCCCCCTGCCTCTCCGCCTGGCCGCCCTGGGGGCCGTGGAGGAGCCGCGGCGGCGCCCTGGCATCGGCGAGCCCTGCCGCGTCTGGGTAATGTAGGCATACCACACTTGCAAATGAAGCCCGGAATTTGAATTTCCCGGGCTTCATTTGCATAAGCCGGGTGCCGCCATTTTAAAATCCCGGCTAGTTCGAAACCCATGCCACGCGGCTACAGGCGGCACGGAGTAGCTAGTTAGGATTAGGCTTCCTCAGTCCTCATTCCACGAGGAGTACAGCTAGTTCCGACTGGTGGGACCGCATCATCCTGAAGCACTGGGAGGACCGACAGTGGACCCAGAACTTCAGGATGAGGAGGGACACCTTCCTGGAGCTCTGCGAGTGGCTCGCCCCTGCCCTGCGCAGAAGGGACACTCGCATGAGGCCCGCTATCCCCCTCCAGAAGTGGGTAGCCATCGCCCTCTGGAAGCTCTCCACGCCAGACAGCTACCGATCCGTTGGGAACCAGTTCGGTGTGGGGAGATCCACCGTCGGAGCGGTGCTCATGCAAATATGGCACTCGTCGGCCACCGAGCCAGGGGGAAGGAGGGCTGCGAGGAGGGGATGGGCCGCCCCAGGGACAAAGGGGGGGCGGGAGGAGGCGAAAGCGCCCCGCAACGGAGGGGTCAGTCTGTCCCGGCCGTACTACACGCCGTCAGGGGGGTTGCTACCGGGAGTGGGGTGCGGGGCACTGCCAGGGCACGAACGCTCCCAGCCACCCGGGCGCTCCACTGATTGGCGCTTTGCTGTGTCTCTCTCTGCAGGTGGTCAAGGCCATCAACCGGGAGCTGCTCCGCAGGGTGGTCCTCCTCGCCGACCCGGACGCTGTCATCCGGGGCTTCGGCGCCCTCAGCTTCCCCAACTGCGGGGGGGCCATCGACGGGACGCACATCCCCATCCGTGCCCCGGAACACCAGGCATCCCGGTACGTCAACCGTAAGGGGTACTTCTCCGTGATCCTGCAGGCCGTGTGTGACCACCGGGGACAGTTCACGGACATTAATGTGGGCTGGTCCGGCAAAGCACATGACGCCCGGGTGTACCGCAACTCCTCCGTGTGCCAGCGGCTGCAGGCCGGGACCTTCTTCCCCGACCGCCACATCAGGGTCGGGGACGTGGACATGCCCATGTGCCTGGTGGGGGATGCCGCCTACCCACTGCAGCCGTGGCTGATGAAGCCCTACATGGGGCACCTCAATCCCTCCCGCCAGGCCTTCAATGCCAGGCTGACCAGGGCCCGCATCGTGGTGGAGGGGGCCTTCGGGCGACTGAAAGCCCGCTTTCGATGCCTCCTCACCCGTCTGGACCTGGCCGAGCACAACATCCCTCCCGTGGTGGCAGCATGTTGTGTGCTCCACAATTTGTGTGAGCGGAAGGGGGAGGCTTTCCTGCCAGCCTGGATGGCTGAGGCTGACTGCGTGGCTGGACACTACGGTCAGCCCCGCACCGCCGCCATCCAGGAAGCTCAGCGGGCGGCTGTCCGGACCCGGGAAGCCCTGCGGGAGAGCTTCCTGGTGGAGGAGGAGGACTGACCTCTCCCTGCATGTCCCACTGGGGCCTTCTTCCACCCTACCCCCTTCCCCTTTCCCCTTCCTACCTACTGTAAAATAAAGACACCTGTTTTTCAAACAAAACTGTATGTTTATTTAACATAAGTGGGGTGGAGGAGAGAGGGGGGAGGGTGGGAGAAGAGAGGGGGAAACCTGATACGAGGGAGCTGGAAGGGGAGGGAAGGGAGGAAGGGAAAGGAAAGCTCAGGGGTGGGAGTCCGGCTGCCTCTCCCGTCTCGCCACACTGCGGGTCCGGGGGCATCGGTGGGAAATGGTTGTGGGGGGGGGCAGGAGGGACAGGGGGTGTGGAGGAAGCAGGAGTGGGAGCAGGAGGGGGAACAGGGGGAGCAGGAGGAGAAGGGGGAGCAGGGGGAGCAGGGGGAGGAGGAAATGGGAAGCGGTCGAGCAGGCTCTGGAGGTGGCCTCGCAGGGCACGGCCCTGCTCCTCCAGGGCCTCCAGACTCCTCCGGCGCAGCCTCAGGTCCTCCTTGACCCAGTGGTCCTGGGTGCGGAGCTGGTGATCCATGAACCGGAGGTGCCGCGTTTGGTACTCCTCCTCATTCCTGGCTCTCCTGCTTGCCTGGGCACGGGCAGCTGCTGCAGGCGGTGTGGTGCGCCCTGCAGGCCCAGGTGCTGCAGCTGTGATGCAACAAGACCAGCGGTCAATTACCCCAGGGGCCCAGGTGTGTGAAACCCAGCTCCCCTCTGCAAGGCCAGGGCCCCTGCAGGATCCCCAGCTGCTGCTCCTTGGTGGGCAAGGCCCAGGCGCACGGTCCCAGGGCTCTCTCTCGCCCCAGCCCCCCGTACACATAAGGCGAACATGATGGTACTCACATGTGGATGCCTCCCCGGCCTCGGACAACACAGGCGAGCGGCTCTGTGGGGTGCCTCGGGGGTCCCGGGTCCCGGGCAGGCTGGCGGCAGGCTCCTGGCTCTCAGAGCCCTCCTCCTCCTCCTCCGTCTCCTGGAGCGGGCCCTCTGCCCCGGGGTCTATCACGTCCCGGGGGGCAGGGACGGCATGAGCCCCCAGGAGGCGGTCCAGGGCGTGGAAATGGGGGCAGGCATCCAGGTCGGCCCCTGGCTGACAGGCCTGGGAGTAGGACTGCCGCAGATCTTTAATCTTGCAGCGCACCTGCTCCCGGCTGCGCTGGTGGCCCCTGGCGGCCAGGCTGGCAGCCATGCGGCCATAGACGGCCGCATTCCTGTGGCTAGTGCGGAGATCATGGACATTGGAGGCTTCCCCCCAAACCTCGATGAGGTCCACGATCTCCGCACTTGACCAAGCGGGCGCCCGCCTTTTGTGCCCCCGGGCAGGCTCCTGGGAGCCGCCAGGCTGGTCCTGGGGAGCAGTGGAGGGCTGGGTGTCCTCGTGTAGCTGGCTCATAGTGTGGCAGGTGCAGGGTCTGCTGGCACGGGTGCTGGCAGCCTTGCAGCTGGCACAAATTGTGTAGCCAGCCCGTGGCCCTTTAAGGGCTCCGGGGCCGGGAGCGGAGCAATAGAGTTTCCCTGGTGTTGGCCAGAGTGGCCACCAGGGAAACCTGGGAAGCCTTAGCCTCCCACTAGTTCGAATTAAGGGTCTACACAGCCCTTAATTCGAACTAGCTAGTTCGAACTAGGCTTAATCCTCATAAAATGAGGTTTACCTAGTTCAAACTAAGCGCTCCGTTAGTTCGAATTAAGTTTGAACTAACGGAGCGCTAGTGTAGCGCCTATCAAAGTTAGTTCGAACTAACGTCCGTTACTCTAACGACATACCCATAGAGTTTAAAGAGAAGCTAGATAATTTCATGGAGGTTAGGTCCATAAAAGGCTATTAGCCAGGGGATAAAATGGTGTCCTTGGCCTCTGTTTGTCAGAGGCTGGAGAGGGATGGCAGGAGACACATCACTTGATCATTGTCTTCAGTCCAACCTCTCTGGGGCACCTGGTGCTGGCCACTGTCGGTAGACAGGATACTGGGCTAGATGGACCTTTGGTCTGACCCAGTACGGCTGTTCTTATGTTCTTATGTTCTTATGTTCAAGCCGCTTTTTTGAAACAGTGCCCAGGCAGTCTGGATGCTCTCTTTTGAAAAAGCACATTTTGTATCCCATCGTGCCTTTTTTCGAAAGAGCACTTTCAAAAAGAGGCATTCTTCCTTATAAAATGAGGTTTTCCGTGGTCGAAAAAAACTGCTGCATTCTTTCAATTTACTTTCAAAAGAATGTGGCAGCAGTCTAAATGCAGGGGAAGTTTTTTCAAAAAAAGGCCACTTTTTTTCAAAAAAAACCCCTGTAATCTAGACATACCCTCACAGAGCCAACTTTTGCTTTTGTTTAATTTCACTTCAAAAGTAACTCTCTGTCGTTCACAAATAACTATTGTACTTTCACACTGCAGGTACAAGAAATCAATTCCAAAATATTTCACCTTGAATGTTGAGACCAAACCTGGAACTGACAGATTAAGATAAAATAAAACCAGATTGAAAAATTACTCATACAGCAAACTCTATTCAAACAATCTTTCTGTTTTAAAACAGAATTAATGTCCTTTTACATACTTGACCAAGCGGGCGCCCGCCTTTTGTGCCCCCGGGCAGGCTCCTGGGAGCCGCCAGGCTGGTCCTGGGGAGCAGTGGAGGGCTGGGTGTCCTCGTGTAGCTGGCTCATAGTGTGGCAGGTGCTGATGGGGCAGTAGCCCCTGACTGGAATAAAAAGGGTTAAAAATAGCCCCAGAAGAGAGCTGCTTCAGGAGACAATAAGAGAGAGAGAGCCTGATGGCAGCCAATCAAGCCAGGTTAGGCCCTATAAGAAGGGTTGCAAGCAGAGGGAACTTAGCATATTTTCATCTCTGTGGGGGAGATGGATTGAGCTGTCAGACACAAAATGTCTTGGGAGAGGTCAAGAAGTCAGGAGGCTTCCAGCCTGATTAACTCAGGGTGTTAGGGCTTCACAGGGACAGCCAGGGAAAAGAAAAAGTCAGAAGGTCCGCCATCCTGACAAGCAGGCCAATTCAGACTGCAGACTGCCCCTGATGCAAGGGGATAGAGTAACGACACCAGTGTATCCCTGAGGTGAGCAGTGGGATCCGGGGTAGCTGTTCCCCAAAAGGAGAGAAACCCAGAGAGGAGGCACTGCCTGAGGGCAGTACTTAAGGGGGAGGGTCACTAGGATCTGGGAGGGATGCAGGCGTGGGCATGGTGGAGATAGATGTAACAGCAGGCAAACCATTGCCAAAGGAGGGCATTCCAGTGCTGGAAAGAGCTAATTCTCTGGATGACCAGTGGGGGACTCTGGACTGGTAAGTGTAAACCTGATGCTTCTACTTAACATGGGCTAGCTTACTAAATCTTTTGTCACACTGGAATTATTTCTAGAGCAAGGTACTACACTGTAGAATGTGTGCAGGGAATGACAAAATGCTACCAGAAAGATTGTCATTGTTATGGCTCAACCTAGACCTGAATGAGGAAGTTCTATTATTCTACAAGTGGGCCTGCTCTTGTGAGGTTTACAGCCGTATTTTGCAGATCTAATTTTAGATGAGTTACAGATAAGCTACTGATATATATTATTTATTTTGGTGGACATTCAATCTTTTGGCATTTTCTCATCACTAGTCTAAAAAAAGATTCATTTAAATTATATCCTGCTATATAAATCCAATATTATTATGTAAATCGATGACTCTGCCTCCTTTTATTTGATGGAACATGTTTTCTTCCAATCTAACAGTACCATTTTCTTTAAAATATGGGATCGCAACAACCAACAGCAAGTGATATACAAATAACTGATAAACCTGTGGGTCACATGGGTGACTAAATAGGAAGGAATGAAAAATCGGGACAATGTGGGGGATAATAGACACCTATATAAGAAAATGCCCCAGATATTGGAACTGTCCCTGTAAATTTGGGACATGTGGTCACCCTTCACTTTACATACTCATGACTTAAATACAAATAGTTCCTACACTTTTCCATGGTATGAATACAATTTCGAGAATTTGCTGATTTCAATGGTCTTTAGTTCAGGCTCTGACTACAGGTTCAACTACATTCTGTATTGTATTCCAAGCAAAGAAGATACTCTGGTTACTGCTGCATATAATGACGGTTGGGATTTCAGTAGCGTGCACTGTAATTCCCAAGGCTACTTCTCATGAAAATGAAGGCAAAAGGTAAATTTCAACTTGCAGAACACATTGACCTGTTTGTAACAGGGTTAAAAAGAGGAGACAGTGGCCTTTGATTAGAGTTGTAAATTCCTTTACCATGAACTATCTTTCTTGCATATGCAAAAACCAGCAAGATGAAAAGCTGACATTAACTTCTGAACCTCTCAGTTTAATGAAAACAATCAGGGAATCTGAAATATATAATTAAATCCTGGCAAACTGCATAAAACTAATCTGGTCTAAAGGAAATGGGCAACATGAAGGATTATGGGATATTCCCTTGGTACCATATATTTAACCTTTAGAAAGATGCAGTAATGCATAAATCAGAAAAACCCCCCACATTTTAAAGGTTAAAGGGAAAGTCTCTAACTCCTTAAAGGATTACATACTTGCAAATTATTTTCTTGGCCTCAAATAAGATAAAGCACTTCGTTGGCAAAAATAATTTCCACTAAATGTATTCTGAGCATCTCCAAACATGAGCTGGGTTGATAAATAAGGCATAAAATCATCTTTAATGAGAACGTTTCAAAGGAAGATTTTATTGTTGTTAGATTTGGAATTTGTTGCCCACTTATGATATCTCTCTATTAGCATATGAAACTTTAGTTAGTTTTTTATTCCTCCTGTAATGGCTTTCTTTGATTAAACCAATGGTGCCTCAAAGTCTGTATCCCATTATGAGGCAAGGACTCAAATGTTGGTCCATTTAAGATTCCATATCTTACATTCCAGTGCTTCTGTGTTCTAAACTGATGAAGGCAAAGGAAGCTGAATGCAGAGCAGCCATTTTACTTTTTCATATATTAGGCACAGCAATTCATGCAGTGCATTAGTCTCATGTTGCAACTCAAAGTACATTGGGTCAAATTAAATGATAGTTTGCTTTTCAGACACATGACTGATTACATTCCAGTATTAACAGGAGGGAATATAGTGCAATCTAACAAATTTAATCCATTAATTAAAGATAATGTTGAACAAACAGGAAACGTTGCTTTTGCAGAATCTTGGAAATGCAGGGCTGACTAAAAGTAGCACTTTTGTTGTCGTGGGAGTACAGGTACTCCATGGATGAATTTTATGTGTGCAATTTGTTATAAATAATGCAATCTGGCTGGATGAAAGTGGCCACTTATGGGGGCTATCTTCAATCCAAGGAAAAGTCAGGTATTATGTCCCGTCCTCCTGTTAATTCTAGAATGTAATCAGTCATGGGTCTGGGAAGCAAAACGGGTCTGAAAAACTCATCAGCAAGGAGTGAGGTTTTCCAGGCCACCCAAAAACTGGCCATAGAAGAGTGAAGAAAACATGGCTTTTTCCCTCAGGCAAGTAATTGCTAAGCATTTGATCCTACCAAATGCTGAATCTGAACTGTTGAATGCCTAGAACTCCACTAAAGAGAGCTTAATCCTTTTTTAAGCAGGTGTGATTAAATCCTACATCACTGCTCATCCCAACAACTCAAGCAAAGTTATGTCTTCTAAGGGTTTTTTTTTTTAAGATTCTCTTTGTAGCCAATTTTATTGATTTAGCCAATAATTTCTTTCTCTCTTTTACCGAATTCTTTAGCACTCACAATGCGTTCATGAGAATATCATCCTTATGTGTGGTATTTTTTTTTAGTGGTGAATGAGCTAACACTTTTTCCTCATAATCTTCTCATTATGCCCTCGTGAAACAACAATGCAACTAGTAGAGAATTATGAATTCAGAGAAGAATTAACATTCAGCAAGGGCAGATAAGTATAATTCATAAGGTACAAAGACCTGCGGAAAGAGTATGACCAAAACCATACTAAAATTACATACATACATACTAAAATTATTTGGACTATTGATTAATCACAGTTAAATCACACTATTAACTTTAAAAAGTAATCAGAATTAATAACTTTTAATTGTATTGGTAAAAATAGAATACTTATTGACATTTATATAATATTTTGGATGTTTTCTATATTGTCAAATATATTAATTTCAATTACAAAGTCTCCAGTAGTCACTTTATTCTACTTTTGTTAAAATATTTGCATTGTAAAATGACAAAAAAAAAAGTATTTTTCAATCCACTTCATAAAAGTGATGTAGTGCAATCTCCTTATTCTGAAAGTGCGATTTATAAATGTAGACTTTTGTTACATAACTGCATTCAAAAACAATACAATGTAAAACTTTATAGCCTACAAGTCCACTCTGTGCTACTTTGTGTTCAGCCAATTGTTAAGGCAAACAAGTGTTTTACCTTTACGGGAGAAAATGCTGCCTACTTCTTATTTGCAATGCCACCTGAAAGTAAGAAAAGGCATTCAAATGGCACTTTTGCAGCTGGCATTGCAAGGTATTTTCATGCCAGATATGTTAAATATTTGCATGTCTCTTCATGCTTTAGCCAAGGATATGCTCCTATGACAAATGAATTAATTAAATTTATGACTGTACTCCTTGGGAGAAGGTTGTATGTTTCCTGCTCTTTTACCCACCTTCTGCCATTCATATATAGCTGTCTCAGATGATGACACACACAGCACATGCTGTTTATTTTAAGAACACTTTTACTGCAGATTTAACAATATATAAAGAAAATACTAATATAATTTCTTAAGAAAAAGCCACAGCATTTGACTCAAGGTGTAAGAATCTGAAGTACCTTCCAAAATCTGAGAGGGATGATATGTATGGAGCATGCTTTCAGAAGTCTTAAAAGCATGACACTGGGATGCCCAAACTACCAAAAAAGAAAATCAACTTTCTGGAGATGTCATCTGTTCAGCTCTCAAAAATTCACTGGCTGATTCTAAACCCTTCTGATTCTAGATTCTATTGCATCTTTTTATACTTCTGTATTTTAATAGAATCATTGCAATGATTTACACTGGGACCATTTCTGATCTCCATTGTCCCAGGTTGAGCTCAGAGTAACTTTCCAGCTTCATCAAAGCAAATTACTCAAAATATACAATAGTGTAACGGGGATCAAAATCTAGTCCTAAACGTCAAGTAATATAAGGCACGGTGTCTGTCTCACGTACAGACAGGTGATTAATACAAATAATATCGCAACAGCTTTCTATTCTATTGATGTGGGAGCATAGATATATTCATCAGTCTGCATCTATCTCTTAAGTGAGCTCTGCAAAATGGCTGCCCATCTGTTCAGTATAACACAGGTGTTAGAAGTCTTTTTTGTCTGGGTAGACTGCAGGTCTGTAGCACCATTGTTATTTCCCTATCCCATCACAAGCAACTATAGAACTAGTTACATATCTTTAGCTGAAAGTCAACAAAAAGAAATACAGAGGTTTCATTTTTATATCTTCTATAAGTATGGATTATATATGTTCGCACATGCTTAACAAAGCATATAACTAGTCCTACTGGAGTCAAAGCCTAAAATGAACCACATACTTAAGTGCTTTACTGGTCCAGGCCCTTCCCTATAAATTCCAACAGCTATTATCACTCATCTTCAAAAGCGTAAGGTACTTCATACGTAAGTGCTTTGCAGTGTCTATTGTGATCATAGTGAATCCCCTATATCCCCAACTTCCCCTAGACTTCGCAGGTCCTTGAGGTACACCACTCTGACCTCTTCTGCTACTGATCTGTCTATTGGCACTGAGGTCATCAAACAAGCAAATCAACAAAATCTGCTATGTAACAGATTATAAATCTAGGCAGCCAATTGGAGAGAACCTATTGTTTTGCTAAAAGGTATCAAAGGCTTTGTGAAGAAATGTCTTGGATCCAACAGGAGCACCAAGCACTCTTTCCTGCTTAACAGAAGGAGTAATGGCCTCTATTTAGGAAAGAGAGCAGCAAACAATGCATGCCCACCGACCAGGCTTCATGGCAGATCCAAGGTAAAGCTCTGAGGCATTTCCCCGGTTGCAAAGATAGGGATTAGAATATTTGGTAGCAGCCTGTGTGCTGGAGGCAGAATGCCAAGATACATTTAATTCTTTTTGGCTCTAATTTTAGTTGGACATTTTGAAATAAACTTTTCAAGCCACTAACTTTGGATGTAGTTTTGTTGTTTTTAATATGGGGCTTCCTGATTACCCGCTGGTATTTGGAAGTTACTCTCAGACACACTATGGTCAATATTAGTGTTTTAAATACAACTTTTTAAACATCCTGAGACCATATATCATTTGTTGTATAGTATTATAGTAGTATGTTAATACATTACTGAAAATCTAGGAAATACAGTATTCTTATTTTATTCATGCCTTTACTCATATTTTATTGATGGAGGCATATTAAATAGTCCTAGTCATACAATAGTTTTTAGGCAGATAGTGCAAAGAAGAGAGAGAATAGTCAGAGGAATAAGTTTTATTTCCATTATTGGGTCTCATTATACAGTTTGGCTAGCTACTCTTTACTATCTTTTCCCACACAGGCTTGCAAACTTCTTCAAGCACATAATGGGCTAGGTCCTCAGCTGGCTTAACTCATCAGAAATCAGTGTAGGTAAGTCAGTTTACAGCTGCCCACAGAACTTCTACTCTGCTGATTTTGCTGATATTGACTAGTGATAGCTAAGGAAAAACAGGTTACAAACTGGTTCATGTATCTGAGTCATTAATCCAAAACAGGTATAAATTTCCTTTCTTAGCCTCAGAGATACACAGCTTTTATCTTGGTATTTTTATTACATTTATTTTATTGCTGCATGTGCTTTTAGGCTCTTACCTAGTATCACTCAAAGTTGTATATACTGTATATATTTCTATGTGTCATGCTCTTGTATACCAAAGTGTCTATTTTGAAAACTCATGGAGATCAGAAGAGATCCAGATGATTGAAAAGAGGCAAATGTAGTGCCCATCTTTAAAAAAGAAAAGAAGGACAATCAAGGGAACTACAGACCAGTCAGCCATACCGTAGTCCCCGGAAAACTCATGGAGGGGATGGATTGCAATCCATCTGGATGAGGGGATAGATTGGAACTTCAGCAAGTCTGCAGATGACACTAAGGGTACATCTAGACTACATGCCTCTGTTGCCAGAGGCGTATAGATTAGGCTACCAGACATAGGAAAATGAAGCGGCGATTTAAATAATTTAAAGCAAATTATGCTTTATATATATGGAAGAGTCATTGTCTGACATGGTCTAAGAACAGAGATGGGAAACAGGAAATCCACCTGAGTTCTAATGCCCACTCTGATGATGTCCTCTTCCCTTCCCTTCTGTCAGATAAGATCTGCTGCAGTTTCACCACTGGAAATAATATCTACCACAGAGAGGTGATCATTACATTTTTAAAGCTCATGCCAAATATTATTACATAGCATATTAGCCTCAAGTGTGGTTATTTTTCAGGCTCACACCATGAAGCAATAGATTTTTATTGATACATATCCTCCTCTTCAAGTCCTAGGCTCTTCAGAGAGAAAGGGACAAACATAAATCCTCTCATTGGAGCAGCATGTTTGGCATAGCTGTTTTAAAGCTCTCAAGTGGTGACCCTATTTCAATAGCCTTTTATATTACTCACATGGCTCTCTTCTTGGTTGAATTGCAATAATCTCTTAAGTTGCCCCCTTTGCTTACAGATGTTAGCAAAGCCACCACAGCGAAATCTAGAATCATGGGGTATGTCTAGATTGCATCCCTCTGTCGGCAGAAGGATGCAGATTAGGCAGGTTGACATTGCAAATGAGGCCAGGATTTAAATATCCCGTGCCTAATTTACATAAAAATGGCCACCAGGTTTTGCCAACTCAGCACTTTGTCAGCAAAAAGCGGCAGTCTAGAGGGGGATCTGTTGAGAAAGAAAGCCTTTTTTGTCAGATCCCTTATGCCTCCTGCAAGGAGTTCTGTCGACAAAAGGTAAGTGTGGACGCGGGGAATAATTTATGTCGACAATAAAGACCTCCAGGAAGAAGCCCTGGTGGACACTCCTGCCACAGCTTTCAATTCTGTAGCCTGTAGCCATCTTTAAAAGGCACAAGCATCCAGGATTAGCATTCTGGCAGCAAGCCAGCTCTAGCTAAGACCCTGATTGTGATGCTCTTTCCAGTCAGGCAACTCAGAACCATGTCCCAGGGATGAGGCCCCCAACCTCCCTGGCCCTTCCAGGGACACATCCCCGCAGGAAGCCTGGGGCACCAAATGCCAGGAACCATCCTGGTCTGGGCCCGAAATAAAAGCCGTCTTGGAGCTCTGGTCTGAGGAGGAGGCTCTTCAGGCCCCACAATTCAGGCAGAGGAATGCTGACATTTACACCACAATGGCTGATGGTCTGAGAAGGAAGGGTCACCACCCCCAGGTCAGAGCCAAGGTCAAGGAGCTGTGGCAGGGGTACGTCAGGGGCCTGTAAGAGCAGCTCCCACTCCAGGGAAACGACACACTACTGTGCCTACTACGAAGACCTGGACCAGATCCTGAAGGCATGGGAACCCCTGCCTCCCAAGAGGGTCGTGGAGTCTGACTTGGAGACTTCGGTGCAGCAGCGACCACAACTCCAGGGTGAGATCCCAGCAGACGACCAGGAGCTCCAAGAGAAAGAAGAAGAGGAAGACAGCACCAGGAGCACCCCAGGAGCCAGATGCCCACACTCAGGAGGCCTCCCAGACAACTTTGGACACTGGGGAGGGAACATCAGTTGAGTGCCATGAGGGTCCAAGTCACATAGGGTAGGGCAGGCGGGAGCAGAGTGGATGGTGCAGTGCTGTGACGTCATGCTGATCACAGCCTGGGGGGAGGCACAGACATGGCCAACCTCAGGGAGGGCCGTCCTACCCCTGCACCTGCATGGTTGTGAGGCATCACCTGCTCCGGCAGGCAGTGATGCCAGGTGGAGGCATGGGTTGGGGATGCTGGGATTGCCACACAGCTTCAGGCCTTTCAGCAGCCTGCAGGAACCCCAACTGTGGCCTGACTGCTGAGAAGAAGGAGGGCATGCCTTCTCAGGGAAAGTGTGGGCATGCATTTCCCTCTTGCCCTCCACAGTCGGACCAGCTGACCCAGAGGGGGGCACCACACCTGCCCCACCACCCAGACAGCTGCAGGAGCCTGTCAGAACTGGCACATGTATTTGGACCCGGTGCCCCAGCACATCTCAGTCCTGCAGGGGATGCAGGACTCAATGAACCGGAGGATGGAGGCAGAGGCACAGTGGCGCAGGCGCAGGCGCTTGCTGGACGAGTTTGTCCAGCAGCGCACTGAGATTTGCGCTACTATCTGGGAGGCCATGGCCTTCCCCGGTCCTGTGCCTGGTTCTGCTCCTTCTGCTCAGCCTGTTCCCCCATCAGCTCCTGCCCCTCCCCTCCTCAGCCTATGCCATCCCAGACCCAGGTACAGCCCCACATACTGCCCAGTCTGCTACTGTCCCAGCTCTCATGCGTGGCCCTCATGTGTGTGCGAGAAGGCCTCTGCAGCCAAAGTGCCAGGGGCTTTTTATCAAGGCAGCACCCTCTCCAATTTGTCCACATACTTTCTATAGTGGGGGGCCCAGAACTGGACACAATATTCTTGATGTGGCCTCACCAGAGCCGAATAAAGGGGAATAATCACTTCTCTGGATCTGCTGGCTGTGCTCCTCATAATACAACCTAATATGCCATTAGCCTTCTCGGCTACAACGGCACACCGTTGACTCATATCCAGCTTCTCATCCACTGTAATCCCGAGGTCCCCAGCTTGTAACAATGCTTGGGATTCTTCCATCTCAGGACTCTACACTTGTCCTTGATGAACCTCATTAGATTTCTTTTGGCCCAATCCTCTAATATGTCCATGTCACTCTTGATTCTATCCCTGCCTTCCAGTGTATCGATCTTTCCCCCTAGCTTAGTATCATCTGCGAACTTGCTAGGGGTGCAATCCATCCCATCATCCAGGTCATTAGTAAAGATGTTGAACAGAATCGGTCCTAGAACAGATCCTTGGGGCACTCCACTAGAACCTGACCACCAACCTGACATCGAACCGTTGATCACTACCCATTGGCCCAACAGACTAGCCAGCTTTCTATCCATCTTACAGTCCATTTATCCAATCCATATTCCCTTAACTTGCTGGCAAGAATATTGTGGGAGACCGTATCAAAAGTTTTGCTAAAGTCAAGGTATATCACATCCACTGACTTTCCCATATCCCCAGAGCCAGTTACCTCATCATAGAAACTAATCAGATTGGTCAGGCACTACTTGCCTTTCATGAATCCATGTTGACTATTCCTGATCACCTTCCTCTCTTCCAAGTGCTTCAAAATGGATTCCTTGAGGATCCCCTCCATGATATTTCTGGGGACTGAGGTAAGGCTGACATGTCTGTAGTTCCCTGGATTATCCTTTTCCGGAAAAGGGATGCAGATTAGGCACTTTGGAATAGCAAAATCCGCAGAGGATTTAAATATCCACCGCGGCATTTGCATTAACATGGCTGCCGCTTTCTTCCATCTTGGGAATAAGCCGGAGAAAAGCGCCAATCTAGACGTGATTCTCTGGAAAATAAACTTGAAAGTAGGAATAAGAGATCCTCCGGAAAAGGGTTTATTTTCCAGAGAATCACGTCTAGACTGGCGCTTTTCTCCGGCTTATCACCAAACCAGAAAAAAGCAGCAGCCATGTTAATGCAAATGCCACGGGGGATATTTAAATCCCCGCGGATTTGCCTATTCCAAAGTGTCTAATCTGCATCCCTTTTCCGGAAAAGGGGTGCAGTGTAGACAAAGCCCATGAGTTTTCAAAGATAACAGCCAAAAGCTCCGCAATGACATTTGCCAACCTGCTATACAAGGGAGAGATTCGATGTCAGAGCAACACAGTAAAAGTGAATCTATCTCAGATTTATGTCATCCTAAGATTGGTGTCCCCTGCTGGCTTCCAGGTGTATGGAAATCTTACACAGTTGCTCCCTGCTCCTGATAGATCTCAGCTGTTTGTTCCTTTCAGCCCTAGGAATAAGGTTGCACTGGATGATAAGTGCTTATATTGTGAGATGCCTAACACGGAAAAGAGCAAGAACTGTGGCTTTCAAAACTTTTTTATTTCTGTCCCTATATGTGATTGAAAATTCATTCCTTGGTATGTCTACTGGACAGGTTTACAGGTTTGGGTTCTATACAACTGGAAGCCTGCTGAGCTGCAGGTCATCTATTATGATGGATGAAATCTGCTAATGCTTTTTGAAAAAGCAAGAACTAAAGAAGTAATTATGGTGACATAGAAAGCATATTTTACAACCACAAGAGTCCATCTAATTTTAGCATAATCATCAAAATGTTTTTATAACTAAGAGTTTTAATAGGATTTTATGGAAAATCTCCATGAAAAATTGCTTTGTTTTTTCCTCATTCTGAAACAGGACAAGAAGTTGATCTAAAAAAAAAAAAAGGAGTTGGATTAATGGAAGTATTTCATTTTGATAACTTTGATATGTTTGATTTGATTTTAGACTTTCATTATAAAATGTTTAGTCTGAATTTACAGGTTGAACCTCTATGAACCATGACTTTCTGGTGTGCTAACATCCATTGCCCGGCAACATCCATTGTCTTGGGGGAGGGGCGGGAGGGCTGATGGCCAGGAGTCTTGTGGGCCAGAAAGGGCAGCAGAGCTGCCCTGCAAGACTGGGGGCCCAGCACGGGGCAGCAGGGACAGTGAGAGGGGAAAGCAAAGTCGGGGATGGGAGGGTCTGGTGGCAGTGGGGGACAGGAAGACCTCCCCTGGTGTGGAAAAATCCTTCATCTAGGAACAATCAGGTCCCAATGGTGCCAGATCAGGGAGGTCCAATCTAGCATTTCAAAATGAGCAATAATTAGAACATGAAATGAGAACACTGTAGGAATGTGGAAGTCTCCATGTAGTTTCTGCTGACTACTTGTGCTATGCACTAGGAGGAGAACTGAGTGCAAGTCCTACAGAAAAAGTGTTGCCTGCCTCTCTTCCCTACTAACCCAGCCACACTCTTGATATCAGAAGAGTTAATTATAGAGGGGAGCTTGTAGTTCTTCCCCCCACCATGGCCATCACCCAGTGCAACATCAGAGGGGACAGGCTCCAACCCAATGCAAGCCAACACCCCACGAATGCTAGCTATTCGGCCTGCCCCTCTGGACCAGGAAAGATTGGAGGAAAATTGCCTTCCACTGATATGCCAAAGAATATTTGCCAGGTAAGAAGAGTATTTCACTCAGAATGTCATGTGTATCCTAGACTCGAGCCGGCAAATGTCTGAGAGTGCCTTGTTAAAATGTTGGCAGCATACCTCTACCGAATCCACTGATTCGTAGGCTATGGCCCTTAAGTCAGGGCAATCAGACTGTGCACTGAGCTGGTAATGGAGTTTCTTTCAGGTAAGACAGCTTTAATCTTTTTGAACTTACTGTCAACTCACTGAAAAGAATGAAGCTCATAAAGGAAGCATAGCTTTTTGCAGCAGTCAGTAATCTGCTGCCAACACTCATTCTCTAGTCCCAGCCTTTACCCTCTTGGGGCAGCCTTTCTTCCTGTTCCAGATCCTCCTCTTTCTGAATATGTGTGAGAGTTTTTATTACCCCAGAGGAAAATGTGTTTTCTAAAAGGAGATTAGAAGCAGAGAGCAACAAACTCACAGCGTATGAACTCTATGCGTACTGTGCTTAGAATAAAAGGGATTTTGAAAAGGGGTAATAAACACAAATGGCTCTTGTGGATGAGTGCAAGCTAATTATACTTGAATGCAGGAAGATGCTGCTAACGTCTTAATGATACCCATTCCCATGTGCTACTACAGTAAACTAACATTAAAAATACAAACCCAAATGTAATTTTGGTCCAAAGGAGAAATGGTACCAGATATTTATGGTTTTAATGTGAATTATCAGAAAAAGAAACTAGGGACCAGAAGACTCACATTCATGGGTTATTGGTTCCCAGCCTTTTTTAGACCCTCATAAACTACACTGACATCTGTGGAGGTTGAAGACATCTATCTGTGTGCACGGATTAGTGTCCCATTGCATATTTCCACTGTATGTCTCTATCAGTGAGCCTCAGCTGTGATTCTGAAGAGCAAACTCTATGCAAGGAGTGAGCTCATTCATTCTTGGCCTGTCTAATTAGACTGACAACAAAGCTATTGATTAGTACCAAAGGGGAGATGTGGTGGTGATGAAGATAATTACATCAGAGGAAATCTGTAGACACTATTTATATATCTTTCTACAATTATCCATACAGGGCAGTAGTCGCGATTTCATCACTAGCGTTGTGGTATGAAATTAGATACCCCATATACAGGTGGATCTGTGCATAATACAATAAAAATAATCTCTTGCCCTTGATTATAGCTATAGAGACACTGTTATGGAATCCTCTTCATCATGGATATGCAAAATGGGATTTTTCTTATGAAACACTATAACTTACAGTTACCAGAGATGAACTTGAAAGTAAGGGAGAAGATCTGGTGGTTGTGTTTCTCAGTTTTGAAATGGTACATATTGTACTCTAAGCATTTGCTTCAAGGGAGAACGATGATGTTCTATGGAAGGAATATTTACCCAGTGTTGCTTGGGTCTTTAACTCAAATAAGTTTTGTTTTTCTTCATTTAAATCATTGCTCTGGGGTGGGATTGGGGATGAGGGTTTCATTATGCAGGCTGCCCTGGGAAGAGAGGACAACTCTCTCTCTCTCTCTTTGCAGCAACTTGGGGGCAGCTGAGAAGCACCTGTCCGTGGCCTCTGCAACTGCAGGAGGCACAGCCGGGGAAGCTGTGCATGTTCCCCAGGTGGGGGACAGACAGACAGACAAACAGACACACAAACAGACAAACTCTCTGAAATATACAGTAGATAGCTATCCCTTTCTCCACCCATGTTCTCTGCTGGCCCAGAAGGGTTATAGCTGTCCTAGTCCCTATCTCTGGCCCCTTGCTGCTACTGTGATCTTTCTACAGTATAACTCCCTCCTACCAGCTCCCTGCCTTTCCATTTTATAAGAAACAATCAATTCCAGGCATGTCCCACTGTCCTAGCACAGCAAAATCCTTACCTCGTTTTGAGATAAGAGGAAGCTGAATGATAAATTTGGTGGTCCTAGCTCTTAACGTTTAGAAAGAGTTCTTGAACAAACAGACCCACAGATGGCTAGATGGACAGACAGATGCACATTTCTAACGTATATTGTAAGGTTAATTAGCCTGGCAAGATTTTTGTTTTTCTGAATGCATTTGTCTGTGTGAGGGAAGTCAAGAAGATGTTACTGCAGATGTAAATCCATAGTTGGAAAAATACCATCATGTTCCATCTCAGAAGGCCATAGGCTGCTTCTGCATGTTGGCCAATAATGCAGATAGGCATTGTATTTCCCATGACAAGAGGCTGGTAAAGGCAGGACTGTTCAGAACAGCTTGTAGAAAAAAATTAAAAAATATATACATGATAACCAGGTGTCATTTATAAAGCTGCATTTATAATAATATCTAATATATTTTATATGTTTATTTAAAATATTTTACCCAGCCTCTCTATTTAAAATATTCAAGGTAGCTTACAAAATTTTTAAAACACAGCATCAATATATATATAAAAATTAAAATATGACACCCCAGGGGGGACATAAAACATGCTAAGACATCTTGAGAGGAGGGACACACACACACACGTACACACATACTCAAACAACAATAAAAGCACAAGTAAAAAGGGTTGATTTAACCTGGCACCAAAACAACGCTAACATTGGTGCCAGGCGAATATCCTGGGGAAGAGAATTCCACAGCCTGGGAGCAAAAGCTGAGAGGGCTCTGCTCGGCATAGCTGTTAATCTCCACACATGGAGGAATGCAGAGCAGAGCCTCCCCAGCTGACCTCAGTCCCTGGGCAGGTTCATATGGGAGAAGGTCAGATACTCTGGACCCAACCCATTTAGGGCTTTAAGGTCATAACCAAGACCCTGAATTGTCCCCAGAAACATACCAGAAGCCAGTGCAGCTGCTGGAGCACTGTCATAATGTACTCCGTATAACAAGTATTAGTCAAAACTCAAGTGGCCTCATTACAATAATCCAGTCGGGATGTAACAAGAGCATGGATCGCTGTGGCCAAGTCATACTTATTCAGGAAGGATCACAGGTGGCAAGATCAGCAGAAGCACAGGTGGCAGATCACTGAAGAAATTTGGTTCTCAAATGTTAAAAAAGGATCCAGGTGGACTCCTAAGCTGAGTACCTGTTCTTGCAGGGGGAGCAAAACCCCAGTAGAATAGGTACCATTATATATAATGATAAAAGTCCAATTAAAAGTTAAGACTACTAAGTGTGTCGCTTCTGAACCTGCTAATGTTGATCTGATGTGAGCAGAATGGGTTGGGGGCTGGTGGAGAGGTTGTTAAGGGCTGAAATATAATGGATAGTCCAGGGGGACACATCACTCAAGGAAAAATGGATTTTAAATTCTGTCAAACACATTAGCCCGTCTGTCACTGGTGTTTTTCCTTAAAACTCCAAGGACAATGGAACAAATGTGAAAGGGATTGATTGCATGCTAATGTCTGACTGAAGAATATAAAACAGGCATGTCATTTTTATTCATGTATTTTTAATAACTAGAAGGCTGTTACTAGAAACTTGTGACCTGACATGCCATACGTAAAGGATCTGCCTGAAGCTGGGAGAAATAAGAATGAACAATTATCCCTTGTACACTGTAATTAGCGTGTTTTACCATTGTTGTGCTTATTATTAAATGACCACTCTCTGAACATGTGAAATTATTTCCCAAAAATTTATAGCAAATGGGATAAATTTTTTCTCTCTGTGTGTTTGGTGTTTTTAATTTGGAACTGGAAATTCCATTTTATTTGTCACATGTTACTTCTTCTCTTTATCTGACTGGCTATACTGAGTGAACAGAAGGGTGAGCAGAAGCCATTTTGACTTATTTGTTAAATTGGAACAACCACAATTTGTGCATTCTGTCTGAGCCAATGAGACAAAAATGACTGCTGGCAATAATGGAGCGGGTCTTTGCTGCTCTATTCTGGTAATTGTATCTTTTTTTTTAACTGGATAAAATGTTCAGATTCTGAAATTTTAATATAATAATTTAGTCTACTTTCCTGTGGATTATAATACTTTGGTCTTGTACAGGTTGTTGGGTATAGAGAGTGGGTACTCAGTGCTGTTGGCATCCTGTGATAGTGTTACCAATCATCTGAATACACATTGGTAGCCAAGAATGAGTCAGGCTGGCTCATCTGCTGCCACATCGAAATAATAGTCATCAGTCAATAAAAGTAATGCCTTTAGCCTCGGTTTCAAACCATGCCAATCATTTCACTCTCTCAGCTATGGCTGTTACTTATGGTGACTTCTACAGAACATGAAACTGATGGTCAAATTGCCATGTGTACAGGGGTTTTCCATGGACAGACCTCCTCCTCCTTACATGAAGTCATGATAGAAGGATAAATACCTATTTTCATGATAACATCTGTCCAATCCATGTTGTGATGCCACACAATGATTCAGAGCAGATGTAGGTGAGAATGGGCAATGGGTTCTTTCACTGTTCCATGTGACAACCAGTGAGAAATAAATATAAAAACATTATACAGCCTGGGGCTGCAATAAATATTTTGAGAGGCCTCTCCATGGGAGTAAGAAGTAGTAGGGACAGATGATGGAGGTCTTAGAGTATCTCTAATGGACATATACTCTCAAGAAGAAAAAGAAGTCCAGGAAAAAGATGGTTGGAAACCTTTTGATGATTATTTTTCATTGAAAAATAATGATTTTGTCAAGATAACCCTTTTTTAAGAGAAAAGATCAAGTCAGGAAAGTTTCTTATATTAAAATTTATTTTTGAATAAAAGTTCACAATTGTCAAGATATCCCATTTCAATATTTTCAAAACAAAAATATTCAGTTTTCTACTATCAAGCAACAATTTTAAAATTATACTACATTTAATTTTTAAATGGTTGAAATTGAAATGAAATATTTTGATTGTGCTGAACATTATTTTTCAGATTTAGGGTTTGTGATTTTTAATTTTGACTTTACATTTTGGTTCTGGATAGAGAAAAGTTTCTGAAATCTCAAAACATTTTGCAGGATGGAAAAAAAATCCATTCAGCTCTAGTCTAGAGGTCCTGAACTGATATGAAAGCATAGCGCCATCACCATCTGAATGTTGCCAACTTCCAGTTAAATCACTGGGGATTCAGTGGTAGAATATTCACATTCACTTTCTGGGGAAAAATCTCTACATTCCCTGTGGAACAGAAAATTTCTTGAGTGAAATCTCCCAGAATTTTCCTCTTTCTGCTCCTTTTCACTACATTTTCCATAAGAGGGTTGAACTTAGCACCATGTTAACACATCATCTGTTACTTTATTTCCATTATGATGTGGGTGAACTAGTTTTTTTGGGGGAAACAAGTAACTATTTGGGGCATTTAATGTGGGGGCATTTATATGCATTGATTTTCTGTAGGTGTCAATGGTACTTAATAGAATCCTGTTCTATATTGGGCCGCTAAGAACTTCAGTGAAAAGTGAAAGTAATTTGTACATTAAACCAGATAGTTGAGGTTCAAACATTTTGGTTAATTTTAAAAAAGATATGTCCCTCTTCATTTGTATTTCCAGTCAGGCCTATGAGTAAATATGCCATAATACTGCTAGAAAAAAGGGGAAATCTTGTGATTCTAGATATCAGAAACCACAAGATGTTTATCAAGAATTGTCCCAATGTTTTCTGCAGTTTTTCAGAAAGAAAGAAAACAAATCCCAGAAAATAAGAAACTTGGAAATTTCAGACAACTCTTTAAACTTAAAGGCGCTTATCTAAACTAAATCTCTAAATTGTTTGTGATTCACTCCTCATTAATTTCTACATCTATTAATTATCCAAGAAAATATTACATTGCCAACTAACATATGGGCTTGGTTTATTGTCCTCTGTATGTGGAATTCAAGTACAAAGATGAAAACAACATGTGAGTTCAATTGTTGTTTAATTAAGACAGGATGTTTCCCAACTGTTCTTACAAAAGTCCTTGCTGCCCCCACTTTCACAGATGGCTTGAATCCTCAGGAGATTTCAAATTAGTTGAAAATCTTCCAAGAATTGTGAATCTGATTTGTTCTGGCTGATTTGTTCTGGTTGATAAGGCATCAAATCTCAGTGACTTTCTACAGTCTTCCATTTCATATCCTATTGAAAGCCTGCTCGAGGCTGGCTGGGGAATGGTTCCTGACCATCTTTTAAACAGCATTATTGAAATTATTTGATTGATGAACAATTCCATTATTTCTGACTGCAGATAAACATGGAAAATTTAACCAGCTTTTTGGATATTATCTATTTTTCAGCTTATATGTAAAATATATGGCAAAGGTACTCTTGGCATATTTATACTATCCCTATTATTATCATCTTTGTGTGCCAGACATCACTATAATACATTAGTTTACTCACAGTGGAAGAGATGCACTGAAATGTATTGGATATGTGCAATCAAGAAAAAATGACTAAAGCTAAATATTTTGTTTGTGTACCTAAAATTTTTCCATCTTCAGAAAAAGCAGAGATAGTCCATGCAAACATGGAAAAAAGCACGATTTGCTTAATTAATTATCGAAAAGGTTTGACTAACTCTGTGAGTAACTTTAGCAGAATCAATATAAGAATCAATGCAGAGACAGGGAGGAGGCTGATCGGAAGACTATTTTCTTGGAAAGCTTGGCATGTATGTATCCGTTTCCCCCAATAACTTGTTTCTGTACAATGTGGCAATTGTAATCTGCATGTGATGGGTCCATCTCATCAACTCATATAAATTAGTGTCACTGGAACATCGCTGATTTACACCAGCTGAGGATCTGGTGCTTAGTGCCAATTTTTCAAAAGCCGCCTCTTTCTTTTTCTACGGAGAAGGCATGAAAACTACATTTCTTACCCGGTATATCCCCCCAAAGTGACATTGAATCAGTGCTACCATATACAAAATACTCAGGCACAGATTTGTATTAAAAATGACCCTTTGTAAGAGTAATTAGGGTTTTCTTTTCCTCTGGACTCCTTTGTTCTCAGTAATATCTATGCAGTCCCCCTGAAACTAAAGGGAGCAGTTCCACTGTATTCAGTCAGAATACCTATGTGAATAATGCTCGTTATTATGACTAAAGAGTTCACAGTATGGTTCCAGATCATTTTCTTAGCCAACCTCAAATTAAATGATTTTAGTGCTTGGAAGTTAATATTGAACATGGAAATCCTTTCTTTTTCCAAAGCAGAGTTAAAGTATGAATGGGCTGGATTCCGTTTTCTGACATAGTGGTACACTTCTAGAGAAAGTCCAGCCATTTAGTTCCTTTTTATTTGCACTGGTGGTATGTGAGAATATAATTGTTCTAAAGTCCATTTATATTCCTTTTGGTAGTCACTACTTTTCCTTGTAATGAGACCACCTCACAATCTTCTCGCAGGGTATGTCTACACTACAGCACTATTTCGAATTAACTGAATAGTTAATTCAAATTATTTCAAAATAATGCATCTATACATACAAACTATTTAGAAATAGTGTTTTGCTATTTCGAAATATTGCGTCCACACTGAGTAGACCCTAAACCAAAGTTAAGGCTTACCGGAACCAGTGCTGGCAGGGCATCAGGTTAGGACTTAGTGTGTGGGGCTGCTGCCTCAGGCTAACTGAGCTCCATGCTTAAAGGGACCCTACCCCCACCCCAGACAGACAGTTCTCAGGGTTCTCCACTTGCTTGTCTACCTCAATGAGGGTATGTCTACACTACCCTCCTATTTCGAAATAGGAGGGTAATGTAGGCATACCGCAATTGCAAATGAAGCCCGGGATTTGAATTTCCCGGGCTTCATTTGCAAAAGCCGGCCGGCGCCATTTTTAAATGCCGGCAGTTCGAACCCCGTGCCGCACGGCTACACGCGGCACGGAGTAGCTAGTTCGGATTAGGCTTCCTAATCCGAACTAGCTGTACCCCTCATTCCACGAGGAGTACAGCTAGTTCAGATTAGAAGCCTAATCCAAACTAGCTACTCCGTGCCGCGTGTAGCCGCGCGGCACGGGGTTCGAACTACCGGCATTTAAAAATGGCGCCGGCCGGCTTTATGCAAATGAAGCCCGGGAAATTCAAATCCCGGGCTTCATTTGCAATTGCGGTATGCCTACATTACCCTCCTATTTCGAATTAGGAGGGTAGTGTAGACATACCCTGAGGGACAGCAAAGCAGTCCTGTCTTGGAGTGCCCTGAGTGCCCGCACTCGGGACACCACATCACTCGGCCACATGGAGCCAGAGCTGCCCCTGGGCACACCAATGTGTCTCATGGGGTCGTTGCCATCAGTCCACTTGCTGCACTTGCTGCAGGCTACCATCTGGGGGATCCATCGGGGCGCTGTCAGGATCCAAGAGGCCCTGAGGGAGAGCGTCGACCCCTCAGAGCCCTCAGAGCCACCCCAGTCCTCCCCACTGGGGACTCGTGCCCCATTTTTCCCTCACGTCTTTCCACTTATCCGTCCCTAGCCCTCCTTCCTGATGTCAAACAAAAGACACGAATGTTCAAAAATAGAAACTGGGTTTATTGAACAAAACTGAGGGGGGAGGGGGATAAGCCTCTGGGGAGACTGGGAAAAGGAGGTGGGAGAGGGGAAGAGAGAGGGTGGGAGAGGTGAGGGGGAAACCTGGGAGGAGGGAGCTGGAAGGGGGAAACAAGGGGAAGAAGCGGGGGTGGGGGTGGGGATAGCTCAGGGCTCAGGTTTGGGAGTCAAACTGGCACAACCTGACTTTCATGCAAACCTGCTCCTGGGGTTTACATGTGGCCTTTGGTGGCCAGGCTGGCAGCTATCCTACCATAGACGGCCATGTTCCTCCGTCTAGGGCTATCATGGAAGTTGGGGGCATCCCCCTATCAGCTGACAGTCGGGGTAGTGAGTGGTGTGTGTGTGAGTTCTATTATACACCCGAGACTTCAACTGCTAGGCCACAGGGTCCCTTCGCAGCAGGCAGCCCAGAGAGGCTGACGGGTGCCCCAAAAGTTTGCAGGAAGAGCTTATTACACCTGACACTTTAACTGCTAGGACACATAGTCCCTTAGCAGTGGGCAGCCTAGGAATGGCTGACAGGTGCCCCAAGGATCTGTCCTGTGGAGGCAACACGATCCAAATGCCCAGCTCTGCCTGCGTCTACCCCTTTGACCGGCTGGAGTTCTTTTAATTGTGTTTGGTTCTGTTACAGCAACAGGAGGAGTCAGGTTAAAGCTTAAACAGTTAGGGTATGTCTACACTACCCTCCTAGTTCGAACTAGCGGGGTAATGTAGGCATACCGCACTTGCAAATGAAGCCCGGGATTTGAATTTCCCAGGCTTCATTTTCATAAGCGGGGCTCCGCCATTTTTAAATCCCGCTCATTCGAACCTTGTGCCGCGCGGCTACACGCGGCACGAACTAGGTAGTTCGAACTAAGCTTCCTAGTTCAAACTACTGTTACTCCTCGTGGAATGAGGAGTAACGGTAGTTCGAACTAGGAAGCCTAGTTCGAACTACCTAGTTCGAGCCACGTGTAGCCGCGCGGCACAAGGTTCGAACGAGCGGGGATTTAAAAATGGCGGAGCCCCGCTTATGCAAATGAAGCCTGGGAAATTCAAATCCCGGGCTTCATTTGCAAGTGCGGTATGCCTACATTACCCTCCTAGTTCGAACTAGGAGGGTAGTGTAGACATACCCTTACAGGTTTATTAAAGAGGTTTCTAAAAAATATGGTTACAGTGGCTATTGCTCTATTTCTTAACTGCTAGCAAATACAGATCTTAAAAATTGTTACAA
Organism: Pelodiscus sinensis; assembly: GCF_052426305.1. NCBI lineage: Eukaryota > Metazoa > Chordata > Testudines > Trionychidae > Pelodiscus > Pelodiscus sinensis. Next base: position 13,599,033 of record NC_143057.1, read on the forward strand.
AGGAAAAAGAAAAAAAAGGAAAAGAAAAAAATAAAAAGAATAAAAATAAAAATAAAATAAAATAATGGTACCAAATGACAGCTTAATCTTTAAAGAGCTCTACATCTATGTATGCACTTAAACAAAGGACACATACGGGTACAATTTTTACCCCCTTCTACGTCTCTCGATTCCAGCGTGTCAGGCCAGGATTGGTTACTCAATCCCTAGGAAAGACGAATACGAGGCAGGGTGTCCCCATGTGGACCTCGGGTGTTCAATCACGTAACCCGACCAGCAGGTAGTTGATGGATCAAAGCTCATATAAGTGTGATGCTGGGCCCCAACTTTATACCTGTGGGGGCACATATCCTCTTTCTTATCTAAGATGCCAAATTGTGCTGGTCCGTCTTTGTGACACCAGCTCTTACAAGGAAGTTGTGAACATAATTTACACTTGTAAGAAAAATAAATAAATTAGGAATGCTGGGCAATCTTTTCTCAGCAGGCAATTTCCTCCCCCCCAAGGACGGTTGTGTGATTGTATCACTATCAGTGCTAGCCAAGGGCAGTTTCTGCCGCCCTTGCAGGTCAACAATTGGTGTATCTTTGTTTACAGCCATCCAGGGTCACAGCAGCCAACATATCTGGGCCTTCTGTCAAGGCTTCAAAGACTATGTTGATTTTATTGCTCTCTGTGCCCTGTGTGCTCTGAGGCACCTAAAAGGGGCAAGCAAGATGGATGTTGCAGGGAGGGTTTCTGTCTGCCTACACCCCCCCAAACCTGAATAAGATCCATAATCTCCACCCTGGACCACGAAGGCGCTCGCCTTCTCCAGCCCCTGTCAGGCTCCTGGGAGCTGCCTGACTGCTCCTGGGGACTGGTGGAGGGCTGGCTGCCAGTGGCTTGCTGGATCATGTTTTGGGGCCCCTGGGTCAGGGGCCCCAGTGGCCACTGCTGGCTCTGGGCTGGCAGGTTTGGAGCTGGCACAGGCACTGTGGCCAGGGTCTACCCTTTTTATGGCTCCGGGGCTTGGGGAGAGGAGAGTAAGTTTTCCTGGTTGTGCTCACAGTGGCCACCAGGGCTCCCTGGGCAGGGCTGGAGGCCCCCTATTTCGAATTAAGTGTCTACACAGCACTTAATTTGAAATAGCTATTTTGAATTTGGTGTTACTCCTCATAGAATGAGGTTTACCAAATTTGAAATAAGTGCTCCGCTATTTTGAATTTATTTCAAAATAGCGGTTTGGCTGTGTAGACACTATTAAAGTTCATTCAAAATAACTGCTGTTATTCGAAATAACTTTGTAGTGTAGACATACCTTCATATGAGCCACTTTGTCTCTTTGCTTTTACATGTATGCACCTAACTACAGACACTCATGTTCTAAAATACTTTCAAATGGAAAAACATGGGATGGGAATAAAAGGAATCAGCACAATTGCACTTTGGAATTAAAATGTAACCTGTATGTGGATACTGCTGTAATTAGCAATTTTTTCCTGTAAACTTTGTAACCAAGAGAATTTGATTGGGAATGATGAATGCTCACTCTTAGTATAAATATTTCAGAAAGTAAAAAAGAGTAGGGAAGGATTTAATTGCTTTTCGAAAGGTGCGTTTCTATCTATGTGTAAAACCAGGAATACAAACTGCAACATTTTCTTTGCCAACAGAACTCTTCCTTTCAGTTCTTTCCTGTCTAATCCAATGCAGTGATGACTATGGACCCTAGAACTCAGTGGACACCTAATAAGATCTCAGATTCATATATATCTAGCAGCATAAAACATTCAAAACATTTTTAATTCTGTGTGTTCTGCTAATGTTATTATGCTAATGTTGTTTAAAACATTAGCATAATATAAATAATCCATATTTTAGTTTGTTTGTTTGTTCAAGAACTCCTCCTAAGTAGTAAGAGCTATAATCACCAAATTCAGTATACAGCTTCCTCTTATCATAACTTAAAACAAGGTAAGGGTTTGGTTGTGTCAGGAAAATGGGATGTGTCCAGAATGGGATTGCTTCTCATAAAACCAAACAATAAAGAAACAGAATCACAAATCAAGTACAGTCCTCGCAACTAGAATAACTCTGTGAATGTAGAAAAAGACATTGAAATTAGGAAAAGCCTGTCAGATAAATGACATTTCCCTCAATTTCCTGAAAAACCTATCAGACAAAATGGAACCCTGTGGCACGTTAGAGACGAATAGATTTATTAGTATATAATCTTTTGTAAGTAAAACCTACTTCATCAGATGAGGTGGCAGTTACAGAAGCAGGGGTATATAGAAAGAAGTTGTTTGTGTTAATGAAGCTAATCGAATCAGGGTGGAAGTGGGTCATTTACAACATTTGGTGTGGGAATGTGAATATCCAGAGAGGGGAAATTGCCTTTGCAATGTGTTAATGAGTGAGATACTTATTGAATCCTAATTGGTAGTATTGAATTTGCAAATGAATTCTATTTCAGGTGTCTCCCTTTGTAACCAATTATTAAAATTCTTTTGTAGAAGGATGGCTACTTTCAAATCCATTATTGAATGTCCAAGGAGGTTAATGTGTTCCACTACAGGTTACGATTCCTGATGTCTGATTTGTGTCCATTTATCCTTTGGTGTTAAGACTGTCTGGTTTGCCCAATATATATGGCAGAGGGACATTACTGCACTTTAAGAAGCAGAGGATTCAAATCCTGGTCCTGTACTACCATAAGGATGTCTGTAGCGATAAAATATGTGACAGTGATATTAGGGAAAGGCTGACATGCTGCTTTGAGCTCTATGGAGCTGGCATTTTTCTGTTATGAATGGAAGTTCCTAACTGCAATGAGAGCCCAAAAATATATCTAATAAAGAAAACAGACATATTATTTCGGATGCTTTAGTTCACAGAGAGTTGAAGGTCTGTGAGGAACTTAAGACTTGGACATGAGAGGTTGTATCAGAGAGAGTTCTTGGGTCTAGTGTGCCTGGGAGTTTGGTTTGGGGGGATTGGTTCAGGGGGAACAGTGGTTTCATGGATCCCAAAAAGTTTGATTGAAACAGATGGATGAAGGTGGTATTAGGATGTGTCTACACTGCACTGTTATTCTGGAATAACAGCTGTTACTCTAGAAAAACAATGCTACACAGAAACTGTGTTATTTCAAAAGAAAATCAAAATAACGGATGGCTTTTCTTGACATTTTTAACCCTTATTCCATGAGGAATACCGCCTCTTCCAAAATAACTATTTCTGAAGAGGGGGTGTGTGGATGTGGCATAGGGAGATTTTTCGAAAAAAGAGGCCTCCAAGAAATCCCACAGGTTTTGCTGGCCATTCCAGCTACACTCCTCCAGATTCTTAAAGCTGAAGACACGGGGCAAAATGCTTGTGGCAAGAAGCTGGCCCTCACTGACTCCAGCCGCACCAAAGCTGCCACAGTCTGACATCAGGCCACCATGTCAGAACTCAAGTCCCCCCAAGATCCCTCTGCCAATCCCAGGGAGCACTCAGAGGGCTCCCAGGAGCCTGCCAGGCACCACAAAAGACATGCTGATATGGGGCAGAGATCCTGGTCCTCGTCAAGGTGTGGAGGGAGGAGAAGAACTTCCAGGATCTCTGCTCCAGATGGTGTAACACTCATATCTACAGCTGGATGGCTGATATCCTGGCCACCAGGGGCCATACTCAGTCCCAGGAGCAGGTCCAGAGCAAAGTAAAAGAGCTCTACCAGGCCCATGCCAGGGCAAGGGAGCACAGCTCATGCTTTGGGGCAGAACCACACTTCTGCCCCTATTATGAAGACCTGCACTGCATCGCTGATGGTGGAAACAGGGCTGGAGACACTCATCATCACCTGCCCACAGGTCACAGCCGAGGAAGAGGAGGAGGACCCTGACGTGGCCAGCACAGTGAACACCATCTCCCTTGATTTGTCCCAGGCATCCTCTGAGGCCAGGAAAGGATCATCAGGTGAGTGGTCTTAGTTTTCACACACACACACACACACACACACACACACACACACACACACACACACGCACACAGAGTGGTGGTGGCAGGTGCTGAGGGGCTGTGGTGCAATCGTCACTCGGCCTTCTCAGCCTGGGCATCGCGCTGCAGTCCATGCACATGTATCCATGTGCAGCACCAGTCTGTGCCAGGCAAACCCAGGAGGCAGCACTGGAGCACCCCAGGGCTCCTTCTCACAGGCTGTGGAGAGGCTGGCCACACTTCTGACCCCTGGCAGGGAACACCCTCCCACCATGAGCCACCGCTAGAGGGAAGCTGGGGACAAGGACACACACACATGCACGCACAGACTCTAAAGTGCCACACATGGCACACAGGCATGCCTGCATGTTTGAGGCAGCACCTACTCCTGGAGACAGCGCTGTCAGGCTCAGGTGTGTCTGCTACTCACACCCCCACACATACACTCTCACCCCCACTACGCCAGCAGCCAGAGATACAAGGTCTCTCCCCTTGGGATGCCACCACAGCCAGAGTTGGTGTGTGCGTGGCACCAATGGAAGGCTAGGAAGCTCGGGGCCTCCCCTCCTGCCCACTGGATCTCAGGGTGGCCAGCCATTTCCTATGCCTGCTTGTCTCCAAGATGTGTGTGTGGGGGGGGGGCAGGAAACATGGGCCCCTGGGGACCTCTGGGCCGCTGTGAGTCAGGGCCCAGTGTCCAGGCCACACATGGTCTTGCTCCCAGGACATCACCTTCCTCTGACCCAGGAACTGTTGGTCTCAGCTCACAGATGAGGCCAAGGCCTCAGGAACAGTGTCTCCAAGAATGAGTGACCATCTCTCTTTATTGTCCACAGGTAGACCAGCTGTGACACAGGGGTGGGCAATACCACCTGAGCCACCCAATACCACCCAATACCAGGGGAGATGCAGGTGCTGGAGTACCGAGGAGGATCTGATGAGGGAGCATGTCTCCATACTCTGGGACCTGCAGGAGACACTGGTCCAGAAGGTCTGGGATGACACGCACTGGTGGAGAGTCACATGGATAGAGTTTCTGACCAGCTCCTGCCTCAGTCCCAGTTCCCAGTCCTGCCCCCTCAAAATGCCTCTTCCGTGTCAGATTCTGCTCCACCCTCTCCCCCAAAGTTGCCGAGGTCTCTGCACATGAGGTGTAGGAAGCACCTAAGCCACTCCCAGTCCCAACCCTGAGCCTCTTTTCCCCCTTCAAGGATCTCAGTCCCCCCTGACCGCTCCCCATTTCCAGGTTCATGACTTCATTCCTGTTCTCCAGTAGCATTACAAGGAGAGGCTTCTCATTGTGACTTAATGTCTCTGGATGGCATAGTTTACTCCCTGGCAATTGCACAATCTGTACCAATAGGCTGACTGCAAAGGTGAAAGAGGGCATATTCCTTATGGAGAATAGTCAGTAGGGTCCACTCATTCTCAGCAAGAAACAGGGGCACAACCATGCTGTGTTCTACAAATCCCTAAAATCTCCAGGTCCAGGGTGATGGGGTGGAGGAGTAAGAACAAAAGCTATTACTTTGTCTTTCACCTTAGTGAACTGAATTGAAGAGGAGAGAAGGGGGATAATTCCAAAGAAATTTCACCTTTGAGATGGATAGTCAATATGCAGTTTCATAAAAGTTTTCATGCTTGATCCTGCAACTTAGTGCTTTCACCCAGCAATTTTGTGAAGAAGGAATTAAGTCGCCTTGATTTCCAGCCTCGTTTAATCCTCTCTCCAGGGAAGGCTCAGTTTAGACATGCAACTTTTTACCTTCCGAGTTGCTAAAGGATTCAGTGCTCTGTAGCTCCTATTTGCTTTATTGTCTTTAGCACAAAATGTGGGTCTTTGGCTTTCTAAATCCAGGACATCTGGACCTGCATTCCCAGTATCAAAAGTGTCAGTGACCACTGCTATGTAGGATCAAGCACCAGGCCTAAGTCAAGCAGTACATTAAGTAATAAAGTAATTCTCTGAAATGACAACTATAATTATGCAAAGGCTTGGGTGTCCATCAAATAGAAATAATCTGATCTCCAATAAGATAACATTGGCATAACAGCACACTATTGCTAAGGTAGGTGATAATCTAGAGTCAACAAGGTGTGGAAAAGTCACTGTAGGTGGCTGGGTATTCTACTGCACCATGCAAGTAGTTAGGTATCCATTACAAGCTTCATTTTGTTTGTATTCAGACACACTGTGATGTGCAATCAACTATCAAAGTCTTACAGAAAAGCAATCATGTGGCTTATCTAATGACTATAAATTACTTTCTCATTGAAAGTTCAGTAAATAAGTGTGTCACCAGCTTAGCAGAGGTAATATAATACACAATTAATTCAATTAACCGTGGCAATTAATGCAAAGTTCAAACTTTCTAAGCTGGAAAATCTAATGGCCTAATATATATCACAATATTAATGAATAATTACTGTGCACTTGTATTTGATTATGATTATTAAGATCAATCTATGTCCATAGAATGAAAGTTAAACTGAGGCTGAAGGTAGTCAAAAGCTGCATAATCAATAAGCACTTTTGCAAACAATAGCCAGTCTATTCTGCAACAGATACCATTACGAGCATCAATAAATCTCTGGAGGTTCTCATCAATACAATTTCTAATTTTAAATGCTGAATGCAGATTGAAGCCATCAGGAAAATTCTACAGGCAGTCTATTTGTTAAACTAGCAATTTGTCTGTGTAGCCTGTTTAATCAATATGCAAGAATTAAAATGTGGATGCAAGTAGATGACTTACTCACCCTGGTATACATTGAGTCCATACGAGCTGTAGGAGGTTTAAAACTTAACCTCTTACTGATGTTTGCGGGTTTTTTTAACAAAAAGAACGCCAAATGAAACAAAATTCAGTGCAAGCCTTCCTTGGGCTTTTCAGTTGATATTTGCTATTTGCTATTTACTAGGGGGATAGCTCAGCCTACATCTTAGGTTCCCTTACCCCAGAGAGAGGCTCCTACCTCCCATGTAACCATCTGGCATAGAAAGTCAGGTTTTTCAGTGAGTAAGCAAAATTCATAGAGCATTTCCCAGCAGCACCAACACATGCTAACTGGCTGGAATTTTCATGCAAACAAGAACAGAGGGTAACTGATGTCTACACAGCAGCATTATTTCAGAATAACCGACATCAGTTATTCCAAAATAACATGGTCCGCATCTACACTACAAGCAGTTATTTCAACATAATGCTGAAATAATGTTGAGCTGGAGGACTTCTTACTCCGACTCCTGTGACCCTTGGTGTATGAGGAGTAAGTGAAGTCAAATGAAAAGTGCTCTTTCCCAGACTTCCTGCTGTATAGACAGCACTGTAGCCAGACAGGAACCCCCCTGTAACATCCATTTTTGCTTGCCTGGAGCATACAGGGCACACAGAGCAGAAGGCCCCGGCTGTGTGACCGTGAATGGCTGTAAACAGAGATATGCCAACTGCTGACCAAGAGGCTGCCAAGGAGTGTCCTTGACTTAACCCATATTGATACAAACACACAGCCGTCCACGGGGGGAGGAATCTCTCGCCCAGTAAAAAAATGTCTAGTACTCACAATTTAGTTATTTCTCTTGCAAGTGTAAATTAACTTGAAACTTGCTTGTAAGAACTGGCGCCACAAAACGGACCAGTACAATTCGGCATCTTAGATAAGAAAGAGGATATGGGCCCCCAGGGGTATATAGATGGGTCCAGCAGCACATTTTCTCTGAGTGTCAATCTACCATCTATCCGCTGGTTGGGTTAGGTGTTTGATCTCCCGAGGTTCTACGGGGATGCCCACCTCATATTCGTCTTTCCTAGGACACGCCTGGCCTGACACGCTGGAGTCGAGAGGCACAGAAAGGGGTAAAAATTGTACCTGGATGTGGTCCTTTGTCTTAAGTGTACACATAGACTTAGAGCTCTTTAAAGATTAAGCTGTCACTTGGTACCATTATTTCTATTTTCTATCTTTATTTTCTTTGTAACCATTTTTAAAATCTGTATTTGTTAACAGTTAAGAAAGAGAGCAATAGCCATTGTAACCATATGCTTTTATAAGTCTTTTAATAAACCTGTAACTGTTTAAGCTTTAACCTGACTCCTTCAGTTGCTGTAATAGAACGAAGCACAATTTAAAAGAACTTCAGCCGGTCATAAAGGGACAGGCATAGGAAGAGCTTGGGCGTTTGGATCTGTGTCACTCCCAGGTGACAAGATCCGTTGGGGCACCTTTTCAGCCTTTCCTAGGCTGCCCGCTGCGAAGGAACCCCTGTGTTCTAGTAGCTAAAATCTAAGGTGTAATAAGCTCTTCCTATATAACGGGGCGTCTGTTGGCCTGCTGGCCACCCTATGCGACGGGACCCCAGTCCTAGCAGTAAAGACACGGACGTTAAACCTTTTCTCGGAAACATACACACAAACACTGCCCTGACCGTCGGCTGACAAGCGCCAAAATCTGAAATAAGCTATTTCGACTTAAGCCATGCAACTTGTTCAGGTTAGTTCAGGTTGTGTAGCTTATTTTGACTTAGCCCTGCTGTGTAGACATGCCCTGAGTGAGTGTGATGGCAGGGTTTTATTGTTAGGTGTGATGCAAGCTGGGCAGTACAAATGTGGAGCTACACATTTGTCTCAATGGGATCAGGAAATATAATGGCTTTGCTAGGAATAAAGACAGAATGAGTTTCATAATGCATTCCACCCACTATTTTTAAATCTGCTTATCAACCAAACAAGTCACACCAAAACATAACCATCCCAAATATTAGCAGATGGTATGTCTATTACCTTTTATGTATGCTATCATAGAGTACATTTTCTTAAAATTTTGTGCAGCTTCATATAGCTTAATGATGCTATTTCAATCATGTAAACCTTGCACCCTGTATTTCTATTCTTAAGCTGGCTCCTTGCCCGCTCTTATTTGTTATGGTTTTCAGAAAGTCTAATTTTCAAATGTGTCTTTCGGACCTCTGTGTTCTGGAGACATCTTATAATCAATATTTTGCCTCGTTTTTTTAGTGATATTGTGCATCTGTTTCCTCCATTAAGAACTTGCTTGACTTTTTCTGATACCTCTTGAATGCAAGGCAGCACGTGTCCTTATCTTCCCTGTTCTGCCTTTCTTTTTTTTACAGTCTATACATATATATCCAATGTTCCTGCAATGATGTGCACTTTGAATCTCTACGTATTTTAGCACCTTTTGGTCTTGCAGCCACATGAGGTCTGGGTTGCAGAAGCTGCTACCTTATTCTCTCCAGATTATAGTTTCTTTTCTTCTAGCATAAATTCACGTGCATTCTTCCTCATATATGCTTATTTCAGATAAATACTATACATAGAAAAACATAGAGATATGTTTTACTCTTCTAGCATGTTATCCTATCATTTAGATATGTATGTATTTATATGAAAGATAAATACATTCAGCCTTAACTTATCTTCTTTTGGAGTGATTGCTTGACCTACTTGGAGTTTTTGCCCTTTGACTGACATCTGTCTTGTCCATACCAAATGGCTGTCCATTATCCTGATTTGGGTTCTGTTCTCTTTAATATAGGTTTTCATGCTGCCCTCAAGAACTTAGGGTATGTCTACACTACAGCGCTAATTCGAACTAACTTAGTTTGAATTAGTTAATTCGAACTAAGCTAATTCGAACTAACGCATCCAGACTAAAAAACTAGTTTGAATTAGCGTTTTGCTAATTCGAACTAGCATGTCCACATTAAGTGGACCCTGAACCGGGGTTAAGGATGGCCGGAAGCAGTGCCAGCAGGGCATCAGATGAGGACTTAGAGCGTGGAGCTACTGTCTCAGGCTAGCCGAGGGCTGTGCTTAAAGGGACCCGACCCCCACCCCAGACAGACAGTTCTCAGGGGTGCCCTGATTGCAAAGCAGTCCTGGCTTGGAGTGCCCTGAGTGCCCACACAGGGCACATCACAGCACTCGGCCATCAGACCGGCTGCACTTGCCGCAGGCTGCCATCTGGGGAAAGCGGGCAATTGGGGGGCTGCAGGAGAGCTTCCACCCCCAGAGGTCCACAGAGCCAGCCCAGTCCTCCCCATCGGGGGCTCATACCCCATTCCTCCCTCACCTCCTTCCACTTACCCTTCCCTAGCCCCCCTTCCTGATGTACAAAATAAAGAAAACGTGTGGTCAAAAATAGAATCTCTCTTTATTGAACAAAATTCAGGGAGACTTGGAAAAGGAGGTGGGAGAGGGGAAGAGAGAGGCTGGGAGAGGGGAGGGCAACTAAAATGATCAGGGGTTTGGAACAGGTCACATATGAAGAGAGGCTAAAGAGACTGGGACTTCTCATCTTAGAAAAGAGGAGACTGAGGGGTGATAGGATAGAGGTCTATAAAAGCATGAGTGGGATGGAGAGGGTGCATAAAGAGAAGTTCTTCATTAGTTCCCATAATAGAAGGACTAGAGGACACCAAAGGAAAGGAATGGGTAGCAGGCTTCAAACTAGTAACAGAAAGTTGTTCTTCACAAAGCAAAGAGTCAACCTGTGGAACTCCTTGCTGCAGGAGGCTGTGAAGGCTAGAACTAGAACAGAGTTTAAAGAGAAGTGAGATAAAGTGATGAAGGTTGGGTCCATGGAGTGGTATTAGCCAGGGAGTAGGAGTGGTGTCCCTGCCCAAGGTTTGTGGAAGGCTGGAGAGGGATGGCACGAGACAAATGGCTTGGTCACTGTCTTTGGTCTATCCCCTCCAGGGTCCCTAGGGTTGGCCGCTGTCGGCAGACAGGCTACTGGGCTAGATGGACCTTTGGTCTGACCCAGTATGGCCATTCTAAGCTCAGGGCTCAGGGGTCTCAGTGGACCACCTTGATTTTCATGCACACCTGCTCCTGGGTGGCCAGGCTGGCAGCTCTCCTGCCCTAGATGGCCACTTTCTTGTGCCTAATGCGGAGGTCGTGGATGAGGTCCACGATGTCCGCACTAGACCAGGCGGGTGCCCGCCTCTTGCGGTCCCGGGAAAGCTCCCAGGAGCCGCCAGCCGGGTCCCGGGAAGAGGGGGCGGGCTGGGGGGCATCAGGTGGCTGGCTCGATCCGTGCCAGGTGCAGGGTCTGCTAGCTGGGTGCTGGCAGGCTTGCACCTGGCACAGGCATCGTAGCCAGCCCGTGCCCCTTTAAGGGGTCTGGGGCCGGGAGGGGGGCAATAGAGTTTCCCTGGTGTTGGCCAGAGTGGCCACCAGGGAAACCTGGGGAGGGCTAGCCTCCCACTAGTTCGAATTAAGGGGCTACACACCCCTTAATTCGAACTAATAAGTTCGAACTAGGCTTAGTCCTCGTACAATGAGGTTTACGTAGTTCGAACTAAGCGCTCCGCTAGTTCGAATTAAGTTCGAACTAGCAGAGCGCTAGTGTAGCGCCTATCAAAGTTAATTCGAACTAACGTCCGTTAGTTCGAATTAACTTTGTAGTGTAGACATACCCCCAAAGACTAACAAAATATGTAGATGGTATCATGTGCTTTCGTGGGTACAACCTGCCTCTCCAGATAAATGGAGCATTAAAAGTCCAGATCCAAGAATAAGGGAAGGGAAGGGGGGGAAGGAAGGAAAGGATGAGGGAAAAAGTGAATTAGTGTGTTCAAGTTACAAGAAGCTGATAAGAACAATTTTCACCTTCTCTAAGTGCTCATTGTTTAGTTGGTTAAGTCATTAGAATGTGGAAGGGAGTATGCTAGTCAGCCAATGTCTTTATTCATACCTCTATGAAAGAAATCAAATTTGTAAATGAAGTTAAGTTCCAACCCTTCCCTGTGTATTTGGCTTGTGGAATTGGCCTGAAATAACTCAGCGATTTTGAGATCCATTAATGAGTGCCGAGGCAGGTTAAAGTGTTCTCCAACAGGTTTTTATGGGAGTTTCTAATCTTGAGCACTCCTCTTTGATGGGAAGGGGGCATATTTGGATGCAGTACTCGAGATGTGGCCTTACCAGTACGGAATAAAGGGGAATAATCACTTCTCTGGATCTTCTGGCCTTGCTTCTCCTAATGAGCCCTAATATGTCATTAGTCTCCTTGGCAACAAGGGCACATGGTTGGGCATGGTGTTCTCTGACTGTACATTTCTGGATCATTAATAGTGTTTTTTTTTTACTTGTTTATTTCATCTCCTTAATTCCCTCCTTCCCCCGTTTTGATTTTCCATCACAGTTTGTAGGCTTTGATCACCTTCTGTAATGTACGGAGAAAGTGAATCCAGAGTGCAGGTGCTGAGGTCTTTATTAGGAAAAAGCTGTTGCAGCCACCTCTATATTCTGCTAACTTGTGTGTCATACTTAGCCACAGCTTCACAAGGAGTCTGTAGCAGAACAAAGCACTGAACCCAGACATCATGACTCCTTGTCTAGTGTTGTAACCACAAGACCATCTTCCTTCTTTGTACAAAATAATTGGCACTGTCAGGCTCCTGAAAAGCAAGTGTTTTTAGAAACAAACATCACTTTCACCCCCTCCTCCTTATGCTCCTCCATCTCTTTATCTCAGTTTACCCTTCCTGCTCTTCTCCACTTCCTTTCATCTCTCTCCTGTCATTCATCACACAGGTCAGCAAAGCTCTTGTTCCCATAGAATGTACTATATACCGTACTTCCATTGTGTTTACTTACTGAAAGAGTTACAAGGGTTGGAATGCTTCCATTGTGAACAAACTGTTTTAGCATCAATGCATGACAATTATTCTTGGGCAAAGAATTTGGTGAGAGATAGAGGAGGAAGCAGGTACAGGCCTGAATCCCATGACTAGCCCCTGATAGCTGCACAGACTTGCAGGGAAATGTGTGCAGCTTGGAATATTTTGGTGGATACAGTTGCAGGATGGAGCCTATCAGGGAAAAAGCTGTAAAAGGAGGAGGGAAATGAGTCAAAAGTGTGTGTGTGTGTGTTCAAAGAATTTTATACAGGTTGAACTTTTCTAGTCCAGAACACACTCTGGTCTGGAAATCCATTGCCCGGAATGATTTTAGTTAGCCAGATGTCTTCTTTTCATGGGTGTGGCTAAGTTTTCTGTGGTCCCATAAAGTTTATTTACAGCCACCAGTCCTGGCTCTCAGTGCTCGGTGCTGGTATTTAGCTCTAATTTACCCCTAAATGTCTCCTAAGAGCTGAGCCAATAAGCAGTGGAAGTGATAGTAATGCTGCTAAACAATATTGACCTCCTGTAGTCTGGGAAATGTTCTGGTTGCCACACTACAGAGGTTCAACCTGTATTTAGAAGTCTGAAGTTACATTTCTTTGCTTTTGGTGTTTTCCTCCTTGGCTCTTGTATATATGTGGGAGATTTTTCCATTCTCACTTAAAAGTCAGGAAGGAGCTCCTTCGTCATTGATGCACAGCTTCAATATTCTGAGTATATGAACCAATCAGTGTAGGGAGGTCAAAAAACTCACAATAAAGCCAACTGGATACTACCCATTTATTTTTTAAATAACCAATCTGAAATATACAACTCTCTCTACTTTCTGTAGCTAACAGTTGTTACTAACATGGCAGCACAAGGATATGCATGCTGTACAGTTACTGAGAAATAAGTGTGCAGTGATTATGCAAATCAGAACTCCATAATGAATCACAGTTCAGAAGTCTACTTACGTGGAGGAAATCTATTGTTTATTTTGGCATATATGAGACTATTCCATTTCACTCTATGTAATTATCCCATCACACTACTCTATAATAATATGAACTAAATGAAGATGAAATCTACAAGGAGTAGAGAATTTTTTTTTCATTTGAAGTGACAGTATTGCTAAACTCAAGTAATCACAAATCATAAAATATAAAATCACATTTGAAAATAATAATTTAGGGATGATTTTCATTTTCTTTGTACATTTTTGGGTGAATCTGGGTCACATTTTCAAGCTTTTTTTGTTTGAAACCATGAGAGCTAAAATCGTACTTAAAAATACAGCTGAGTATTTTTTTTGTATGATTCCCCTGTAATCACATGAACCTGGGAGCTGAAGCATTAAGAAATACACCAATTGACACAAGACTCATGGTAAAATTGCAAGAGTTGGCAACAAGACGGCGGCAATGTCCATAACCTACAGTAAAATTGTACCATCTTACATGTCCTACAGCAAAACTTGCAGTAAGAGACTAACAAATATCAGGTGGGATTACATACCTGATCCTGTGCCACAGACTAAGGTTGAATTTTAAGGTGCTCAACTCCCAGCTGTGCCTGAGTCCCTCTCTGTACACCCTATTTCCCTATGTGTGAATCACGTGAATTGAGAAGCAGATTCTGGGAAATTTAACAAGCAGCTAGTCCTCATTGGGTGATTGGAGAATAGAAAAGAGTGAGCTAATAAGAGGAGCATTGTGCTCAAATGCTCTCATGGAACCAGGCAGTTGAGGTGATGGCTTCTTGCTAAGAAGAGGGGTTTCAGAAGGAGAGTGGGAAGGGTCTCTGGAAGGAGACAATAAATTACCAGAACAGGAGACTACCTGTTGGTTACAGAAGGACCCAGGGTAGGGATTCGTGAACTGGGGAAGAGAGAAGAGGTGGGTGAGGGGCTTATCAGCAACACTGATGGTGGGAAGTAGACCTGGAAAAGATTAAAGTGGAGCCAACTTGGATTAAGAGCAGAGTGATGCCCACAATTTAGAATCTGCCTATGGCATCCTTGGGGAGATAGTGTGGGTTCCTTTGCACAGAGAGGAGGACTGTGTTCAGCCTTGAGAGCAATGAACGACTGCTTTAGGTTTTTTGGATTGTTCTTGCATTGTTTTTTTTTTTTAGCTGTTGAACCAAATCCACTATGCAACCATGGAAGAAACTGAATACATGTGGTAAGCTGACCCTGTGGAACTGAATTATACCAGATATGTGGGAGGGCAGGGGGATTATTTAAGGAAAGTTTAATCCCCCTGATCCCCCACATGAACAAATTTCACTAGGATATTAATTTTTGGAGGTATGTGGTGTACTTTCCATTAAAGATGTGCACTTACGTATATAGGGCTGCCCTTTGAATTGCTTGGACATGGAGGAAAGGTATGACACGCTCTGTGCCATGCTGTAATGTCCAAATAGATTAGCAGGTCTTCAGGTTTGTTGCTAAAATGGGGATCTATCCACAAATTCTTATGACTGGAGAGCGCTGTTTGTATATTTACCTTTGAGTGTTGTTAATTAATGTTTGACTCTCATAACAAAAGTCAGTGTTACACAAGAACAACATCTAGTGGGATAAACAACTCAATATATTGTGTGAAAGGTTAAACAGATTTGTACCTACGAATTGATCACAGATTTGGGGACATTTCTTTTGGATGTTGATCCAGATACATAAAAGATTTCATTGTACAGCCCTAATAAATATCGTTTATTAAATAATCTAAGCATTTACTCAAATATCTGGCAGATATTAATGGTCTGGATCTTGCCACAGAAGTTGGTGATGGTGATTTAGAAGGTGACGTGCTTTTTTTTTTTAAATGGCCCAATTCAACTGTCTTTAAATTCAACTGAAAGACATCCATTGATTTCACGGGGAGCAGGATCAGGCCCTTTAATTCTCCTGAACCATCATCTAGAATGGTGGTCGAAGACACTGCTTCATTGGATGCTCAGCCACTGAACGGAGACTTGCAGTTTCAACTGGATAATTTATTCTTTCTTAAAACTGCTGCAAACTGTCCCCTCCCAGCATTGGTTCCATGTCATTGCAGGGTGGAATGAACTCATGTGATTTTCAGATAAAAGGCACGGTACAAAATATTACACCCTACATGATCTCACAACAGTGTTGCTTAAAGTAGCAAAACCTGAACAACTCTATTTACTAACATTGTTAAATAGTCCAGCTAGATGTTAGTCTATCGACAAATACTCACAATAATGAGAAGCAGTGAGAAGAAACTTGTTTACTTAAACATTCCATTTTCCTGGACTATGCCAGGAGAAGACACCTGCCACAGGAGGAAAACAGTCCTTTACATGGCCAGAATTCTATTTGCATTTTCCGATTTCAGCCCAGCCAACTCAAGTTCTTGTTAAACTAGGTCTAAATTCTTGAATAACCTTTGTACTTCTGTCTTCATCCCCCCTGGGGTTACTTTCTCTTCCTTCTAATTTCTCTCTATTTATATTTAGCAAATTGGTCTTTTTAAACATGGTCTTACTTCAGTGCAACTTCTGTGGTTTTCTGGATACTGTGATGGACATAGAGGATGATGCCTGTGCATTTTATTTCAAAATAAAATGGATAGTACCTCACTGACAATATTGAGGTTGGAAAATTATGAAGCAGAGTAATGTTCAGATAATTACTTACCAGTGTACTTACCATTATTCAGTGGATTTCATCCACTGCCACTAACTAAGCTGCATTATGCAAATTTAAGCATGTAAGACAGTCTTTGCTTGACCATGGCCTAGTAGTGGGTTTGTTAGAGTTACAGAAGAAATCTGAACAAGTAGTTCCATGTAGTGGGCCCAGTTCTCAAATATCCTAAGCATATAATTATTTAATGTGTCAAATCTTGTCTCTTGATGAAAAGATGTGGTTATGTTGAAGGAAATGCTTAGTTTGACTGTGTGCTGTTCCTACTGCTAACAGCCATTTAAACTCTCACTGGAAAAGCAATTATATTTCCACTTGCTACCTGACAGTTTTAAAAAGAATATCCTTTTCATTATCTGTGGTGACCATTATGTTGAAAATACATTATGAATTCTGATAGCATACTCTAAGATATGGTCAAGACCAGAACAGAGGTGATGAAAGACATATATTACTTTGCTTTAGTGTACTCGCCTACATCAGGCTGTTACGCTTCAAAAACTCTGTTTCAGAGCCAAATACCACAGAAGATCAAAAAGGAACAGAGCCAGCATGGTGCCATCCTACAAGTGGTTCTCCAGGCCTGCACAGTTTACATACCATGGACTCTGTTTGCAGGATGTGATCCAAAGCCATTTAAGTCCGCTGATTTTGAATAGGCCTTAGATCTTACCTACACCCCTTGCAACAGACAAAATGAAGTGAATTTATTGCTTCTGCTGCTGCTTCTGCTTTCCCAGTCCTCCTCAGAAAAAAGGCTTTTGTTTGTAAATACACTGAGGTTTTTCCCCATATTTTCCTTCATTATCCCATCTGGTTTGATTTGTAGAGATTGCCAGTCTAGATCATGAAATATATCCCAAAGTATATCAGATGGTTATCTGTTTGCAGTTGGGTATCTATTTCCAAGTCTATAACTTTTTTTCCCCCTCACTGTGGGTCTGATGCAAAGTATTTTGAAAGCATAATAAATAAAAAAAAATCAGACATACATTTTTCTGCCCCCAAGTTCAGATATTTTACAATTTAAATTCATTTTTCTTTAAAAATCATCCTATTTAAAATGATTTTTTTTTAATTACAAACCTATGGGTAAGGCCTAACATCATGTACACTAGTTAAAATATGCTGCATCAGTGAGTCTTCTAAGTTTTAAAGAATGAAAGAGTGCTACACGTTTAGTTATGGAAGA
The DNA here is from genome assembly GCF_052426305.1 of Pelodiscus sinensis. NCBI lineage: Eukaryota > Metazoa > Chordata > Testudines > Trionychidae > Pelodiscus > Pelodiscus sinensis. Next base: position 13,616,500 of record NC_143057.1, read on the forward strand.
AAATATTAACTTCTGACTTCAACCCAAACTTTATAAACATTAAGTACTTTTTTAACCTTTACAAGTGTTTGCTCCATTGTATTTACATCTGTCCAAATGCTAGTACTTTCAGGTTTTATGCCTTAAAACTTTTACTTTAAGTATTTTTTACGTAAGCTTATTTAGCAGATGCGCCAGGAATATTTTAATCATTTGGGCTATCTCATTTAAAGTTGAGATCCAATCAGTAGCTGAAAAAGCAGGAAACCTCAGTTGTCTCTTCCAATCAAGAGTAAAAACTGCGTGAAAGGATCAAATCTACTAACTTTAAAATTTGAAGGTCATGGGCCAAATTTTCAAATAACTTTGTGCATTTAAAGGGTGTACTTAGAACCAGAGAGGGATTTTCAAACACGACTACAGGTTGGACCTCGCTGCTCCGGCACCCTCCAGACCTAACCGGTCCCAAACTCGGGGATTTGCTGGACCACAGATATTGCCGGACCTGAGAGTCTCAGTTAAGATAGGTACAACCTGTATTTGCATGTTTGGATTCCTACAGACCTTGAAACTCTGGTCCATTGTGACCAGGAATATTTTGTGAATTTACTACAGTTAATACTTCATGTACATTTAAATCAAGTTTTAACTGCAAAGTATGTTTGATAAACATTCTTCCTCTCTATCCAGCACATGTGACAAAACTTAGAAGCAAAAACAAAAAACAGAAGAAGATTCTAGTAAATAATTCAGTCAATTTTGTAATGTAATAAAGTAATATTTATTCAGACGTTAATTTTATGTTGACTATTGTTTGTATTGTTCTTGGGTTTTTTGTTTTGTTTTGTTTTGTTTTGGCCTCCTTACTAGAAAAAATACCAAATTTAGAGTAAAGACTATATTTAGTTGCAAGTAAACCATGTTTAATAGTTATACCAACCAATGAGAATATTGTTCTCTTTCTGAAAATAACTAAAATGAACAAATGCAAAACAAGAGTAAAATAATTTAAAATCAAGGTTTTATTTTTTGGTGACTCAAGTCATGATTCAAATTGATTTAAGTCAAAGATTCAATTCACCTCACTCTGCACTGAATCCAGTGAAAAAAATCCTATTGACTTCAGTGAACTTGGATGAGGCCCTAATTTTCCAGTATCGTTTTCATCCATTCCTTGAATATAAAGGATGCTGTCTTTCTCCACAGTTGTAACTGAATGAAAATGAGTCAAATTAAGAAAGCTATTGCCCCAATTACTAATGCTCTGCTGCTTTGAAATCAGTTTTCCTCTTTTCTATATTTTCAGTATTCTTCCCTTTCTCTTTCTTTATTATTTATGTAGTGCTTCTGGTATGCCTGGTGAATAGTAACACTAGGATGAAAGTCATCCTGGGGGAGACTATCAAAAGCACAAACAGAAGGCAAGCACCTTATTCCTGAAAAGGGTCTGTGGTAATTAAGTACTGATTCCCCTTTGCAAACTTCTTCATCCAATTTATTTCTATAAGCACTTTTAATGGGATACAAAGTCTTCTAGTGGCTCCAGAAGATGAGGTAACATGAGACCTTAGCTTTGTAATGCATGAGAGCTGTGTCTAGATTGGCATGATTTTCCAGAAATGCTTTTAACAGAAAAGTTTTCCGTTAAAGGCATTTGTGGAACAGAGCGTCTAGATTGGCACGGACACTTTTCCACAAAAGCACTTTTTGCAGAAAAGCATCCATGCCAATCTAGACACGCTTTTCCACAAAAAAGCCCCGATCGCCATTTTCACGATCGGGGCTTTTTTGTGGAAAACAAATCTGAGCTGTCTACACTGGCCCTTTTGCACAAAAGCAACTTTTGCCTGAATGGGAGCAGAATAGTATTTCCGCAAGAAGCACTGATTTCTTACAGTAGGAAGTCAGTGCTTTTGCGGAAATTCAAGCAGCCAGTGTAGACAGCTGGAAAGTTTTTCCGGAAAAGCGCCTGATTTTCTGGAAAAACTGACCAGTCTAGACAATCGAGCTGTATATAATTCAGACAATGAACCATCTTTACTCAATTAATAGAAGTATAAATAGGCAAGCACAGGAATCTTTTAGAATTTTTTTTTTTTTTTTACATTTTAAAATAAAAATGTGTGTCAGAATTCAGCAACCCTCTCTCTTTCCATGTGAATCACATTGTTATAGTAGCTTATCAAGTTTTCAGTTCCACTGGCTGCCCCCTCAGTGTTTCAAATGCCAAGAAATCCTATGACATCTTGACGATGTTTAAGCAACAACAAAGACTAAATGCAGTGAAATGATAAGTCTTTCAGGCCTGATTTTTGTTTCTCCCCATCTAACTTGCACCTTGCACAGTCATTTGAACCTCTGAAAAATGCTGCCACTTGGCTATGTGAGGCAGTAGAGAACTGTCTCTTGTTATTGCAAAGACAGGAGGCTTGTGGGAGTGGGAGGGGAATTTTTACAAACCCTGACTCTGATCACTTCTGAACATGCCATGTATGTCTACACTGCATTTTTCTGAAAAAACCCCCTCATTTACGTCCCCACTGCAATAGTGTTTTTGAAAAAAAATGGAAAGAACAGAGGGGTTTTTCTGATAGTAGTAAACCTTTTTCTACAAGGAAGAAGCCTTTTTCCGAAAGAGTTCTTTTAGAAAAAGGCATGTGTGGATGGGAAAGAGGGTTTTTTTTTTTCAAAAGAAGAGGCCTCCAGGAAATAACAGAGGTGCCGTGTTGACTTTTCCATCTAAAGTTATTACAACTCTATAGTTCCTGTCTCCTGGCCCCTCTTAAAGCTGCAGGCACCCTGAACAAACCTTGTGGCAAGAAGCCGGCCTGGCCATGCGGCTCTCCCTGCCAAAGGCCTGCTGACCCATGGCACAGCCTCAAACCCTCAGACCCTCCTGGCCCTCGCAGGAAGCATGATCGGGGCTCCCAGGACCCACTGAGGGGTAGCAAGCGTTGGGCACCCTCATTGTCTGGAGCAGAGCTCCTGTCCCTCCTTGAGCTGTGGGAGGAGAAGGAGACCCTACAGGATTTCTGCTCCAAACACCGCAACGCAGACATTTTTGGACAGATGGCAGAACGGGGACACCCATCCCGGCCCTTAGATCAGGTCCAGAATAAGGTGAAGGAGATCCACCAAGGGTATGCAAGGGCCTGTGAGTGCAGCTCGCACTACGGGGCAGGACCCCAGACCTACATCAGATCCTGGAGGGTGGGAAGCCCTTTCCCCACCCATTGTCATAGACTGTGGGCTGAAGACTCCTGTCATCACCTGGCCAGAGTTCACGGATGAGGAGAATGAGGGACAGCAAGGGCAGGAGGAGGAGGATGACATGACCACAACTGTCCCTGGAGCCAGTTCCCGTGAGCATGGATGTGTTGCAGGCATCATCTGACACTGGGGAGGGATCTTCAAGTGAGTACTCTCAGTTTGTCTCACACAGTGGGTGGGGGAGGTGGGTGCAGAGGGGATGGGGTGTGAGAGTCGCTCAGCCTGGATATCGTGCTGCTGTCCATGCACATGGAACCACATGCAGCATCATCGTGCACTGAGTGGACTCAGCAGGCAGCCTTCGAGCACCCCCAGGCTTTTGCTCCCAGGCTCAGGGAGGGTCACACACACACACAACAGAGAATGAAAAGGAATACCTGAGCCCTTAGGAGGTGCCTGACCCCCTCCTCTCTTTTCCACCCCTCAAACACCACATGAGCCACCCCCCAATGAGGCCACGTTGTTGGAAGGCAGGGGCAAGCCAGACACACAACTCCAAAAGGTGGCTTTCCACATGCAGAAGTTTTGGAGCCACTGTTGGCTGTCCCACTGCTCTATTACCAGCTGATTCCACTAGTTGGAACTGGTGTCCGGCCTCCAAAAACGCTTCTCCACTGTGGGGTGCAGTTGGAAGGGTCTTGCTCCCACACACAGAAAGAGGGTCTCAAGAATGAGTTCTGAGTTGAGCTCGTGCAGGGCCATGAAGGCAGCCTGCACAAACTGCTGCAAAAACTGCAGCCTGGCTATGTGGGTCCATCGCATTCGAAGGGACAGCTCTGGCTCCTTGGCACACAAGAAAATGCTGTGGCATCCAAAAAATTCTGGGTAACCACAGCTGACATTGTAAGAGTAGGTCTATACTATGGCGTTAATTCAAATTAACTATTTCAAATTAAGCTAATTCAAATTAACACATCTACACAGAAATGCATTTCAAAATAGTACATCCACACTGAGTGGACTCTGAATTGGAGTTAAGGCTGGCTGGAACCAGTTCCGGCAGGGCACCAGGTCAAGACCTCCAGTATGGGGCTGCTGCCTGCGGCTATCCGAGGTCCATGCTTAAAGGGACCCTACCCCCCTATCAGGGTACATGCCCCCCACCGTGCCTCAATGTCCCCTGACTGTCCTCATCTAGCCCCTCTCAGGGCAAGTTACAGTCTGTACAGGTTGCTCATCATTAGCATTGGGGTTCTCTCTACTGCCCTGCTTACCTAGGCTGCATTGTAATCCGCCTCCAAACCCTGGGCCTTGCCTCCAGCCCCTAGCCAGGGGGAGTTTTGGCTGGCCCTCTCCCAGCCCTAGCTAACTATCCCCCAGCTGTTCTCCCTCCTGGAAGCCCCTGCTTCCTCTGCATTCAGCAAACTGTGCCTCTCTATATAGCTGCTGCCTGGGCCCTCACTTGCCCTAACGGCTTCAGCTGGCCTCTCTGTTCTCAGCCCCGGCTCAGGGCCTGAGTCTTGGCCTTAAAGGGCCAGTGCAGGGCAGGTGCCCTGTCACACCCCCATCCCAGACAGCCAGTTCTCAGGTGTCTCTGCTTGCTTGTGTACCTCGATGAGCGACAGCAAAGCATTTGTGTCTCGGAGTGTTCTGCTTGCCCTCACTCGGGACATCCTACTACTCTGCAACATGGAGACAAAGCTGCCCCTGGCCACTCTGGTGTAGCTTGTGGACTCGTTGCCATCAACCTGGCTGCACTTTCTGCAGGCTGCCATCCGGAAGGTCCATCTGGGGACTGTCAGTATCCAGGGGGCCCTGCGGGAGAGCTTCCATCCTGAGGAGCACTAACAGTCTCCATGGTCTGCCCCACTGGGGGATTGTGCCTCATTCCTCCCTCACATCCTTCCACTTACTCCTCCTTAACCCCCTTCCTAATGTCAAGTAAAATACACGTATTGTCAAAAATATAAATTCTTTATTTAACACAACTGGGTGGGGGGGGAGGAGGGGAATGAACCTCTGGGGAGACTGGGGAAAGGAGGCAGGAGAGGGCAGTAAAGAAGGTGGGAGAGGGGAGGGAGAAAACTGGGAGGAGGGAGCTGGAAGGGAAAGCAAGGGGAAGAAGGGGGAGGGGAAGCTCAGGGCTCAGGGTTGGGAGTCTCTCCGGGCCACATGTCTCCCACGGCAGGTGCAGGGGCCTCGGCATCCCCGGGCGGATGGGGAGGAGGATGTGGAGGTTGAAGAGGGAGAGGCGGGAGGGGGAGAAGGAGTGGGAGGAGGAATGGTAGCTGGAGAGGGGGGGTCAGCTGGCGCAGGAGCGGCACAAGGCAGCACGCTCTGCACCAGGGTCTGCAGATGGGCTCAGATGGCACGACCCTGGGCAAGCATCTCCTGCTGGAACTGCTGCTCCGTGATGTGGGTCTGGGCTCACAGGGCCACCAGGTGCTGCTCGTGGTACCCCTGCAGTCTTGCAGTGGTACTTTGGAGCCCTCAGGTGCAGGAGGATGGCCCGGGTGGGGTGGTGCGCCCCACACATGCAGCTGGTGCGGCTGTAGAGAAAGACGTGGTCAGTTCTCCCTGGGGACACAGTGGGAGAGGCCCAGTCTCTCCCCCCCCCCCCCCCCCGCAAGGTGAGGATGCTCATGCTCTGCACCATCAGAGCCATTGCGCTTGCACAGAGGCCATGTTCGGAATGTCCAACTATCCCTGGGTGTGGGAAGTGCCCTGAGACCGCACCCATGCCCCTGTGCTGTGTATAGTGCAGCTGAGGTGAGGGGAGATGTCCCCTGCTTCTGTGTAGAGGGTGTGTGTGAAGGGAGGGCATCCTGCTGTGTCCCACCCCGGGGTCAGGAGCATGTGAGGTCTCTTCACACACATGTGTGCCTATTGGGCCACGGCCTCTGAGTGTCACACAGCTGGAGCCACCTGCCCAAGGATGACATGGCACGTGCTCGCATATGCACAGGTTGCTGCATGATGTGTGGTATGCAAGGCCCACGCACACAGTCCCTGGTCTCCCTCCCCACCCTCTTTCCCCCTACCTTCCCCCGGGTAGGAAACAGTGATGGCACTTACCTGGTGTGGCCTCCCTGGACGACCCTGTTGACTTCTGTGCTGGTACAGCTTGGGGGTCCTGCTGGTGTGGCACCCTCCATGATGGCCCCTCTGCCGCACCGAGGTCAGGGCCCTCTGGTCCCGGCTCACTGCCCCCCGGAGTGGCGCGGACTGTCCCGCCCCCCAGGATGCAGTTGAGGGCGGGAAAGTAGGGGCAGATGTCAACCCCTGCTGTGGCACTGCGCCTGGTGGCCCTGGCGTACGCTTGCTGCAGCTTCCTGACTTTGGGGTGCACCTGCTCCTGGGTGCACCTGTGGTCCTTTCTGGCCATGGTGGCCGCTTTGCGGCCATAGACAACCATGTTCCTCTGCCTAATGCAGAGATCATGGACATTGGGGGCCTGCCCCCAAACCTCAAGGAGGTCCATGATCTCCGCAATAGTCCACGAGGGTGCGCACCGTCAATGATCCCTGGTTGGCCCCTGGGTTCTGGAGGACTGGGCAGAGGATGGCTGGCTGCCACTGGATGGCATTGTGCAGCCACTGGGTGAGGGGCTGCAGCTGCTGGTAAGCCTGGATCTGATACGTGGCGTGTGGCCAGAGTATACCCCTTTAAGATCTCCAGGCCTGGGGAGAGGAGAAGAGTTTTCCTGGTTGTGCCCTGAGTGGCCACCAGGGCTCCCTGGGAAGGGCTGGAGGCCCCCTATTTCGAATTAAGTGTCTACACAGCACTTAATTCGAAATAGCTATTTCGAATTTGGTGTTATTCCTTGCAGAATGAGGTTTACCAAATTCAAAATAAGCTGCATGTATAGACGCTATTGAAGTTAATTTGAAATAACGGCTGTTATTTCGAATTAACTTTGCATTGTAAATATACCCTAAGAGCTTTGCTATCCCTCAAAGAGGTAGGCAAGCATGCAGCAGAAGCAGAGAAATAGCTGTTCAGGGTTTCCCTTTAACCGTGTCTCTCAGGTGGGCTTTGGCACCAGCACTCGGAAGCAACTGGTGACCTAAAGCCCTGGCTGAACTGGTTCTGGGTTGCCTTATATGCAAGAAAGCATCCAATCAGTGTGGACGCTATCTTCCAAAAAGCAGATCGCGTCTTCGATGCACTTTGGTAGCGTGGACACTCTCTTTTGGAAGTTTTTCTGGAAGATCTCTTCCGGAAAAGCGTCTTCTGAAAAAAGCCTGCAGTTTAGACGTAGCCTATAGTGACAGAAAGATCAATGATTGGCATCAAGGATCATTTATGCTCTTCAGTTCCATCTAGCTCAATTATACACAAACAGTAAATCAGACAAAGTCTAAGGTTATTGACCACATTTTGTTTCCCCACTAAATGGTAAATATTTCACTATGGCCATGATACAATAAGGCAGGGGTTCCCAAACTTTTTGACATGGGGACCAGTAAATCCATTCACGAACTTTTGGAGGACCAGTAATGTTTATTTGCATGTTTGCATATTCATTAATCAAATGACGAATATTCAAATACATTATTTCTGGTCCTCCCAAACCCCCCAGCGCCAGTTTTAGCAAAGCTTTTGATATGGTCACCCACAATATTCTTGCCAGCAAGTTAAGGAATATGGATTGGATAAATAGACTGTAAGATGGATAGAAAGCTGGTTAGACCAGGGTTTACTAAACTTTTTATTTTAGTTGGAACCCTTTTTTTTCCAGTACTGTTTTTTGCAGCCCCAAAATATAAACACATAAAAAACAAACTGAGAAAATACCGGACATATAACATGTCTGGTATCTTCTCATTAGGTAAGTTGTATTATTACTAGATGTATCAGTTTGTAGTTTTGAACTGCCTGGCTGGTAAATGTGTTCAGGCTGCATGAGTGTGGCTACCAGCCAGACAGTTCGCAATTACTCAAGAGGGAATGTGTGTGGGGGAACAATAGAATCCCTGGGCTGGACTAACTCATGCTTTGCGGGGGGGGGGAGGGAAGAGAAAGGGGGCAGCACCCCAAGATCTGCATATGACCGGGTCAGTCCCGCTCCCTGCCGGCCGATTCACTCCCCCACCCTCCTCCCGCTGCGCCTCTGGCCAGCCCCACTTCCCCCAATCCCCTCCCAGACAGCCAGTTCTCCCCCCACTTCTCCTCCCAATCTCGGTTGGCCAGCCCCACTGCCCGCGTCCAGCCCTGCTTCCAGGGGCCACTTCTTCTCCCCTCCCCCATCTTCCCCAGCCAGCTCCCAACCTCTGACCTCGTGCCCCCTGGCAGCCCTGCTTCCACCGGCCCCCCAATCTCTCCGGCCCGCCCTGCCCTCATTCCCCTGTCTAGTGCTACTTCCAGTGGCCAGCTCTCCCATCCTCCTCCCCCCACCGCCCTCCCTTAGCTAGGTCTCTGCAGGGAGCTGGAACATCCAGCTGCAGACTCTGCCCAGGCCGGCCGAGGGCTTGGGGGACCCAACGCCTCACGGGCACTCCAGGAGCGCAGAACACACTGGCAAACACGCTGAGGCCGTGTAGTTTTTTCCTGCGGCCTGGTAGCAGGCCGCAGCCCATAGGTTGGGAAATGCTGCAATAAGGATTTATGCTTTTATCTATTTGCACTCTGTAGTGTTTAATTTACAGTCTTTTCTCTGATTAAGACAAAGTAGCTCCCACAGTAAAATATTTAGAAAGGTAATATGACTTCTTTTTAAAATTTAAGATTTAATCTTGGGGGAGGGGAAATAAGAGTGAATTATCAAAGAATCCAAGAAGAAGGATACAGACTGAAGTCAGTGTGTTCCGTAATGCAACATATTAGTGAACAGTGGTCGTAGCTTCCCCACTCTCCACCCCCAAAAAAGTGTGGAGTGGGAACAGTGAGGGAAAATACCAGCATTATACATGCTGGAAGAACACAGAGACCACAGATTGGGTCTCTTCAGGTATGTGTTTGTGTTGGGATGGGTGGCAATAGCTGGACATCTTGGTAGGTATTCTGGCTTGAGACTATGAAAACTATGAAAAGTAAAGCAATGGCATATAGTGGCTATTGTAAATGAACGAAAAGCTATGTAATGTAAAAGAAATATCATTCTTATGCCATTTCAAGAAACTGGGAAAAGCTACTATTGACACCATGATGCCTTGAATTAGGATTGCTTTGATTAAGATAAGGACTAGAATGTGTGATGAAGGAAGAACAAAGTATTACCTCCTACCAAGAAATATACTTGTCTCTTATTAACTATTACCTTCAATGATGTTTCTTAGAGGTCATGTCCACACTTCAGAGAAGATCGTAGCAGCCAGCCTCAATCTTCCGGGGTTTGAATTAGCGGGTCTAGTGAAGACACACCAATTTGAACTGAGAGGGCATGCTCATCCATGCTGATGGTCCTGCTCCTATGACGAGTAAGGAAAGACAAAGGGAGAATGTGCTCCCTTCAACTTCCCACAGTGTGGATGGTGCCCAAATTTGAGCTAAGATACTTCAACTTAAGCTATGCAATTAATGTAGCTGAATTTGCATATCTTAATGCAAACTTATCCTCTGGTCTACACTAGACCACAAGTTACAGCTGCTAGATCCACTCTTACTACATTGCCAAGGAAATGAAAGAAAGTTGATCTGTTGTAGGTAAATCAAGAGTTGCCCCCCCAAATTATCTTTAGCGTACTTTCTCTAAAGTAAGAAAATGATGCACTTAGGATACAACGAAGGGGCAGTTCTCAAAAAATATTTCACTGCACAATAATCACTTAACCAAGAAGACTTAATCTTGCAGTAGCTGAATTATCTGGTTCCAGCTTGGCTGAATCTATTGCTGCTGGTAATATATAAGGGTATGTCTACACTGCCACCCTAGTTTGAACTAGGGTGGCTAATGTAGGCATTCAAACTTTCAAATGAAGCCTGGGATTTAAATATCTCGGGCTTTATTTGTATGTTCCCAGGCGCCACCATTTTTAAATGCCCCGTAGTTTGAACTACCTGCCCGCAGCTACACGCGGCACGGACTAGGTAGTTCAAATTAAAGCTCCTAATTCGAACTACCATTACTCCTCCTGAGCCACCCTAGAGGAGGAGCCACCGAAGAGGATTTTTATATATATGGGATCCTAATGATATTTAATTCATTTGTTACTTTGTCTTTGGTTGAAAACTTTTCTGATGAAAATCAAAGTCTCCAATCCTTGCTTATTAGATTTTAATCATTTACATGTTTGCTTGCTCTGGAATCTATGCAAATTCATTATTTAGAAGAAGCTTCTGGTTATTTATGTCCCCTCATTTCAGAGTCTTGATTATTTGACCCTCTCACTCAGTTTATAATACTGCACTAGGTTCATTAGCAGGTTATTTGTCAGAATACAAGGATGTGAGAGTGGAAGTGTACTTCATTTAGTTCTATTGAAACATTAGGCCAGATTATATTGTCCATCTTCCTGTTCTGTATTGTCATTTCCTGTAAGTAACCTGTTCATTTCACAGGAACTATGTACAGAATAAGGCGCTACTCAGTGGGTGTAAGGGCACGGGCATAATCTAGATCACTGAAAACACAGGGAGGCATTCTGACCTACTTACTTTGTAGGTTACTGCTGGTTGCTCTTGGAAGAGAACAGGTCAGGTACATACCCTCTCTGCTAAAAATAGAAGGAAAGAGCCTCTCCCTCTTCTCCTTGGCTTGGGCAAGAAAAGTTCCTCTAACTCCTGCTCCTCATTGCTTGGGGTTGTAGGAACAAGCTCTCTAGGTTTAACTTTACAAAAAGTAGCACTATGACCCAGAAGATAAACATCCAGGAGTCAGCTTTTTAATTGAAATTACATGGTTCTTAACTGGAGCGTCAGCCATCTAAGCCCCAGTATGGACCATGTTGAGACCTCATAAATCCATTTAGTCATTTTAATAAGCTAGTCTCACATTGAGGTCATCCCTTGGTCCATAAACATGACTATTTATGTACTATTTCTCATGTGTGTGTTCTACCCAAGACAGCTACCAAAAACTACTTAGTCTTCACAATTCCCTGCAAACAGTTTTATCTGGTTATACATGTGTGGAGTCTGCCAGATGTACTCAAGAGTTAATGAGCACTCATCTGAGATGGTTTCCAGACAATAGGACATCTTTCACACAGGTAAAACACTTCCCTGAAGTTCAGACCAGTTCTGCACATATTCAAACAGTTACCATGAATTAAGGTGTCATGGGGGAAGTACAACTAGTATTTATGTGGTCTTTTCCTTGCATTTTTATTTTTTTTCTCTTCTGCCCTTTGAGGAGGCATTAAAAACATCTGAGGAATCTCTCAGAAGGAAGGCAGGTATAGATCTGCTTTTGTTACCTGCATAGCATGTGCCATATTTGTCTTCCTCCTGGAAGATAGAAGAGATTTCATCTTCACTAAGTGCAAGCTGGTTGCCATTTTAGAAGAAAAAATTAGAGGACTTGAGGCCCACGTATCAACCCTACGTTCCATCAGAGAGGATGAAGACTTACTTGATAAAAGGCAGCATTTACTCCTGCAGGCACAGCAGGCTGAAGAGCCAATGAGGGCAGTACAGGACAAGGAAGAAAACTGGCAGCATGTAACCTCTAGGAGAAGAAGGCCAACTCAGGTATCCCCCATTCCTGTAGAGGTAAGTAACCACTTTCAGGCTCTCTCCACAGGCACTGCGGTGGAGAATGCTTTGGCAGGGACCTCTCAGGGAAGAAATCAGGAGACACCATCCACTGGAAGGCATGGGATTTGTAGTCCTATGGATGGGGGTTCCACAACCTCCGCCCCCAAAAGAAGAAGAAGGGTGATGGTAGTTGGAGACTCCCTCCTAAGAGGAACTGAGTGGTCCATCTGCTATCTCAAGAAGTGTGCTGCTTACCAGGAGCTCAAATTCAGGATGTATCCGAGAGTTTTTCAAAACTGATCAAACCTTTGGATCGCTACCGCTTCCTGCTTCCCCTTGTGGGAATTAATGATACGACCAAGAATGACCTTGGGCGGGTCACTGCAGATTATGTAGTGCTGGGAAGAAGGATCAAGGAATCTGAAGTGCAAGTGATGTTCTTGTCCATCCTCCCTGTTGAAGTAATAGGTCCAGGTAGGGATTGTCAAACCAAGGAAGTAAATGTGTGGTTGCACTGGTGGTGTTGGAGAGAGGGCTTTGGTTTCTTCGACCATGGGACTCTGTTCCAGACACAAGGGTTGCTAGGAAATGATAGGATCCAACTAACCAAGGGTATGTCTACACTACAATGTTAGTTCGAACTAACGGACGTTAGTTCGAACTAACATTCATAGGCACTACATTAGCGCTCCGCTAGTTCGAATTTGAATCGAACTAGCAGAGCGCTTAGTTCGAACTAGGAAAACCTCATTTTACGAGGATTAAGCCTAGTTCTAACTTACTAGTTCGAATTAAGGGGTGTGTAGCCCCTTAATTCAAACTAGTGGGAGGCTAGCCCCCCCCAGGTTTCCCTGGTGGCCACTCTGGCCAACACCAGGGAAACTCTATTGCCCCCCTCCCGGCCCCGGAGCCCTTAAAGGGGCACGGGCTGGCTATGGTGCCCGTGCCAGGTGCAAGCCTGCCAGCACCCAGCCAGCAGACCCTGCACCTGGCACGGCACAGAGCCACCCACCCGATGTCCCCCAGCCCACCCCCTCTTCCCGGGATCAGGCTGGCCACCCAGGATCAGGTGTGCATGATAATCAAGGGGGTCCACTGAGACCCCCGACCCTGAGCCCTGAGCTTACAATGGCCGTCCTGGGTCAGACCAAAGGTCCATCTAGCCCAGTAGCCTGTCTGCCGACAGCGGCCACCCTAGGGACCCTGGAGGGGATGGACCGAAGACAGTGACCAAGCCATTTGTCTCGTGCCATCCCTCTCCAGTCTTCCACAAACTTTGGGCAGGGACACCACTCCTACCCCCTGGCTAAGACTACTCCATGGACCCAACCTCCATGACTTGATCTCACTTCCCTTTCAACTCTGTTCTAGTTGTAGCCTTCACAGCCTCCTGCAGCAAGGAGTTCCACAGGTTAACTATTTGCTTTGTCAACAACAACAACTTTCTCTTACTAGTTTCAAGCCTGCTACCCATTCCTTTCCTTTGGTGTCCTCTAGTCCTTCTTTATGGGAACTCAGGAAGAACTTTTCTGAATGCACCCTCTCCACCCAACCTCTGCTTTTAGAGACCTCTATCCTGTCCCCGCTCCATCTCCTCTTTTCTAAGCTGAACAGTCCCAGTCTCTGTAGCCTTTCTTCATCTGGGACCTGTTCCCAACCCCTGATCATGTTAGTTGCCCTCCCCTCTCCTAGCCTTTCTCTTCCCCTCTCCCACCTCCTTTTCCCAGTCTCCCCTAGTTTTGTTCAATAAAGACAGAGTCAATGTTGGAAGAAACGTTATCATTATTTTGTACATCAGGAAGGGGGGCTAGGGAGGGGTAAGTGGAAGGAGGTGAGGGAGGAATGGGGTACGAGCCCCCGATGGGGAGGACTGGGCTGGCTCTGCGGGCTTCTGGGGGCGGAAGCTCTCCTGCAGCCCCCCAATTGCCCCCTCTCCGCAGATGGCAGCCTGCGGCAAGTGCAGCCGGGCTGATGGCCGAGTGGTGTGATGTGCCCAGTGTGAGCACTCCGGGCACTCCATGCCAGGACTGCTTTGCAAGCGGGGCACCCCTGAGAACTGTCTGTCCGGGGTGGGGGTCGGGTCCCTTTAAGCGCAGCCCTCAGCTAGCCTGAGACAGCAGCTCCACGCTCCAAGTCCTCCTCTGATGCCCTGCCGGCACTGCTTCCGGCCATCCTTAAGCCCTGTTCAGGGTCCACTCAATGTGGACATGCTAGTTCGAATTAGCAAAACGCTAATTCGAACTAGTTTTTAGTTCTAGACGCGTTAGTTCGAATTAGCTTAGTTCGAATTAACTAATTCAAACTAAGTTAGTTCGAATTAGCGCTGTAGTGTAGACGTACCCCAAGAGAGAAAGAGCATCTTTGTGGCAAGCCTTGCAAACCTAGTGAGGGGGGCTTTAAACTAGGTCCATTGGGGGACTGTGACCAAACCCCTGAGATAAGTGGGGAAGTCAGATACCGGGAAGAAACACAAGGAGGAATAAGCAACAAAGGAGGACCCTTGATTAGAATGGGGAAGGTAGGGCAATCAACTGCTTATCTAAGGTGTTTGTACATGAATGCAAGAAGCCTGGGAAACAAACAGGAAGAATTAGGAGCCCTAGCGCAATCAAAGAACTAGGATTTTGTTAGAATAATGAAGACTTGGTGGGATGACTCGCGTGACTGGAGCACTGTTCAGTAAAAACAGGAGGGGGAGAAAAGGAGGAGAAGTTGCATTGTATGTAAGGGTACGTCTAGACTACAGGCTTCTGTCGACAGAAGTTTTGTCAACAGATACTGTCGACAAAACTTCTGTCGACAAAGAGCGTCTAGACTACATTGAGTTCTGTCAACAAAGCAAGCTGCTTTGTCGACATGGTAGTGTAGACGCAAAGGACAGTTTACATTCAATAACACCTTCTGTCGACAGAAACTCTGTCGACAGAAGGTGTTATGCCTCGTAAAATGAGGTTTACCAGTGTCGACAAAACTGCTGAGTTCTATCGACGTTATGTCCACTTTTGTCCACTTTTGTCGACAAAACTCTGTAGTCTAGACACACCCTAAGAGAGCAGTATGATTGCTCAGAACTCCAGTATATAGAGGGAGAAAAGACTACTGAGAGTCCAGGGATTAAGTTTATAGGTGGAAGCAACAGGGGTAATGTTGTGGTTGGTGTGTGCTATAGACCAGCATTTCCCAAAGTATGGGCCGTGGCCCAGTACTGGGCCACAGGAAAAAAATACCGGGCCTCAGCGTGGCTTCTGGTAAGGGAGCAGAGCTGGGAGGAGGTGGCGGTGGGGGGAAGGGAGAACCGGCCACCGGGAAAAAGGGTTGGGGGCAGCGGGGCTGTCCCGCGAAGATCAGGGCAGGAGGGTGGGTGGCTAGTGGAAACAGAGTTAGGGGTAGCAGGGCTGTCCCATGGAGATCCAGGTGGGTGGGTGGTGGGCAGCAGAAGCAGGGTTGGAGGCAGCAGTGTTGTCCCGTGGAGATCCGGGCGTGCAGGCGGAAGAAGCAGTGTTGGAGGCAACGGGGCTATCCTGCGGAGATGGGGGGGGGGAAGCTGGCAGGGGGTGGAAGCAAGGTTGGGGGTAGCGGGGCTGTCCTGCGGAGATGGGGGGGCAGGCAGGCAGGTGGCGGAAGTAGGGTTGGAGGCAGTGGGGCTGTCCAGCCGAAATCGGGGAGGGCAGGCGGCAAAACCAGGGCTGGATGGGAGGGCTGTGGGAACCAGCTGTGGGAAGCAGGGCTGGATGGGGGCAGCTGGGCTGGTTGGGGGAGTTGTTGGGGGAGCAGGGCTGAGCGGGGGAGATTGTTGGGAGGCGGGGGGAACTGGCCACTGGAAGCAGGGCTAGACAGGGGCAGCAGGGCTTGACTGGGAGATCGGGAGAAGAAGGGGGGGGAGCGGGACTGACCTGGGCACATGCAGACCCTACAGACCCTGGCAGAGGAGTGAGTCTTGGGTCCCCCCCACCCTCGCTTGAGTAGTTGCGAACTGCCTGGCAGGCAGACACACTCAGGCAGCATGATCACATTGACTATCCAGGCAGTTCGCAGCTAAGGACTGATACACCGAATAATAATAAAACTTACCTAATTAGAAAATACCGGACATTTTATAAGTCTGGTAATTTCTCAATTTGTTTCTCAGAGAAAACCCTCAAATACCAGATTGTCTGGTACAAAACCGGACACGTGGCAACCCTATCCCTCCTTGCACCCTCCCTCCTAGACAGCTACCCTACCCCCAGTCTGCTCCTGCTCCCGCCTCCTGGAGTGCCCATGCGGCACCGGGTCCCCCAAGCCCTGGTCCAGGCTGGGTGGAGGATGCAGCTGGGTGAAAACTGAAAATTTATTCATTTTTCGTTCTTTTTTTTATTTGTGTTTATATTTTTGGGCTGCAAAAAACAGTACTAAAAAAAACCAGGCTCCAACTAAAGTAAAAAGTTTGGGAAACCTTGGTCTAGCCAGTTTTCTATCCATCTTACAGTCCATATATCCAATCCATATTCCCTTAACTTGCTGGCAAGAATATTGTGGGTGACCATATCAAGAGCTTTGCTAAAGCTGGCACTGGGGGTTTTGGGAAGACCAGAAACAACTTATTTGGATATTCATCATTTGCTTAATTAATATGCAAATATGCAAATGAATGTTACTAGTCCTCCAAAAGCTCATGAATTGATTTACTGGTCCCCATGTCAAAAAGTTTGGGAACCCCGGCTGCAGAGAACAGGATAAGGTGGATGAGGCAGATGAGTCTATCTTCAGACAACTGAGAGAAGCTACGAGATCACAGGCCCTGGTTATCAAGGGGGACTTTAATCACCCTCACATCTGTTGGGACACCAATACAGCAGTAAACAGACAATCCAGGAACTTTTTGGAGAATGTTGGAGATAACTTCTTGGTACAAGTGCTGAAGGATCCGACCAGAGGCCGTGCGCAGCTTGACCTTCTGCTCACAAACAGGGAGGAACTAGTAGGGGAAGTAGAGGTGGGTGACAACCTGGGAAGCAGTGATCATCAGATGGTAGATTTCAGGATCCTGAAAAAGGAAGAAAGGAGAGTAGCAAAATACATACCCTGGATTCAGAAGAGCAGACCTTGACTCCCTCAGAGAACTGATGGGCACGATTCCCTGGGATGCTAACATGAAGGGGAAAGGAGTCCAGGAGAGCTGGCAGTATTTTAAAGAAGACTTATTACAGGCACAGGAAGAAACCATCCCGATGCGGAATAAGAAAAACAAATATAGTAGGCAACCAGATTGGCTTACCAGGGAAATCCTTGGTGAGCTTAAGCACAAAAAGGAAGATTACAAGAAGTAGAAACTTGGACAGATGACTATGGAGGAATATAAATATCTTGCTTGAGAATGCAGGGGAGTTATCAGGAATGCAAAAGTGCAATTGGAATTGCAGCTAGCAAGAGATGTGAAGGGTAAGTAGAAAGGTTTCTACAGGCATGTTAGCAATAAAAGGGTGATCAGAGCGGGTGTGGGGTCCTTACTAGATGAGGGAGATAACCTAATGACAGATCATGTGAGAAAAGCTGAAGTACTCTTTGCTTCTGTCTTCATGGACAAGGTCAACTCCCAGACAAATGCACTAGGCAATGCAGTATGGGAAGGAGGTGGGCAGCCCTTGATGGAGAAAGAGCTATGTAGAAGAGCTAGACATACACAAATCCATGGATCTGGATTTCATGCATCCGAGGGTACTCAGGGAGTTGGCAAATGTCATTGCAGAGCCTTTGGCCATTATCTTTGAAAACTCGTGGAGATCAGAAGAGATCCCGGATGACTGGAAAAAGGCAGATGTAGTGCCCATCTTTAAAAAAGGGTAGAAGGACAATACAGGGAACTATAGATCAGTCAGCCTTACCTAAAATAATCCATTTTGAAGCAGTTGGAAGAGGTGAAAGTGAACAGGAATAATCAACATTGATTCGCCAAGGGCAAATCATGCTTGACCAATCTGACTAGCTTCTATGATGAGGTAACTGGCTCTTGGATATGGGAAAGTCAGTGGATGTGATATACCTTGACTTTAGTTAAGCTTTTCATACATTCTCCTACAATATTCTTGCCAGCAAGTTTAGGAATGGTCTGTAAAATGGACAGAAAGCTGGCTAGGCTGTCGGGCTCAACAGATAATGATTAACAGCTCCATGTCAAATTGGCGGTCAGTTTCTGGCGCAGTGCTCCAAGGATCGGTTCTAGGACCGATGTAGTTCAACATGTCTATTAATGAGCTGGATGAGGGGATGGATTGCACCCTCATCATGTCTGCGGGTGACACTAAGCTAGAGGGAGAGGTAGATACTCTGGAGGGCAGGGATAGGGTCCAGAATGACCTAGACAGATTAGAGGATTGGGCCAAAAGAAATCTGATGAGGTTCAACAAAGACAGGTATAGAGTCCTGTAATTGGAACGGAAGATTCCCAAGCATTGTTACAGGCTGGGGAACAAATGACTAAGTAGCAGTTCTGCAGAAAAGGACCTGGGGATTACAGTGGATGAGAAGCTGGACATGAGTGAACAGTGTGACCTTGTAGCCAAGAAGGCTAATGGCATATTAGGTTGCATTAGGAGGAGCATTGCCAAGCAGATCTAGATAAGTGTTTATTCCCCTTTATTCAGCTCTGGTGAGGCCACATCTGGAGTATTGTGTCCAGTTCTCAAACCCCCACTTTAGAAAGATGTGGAGAGGATCCAGCAGAGGACAACCAAAATGATTAGGGGGCTGGAACACATGACCTATTAGGAGAAGCTGAGGGATTTGGGTTTGTTCAGTCTGCAGAAGCGAAGAGTGAAGGGGGATTTGATAGCAGCCTTCACCTTCCAAAGAAGTGAGGTTCTAAGAGGAGAGAGGCTGTTCTCAATAGTGACAGATGGCTGAACAAGGAGCAATGGTCTCAAGTTACAGTGGGAGAGGTCTAGGTGGGATATTAGGAAAAACTATTTCACTAGGAAGGCGATGAAGTATGTAGGAATGGGTTATTGAGGGAGATGGTGGAATCTCCATATCGAGAGGTTTTTAAGTCTTGCCTTGACAAAGCCCTGGCTGGGTTGATTTAGTTGGGATTGGACCTGCTTTGAGCAGGGGGTTGGACTTGATAACCTCCTGAGATCTCTTCCAGCTCTATGATTCTATGAACTACTTCTGGTATCTTGTAGTTTAGTAAACATGCCTGGTTTCAGGAGACCCTGAACTCACTACAAACCACTTATCCCATTTTTTCCCTCTGTGTGCAGCAGAGTTGAAACACAAAGGAGAGGGATATATTTAGCTTTTGTCAAAGGAGCATTCAGGGGCGCACGAAAAGAGAGAAGTAAAGTTTCTGTCCTTGCAAAGAACCTTCACACTACTGTACACATTAACATGAAAGCAACAGCTCTCACTGAGTCATCAAATCTTTTCCATTTGTTCTTGTGTCTCTAGAGCCTCTCTCCTATTTCTTTCTACAACCCTCTGCCAAGTGATTTCACATCAGAAGCAAACATAAAATTATACTGCAGAAGAGAAACATTGCTATATTATAGGCTGTCATTGCTTGAAGGTAGACCAGGATTTTTCTTAGAATATGTTAGTAGAGCAGGACTGAGTGTTTTTTCCCCTATGCAGTTAAGTAGGATTTCATAGCCTTTTTCTGCCCCCCTGCCCATTCCATCTATGCTACATTTGGGCTGTATTTGTTCAATGCTTCTTGCTTGTTTGTGACTCCTGAATAATTGAATAGTTTTCTTCCTTCATGTGTTAGAAATTATCTTACACCAGAGATTTCCAGTTATTTAACTACTTTGTTCACACATGCAGTCCTGTGTAAAACAGTAGCATTAGAGAGCTTAGCAATACCAATACAATACTAATAAAAAAGCAAAACCTAGTATCACTTATGCCTTATAAACACACGCACATAGCATGTTAATTCTCTCAGAAATACTGAGGCAGGAAGTAAGTCACAATCAAGCATTCTGATAGTGGAATGATTTGACATTGGAGGACATGATATGGTGATCTGCAATTGTAATTGAATTGTGACTGTTAAACATTCACTCACGAATTGCAGGGCTTTCTGGGAAAGATGATGCAAATGACCCTACTTAAAACACTATTGCAGAAAATGATTGCATTTTTCTTAATTTTATGTGTGTAACAATTGTTTTAAGTTATAGGGTTTTTTTGCCTAATGCAAGTTACATCATGATGAAGGCTATGTTAGAGGGGGAATAGAGATAAGGAAGCTGCTGCATAAGGACTAACCAAAAACTGTAAGCTGCATTGATAACAACCAAGTGAATTTGGAGATACCATTATATAGACCTCAGGATCAGGACAAATAGCCACCTGACATAACCATCCTCTTAATAAGTGCTGTTGTTTTAGTGCCAGGCAAAGGCACTTTCTTTACCCTGAAACCCAGGCATGACTGCTTTGCTGTATTGGGAAAATACATCTTTCCTGATCCCAGAAAGTAGTCATCCATTTTTCTCTTTAAACACTGAACAAGGGTCAATCCAACCAAATGTCAAAATGAAATGTATGGCAACATCTGAAATAGCTAAACACTAGATTGCAACTCCCTAAAGCAGCAGGGCTAAGCATCTATCTTGTAGCAACTTGCTTAAGGGAATAGGGGAAGAACTTTGGCTGCTGGTGTGAGATTAGAGTCTTCTTAACCTTCAGTGATGTGATGTCTTTACACAATGTTCAACAATCTCCTTATGTTCAGAGATCAGTGTTGCCAGTGAAGCCTCTATCTAGAACTATGTGAGAACTGGCATTACCATTTCATGGGAAATTCTGGAATTCTGAAACATTTTCCCAAACAAACAAAACATTCCCGTGAAACAAAATCCTGGAAAAAATCATTTTGTGTCAATCAAAATGTTTTTTCCTGTTTGTACTTTATTTTGGTTTCATTTTTTTAATGTTAAATGATGTCATTTCCAAACATTAAAAAAAATGTATTCTATTCCAAAAAAGTCAAAATTTCAGTGTTCTTCAAATGTTCCATTTTGATTAAATCTCCTTAAACAAAATGTTATTCTATGAAACATTTCAGTTTAACAAAATGATTTTTCTTGAAAAGGAAAAAAACAATGAGACTGTCCTTTATTATGCCAAAAGGTACTTGATAAAACACACTTCCACAAATGGGAGCTTGCATTACTTTAGGTATTCAGCTGTGCATTCTGGAGGAACAATAATGTGTGTGATGAGGAAGACTATTACTTACTGTAAAATAATATCAATATTTATATGCATTTAAATAAATATTACTGTAGCAAGAGCTGGATAATTTATGATAAAAAGTTGTAAATATTACTCTGCTACATTTCTAGTTTTGGGGGTATTTTTAAGAATAGCTCTTCAAACAAGAATGTGCTCTGTATGTGTTGAGGGACTGTACATTATGGCTATGTCTACACTGGCATGATTTTCCGAAAATGCTTTTAACAGAAAACTTTTCCGTTAAAAGCATTTTCGGAAAAGCACGTCTAGATTGGCAGGATGCTTTTCCACAAAAGCACTTTTTGCGGAAAAGCGTCCATGGCCAATCTAGACGCGGTTTTCTACAAAAAAACCCCGATCGCCATTTTCGGGCTTTTGCCCAAACGGGAGCAGCACAGTATTTCCGCAAGAACACTGACAATCTTACATGAGATCGTCAGTGTTCTTGCAGAAATTCAAATGGCCAGTGTAGACAGCTGGCAAGTTTTTCCACAAAATCAGATGATTTTGCAGAAAAACTTGCCAGTCTAGACACAGCCTAAAGGTGTATAGTTGCCCCATGCTTAATTAGATTAAGTGTTACCAAAAAAAGGCTCACAGCACATTGGACTGCATTAGTAGAAGCATTGCCAGCAGAAGTTCAAAGTCCCTCTCTTTGGGACTGGTAAGGCCACATCCATAGTATTCATTCAGCTTTGGGCCCCTCACTACAGAAAGGATATGGACAAATGGAAAAAAGTTCAGTGGAGAGCCATGAAAATTATTAGGGGGCTGGGGTTCATGACTTTTGAGAAGAGGCTTTGGGAACTGGTCTTATTTAGTCTACAGGGGTATGTCTACACTACAAAGTTAGATCGAACTAACGGACGTTAGTTCGAACTAACTTTAATAGGTGCTACACTAGCGCTCCGCTAGTTCGAATTTGAATCGAACTAGCAGAGCGCTTAGTTCGAACTAGGTAAACCTCATTTTACGAGGACTAACGCCTAGTTCGAACTAGCTAGTTCGAACTAAGGGCTGTGTAGCCCTTTAGTTCGAACTAGTGGGAGGCTAGCCCTCCCCAGCTTTCCCTGGTGGCCACTCTGGCCAACACCAGGGAAACTCTATGCCCCCCTCCCGGCCCCGGACCCCTTAAAGGGGCACGGTCTGGCTACGGTGCCCGTGCCAGGTGCAAGCCTGCCAGCACCCAGCCAGCAGACCCTGCACCTGGCACAGCACAGAGCCACCCACCTGATGCCCCCCAGCCCACCCCCTCTTGCCGGGACCAGGCTGGCGGCTCCCGGGAGCTTGCCCTGGACCGCAAGAGGCGGGCACCTTCCTGGGCTAGTGTGGACATCGTGGTCCTCGTCCACGATCTCCGCACTAGGCACAGGAAAGTGGCCGTCTAGGGCAGGAGAGCTGCCAGCCTGGCCACCCAGGAGCAGGTGTGCATGAAAATCAAGAGGGTCCAGTGAGACCCCCGACCCTGAGCCCTGAGCTTACAATGGCCGTCCTGGGTCAGACCAAAGGTCCATCTAGCCCAGTAGCCTGTCTGCCGACAGCGGCCAACCCTAGGGACCCTGGAGGGGATGGACCGAGGACAGTGACCAAGCCATTTGTCTCGTGCCATCCCTCTCCAGCCTTCCACAAACTTTGGGCAGAGACACCACTCCTACCCCCTGGCTAATACCACTCCATGGACCCAACCTCCATGACTTGATCTCACTTCCCTTTAAACTCTTTTCCAGTTCTAGCCTTCATAGCCTCCTGCAGCAAGGAGTTCCGCAGGTTAACTATTTGCTTTGTCAACAACAACAACTTTCTCTTACTAGTTTCAAGCCTGCTACCCATTCCTTTCCTTTGGTGTCCTCTAATCCTTCTTTATGGGAACTCAGGAAGAACTTTTCTGAATGCACCCTCTCCACCCAACCCCTGCTTTTAGAGACCTCTATCCTGTCCCCCCTCTGTCTCCTCTTTTCTAAGCTGAACAGTCCCAGTCTCTGTAGCCTTTCTTCATCTGGGACCTGTTCCCAACCCCTGATCATGTTAGTTGCCCTCCCTTCTCCCAGTCTTTCTCTTCCCCTCTCCCACCTCCTTTTCCCAGTCTCCCCCAGTTTTTTTCAATAAAGACAGAGTCAATGTTGGAAGAAACGTTATCTTTATTTTGTACATCAATAAGAAGGGGGGCTAGGGAAGGGTAAGTGGAAGGAGGTGAGGGAGGAATGGGGTACGAGCCCCTGATGGGGAGGACTGGGCTGGCTCTGCGGGCTTCTGGGGGTGGAAGCTCTCCTGCAGCCCCCCAATTACCCGCTCTCCGCAGATGGCAGCCTGCGGCAAGTGCAGCCGGGCTGATGGCCGAGTGGTGTGATGTGCCCAGTGAGGGTACTCCGGGCACTCCAAGCCAGAACTTCTTTGCAAGCGGGGCACCCCTTAGAACTGTGTGTCCGGGGTGGGGGTCGGGACCCTTTAAGCGCAGCCCTCGGCTAGCCTGAGACAGCATCTCCACGCTCTAAGTCCTCCTCTGATGCCCTGCCGGCACTGCTTCCGGCCATCCTTAAGCCCTGTTCAGAGTCCACTCAATGTGGACTTGCTAGTTTGAATTAGCAAAACGCTAATTCGAACTAGTTTTTAGTTCTAGACGCGTTAGTTCGAATTAGCTTAGTTCAAATTAACTAATTCGAACTAAGTTAGTTCGAACTAGCACTGTAGTGTAGACGTACCCTCGAGGAAAAGAGTAAGAGGAGATTTGATAGCAGGTCTCAGCTAACCTAAAGAGGGTTCCGGAGATGATGGAGAGTGGCAACAGATGATAGAACAAGAAGCAATGGTCTCAAGTGGCAGTGGAGGAGGTGTAGGTTGAATATTAGGGAAATTATTTCACTAGAGCATGATGAAGCACTGAAATGGGTTATCTAAGATGGTGATAGAATCTCCATCCCTCATAGTTTTTAAGACCAGTCTTGACAAAGCCTTGGCAGGAATGATGTAGTTGATTTTGGTCCTGCTTTGAGCAGGGGGTTGGACTAGCTATCCTCCTGAAGTCTCTTCTAACCCCAATCTTCCATCATTGTAGTGTGACTAATTTTACATGGTAGCCCTAGAAGAGAGGTGATTACAGATACCACAGAAGTAGTGAATCCAATAACCTGCTTCAAGAATTAACTGTAGTGACAGATATTAAAGCAGTGAACAAACTCTCCTGTTTCCCACCACACACAGACACTCACCAAAAAAATGGTTCTACAAGAGCAACAATGTGGCATTTTTTTAGACTGAACTATGCACTCTAAGAAAAAGAATTTTTAAGATTCTGTACAATCGCATGGCCTACTGTCTTCCCCCCATAACAAGGAATAAAATTGTGTATTTATGGATGAACCCCAGATTATTTCACCATGACAACAAAACCAAGGGGCAGACAATTCCATCATTACTCCTATTGGATAGTAACTTCGCTCATCAGAGATGCAGGTACTATTTTCAGATTAAAGAACATCTCAGTGCAAGGGGAAGCACAATGTAGTCTAAACAGTTGATTCTCCCAGTTTCAGAAGGGTTTGTACTCAGTCCATGTCAGCCTTACCCTTCTATCAAGTCCCTAATACTGCAGCAATGGCCTAGGTATTACATAGTCATCCTTTAAATGTGGCAGCCTGGACTAGATGAGTTCTCAAGGTTCTCAAGTCCTTCATTGCTATTATTCTTTTTACACTTGTGTTAGTTCCATGAGCACTAGTGCAAGAATATGTACATGGGTAGGAGAATCACACCCCTATTTTGTAGTGAAGGTGAAGCCTGATTCAATGTATGGAACTATTAACATTAGATACTATGGCTAAATTTCCAAGTATTGCACAGGACAGGTTTATACTGCAATATTTTTTGTATCATAAGGGAATACGGCAAAGCTGGATGGAAGCTTATTCTATGTATAAATGTCCAGACAGATGGTAAACTTTTATATGTGAGATTTATTTAGATTGCTAAAGAAAAGAGTAAGAGGGGAGGCCAAATTTTCAAGGGGCATGTTTACACTACAGCACTATTTTGAATTAACTTATTTCAAATTAGTTAATTCGAAATAAGCTAATTTGAAGTAACGCAGCTATACACAAAAACTAATTCAAAATAACGTTTTTCTAATTTGAAATAGCACGTCCACATTGAGTGGACCTTGAATCAAAGGTAAGGCTGGCCAGAACCAGTTCCAGCAGGGCATCAGGGTCGGACTTAGTGTGTGGGGCTGCTGTCTCAGGCTAGCCGAGGTCTGTGCTTAAAGGGACCCTATCCTGCATCCCGGACAGACAGTTCTCAGGTTTCTCTGTTTGCTGGTCTACCTCACTGAGGGACAGCAAAGCATTTGTGTCTTGGAGTGCTCTGCTTGCTCTCACTCGGGGGACCGCGGCACTCTGCAACATGAAACCAGACCTGCACCTGGGGACTCTGTGCATCTTGTGGACATGTTGCCAGCAGCCTGGCTGTACTGTCTGCAGGCTGCCATCTGGGAGGACTATCGAGGGGCTGTCAGGATCCAGGGAGTCCTGCAGGAGAGCTTCCACCCTGAGGAGCACTAACAGTCTCCCCGGTCTGCCCCACTGGGGGCTTGTGCCCCATTCCTCCCTCTCATCCTTCCACTTACCCTTCCCTAGCCCCTCTCCCCTTCCTGATGTCAAATAAAATGTACTTTTGTCTCAAAAATACAAACTCTGTTTATTTAACAAAACTGGGGGGGATGAAACTCTGGGGAGATTGGGAAGGGCAGCAGGAGAGGGGAGGAAAAAGGGTGGGAGAGGGGAGGGGGAAAACTTGGAGGAGGGAGATGGAAGGGGGAAGAAGGAAGAGGGTAAGCTCAATGGCACGGGGCAGCACGCTCTTCACCAGGGCCTGCAAATGGTGACAGATGGCACGACCCTGGGCAAGCAGCTCCCGCTGGAACTCCCGGTCGTCCTACGCCTGCTGCTCCGTGATCCGGGTTTTGGCTCACAGGGCCTGCAGGTGCTGCTTTCGGTACCCCTGACATGTGGTTGTGGTCCTGCTGGGGTCCCGGGTGCGGGAGCATGTCCCGGGTGGGGTGGTGCACCCTGCACAGGCAGCTGGTGTGGCTGTAGAGAAAGAAGAGAAGTGGTCAGTTGTCCCTGGGGACACAGTGGATGATGCGCAGCCCCTCCTGCGAGGTGAGGCGACCATGCCCTGCACCGTCAGAGCCGATGTGCTTGCACAGAGGCCATGGTCGGCCTGTCCAGCTATGCCCAGGAGTGGGAGTTGCCCTGAGACTGCACCCGTGTCCCTGTGCTGCATATAGTGTTGCTGGGGAAGGGGGGAGATGTCTCCTGCCCATGTTTAGAGGGGACGTGTGAAAGGAGAGTGTCCTGCTGTGTCCCGCCCCGAGGTTGGGAGCGTGTCGTGTCACTTCACACACACGTGTGGATATTGGGCCATGGCCCCTGTGTGGAACACAGCTGTAGCCACCTGCCCAAGAGTGACACGGCACGTACCCGCACGTGCACAGGTGGCTGCGTGATCCGTGGGAGGCATGGCCCACGTGCATGGTCCCTGGTCTCCCTCCCCGCCTTCCCCTAGGCAGGGGACAGTGCTGGCACTTACTTTGTATGGCCTCCCTGGACGACCCAGCTGACTCCGGTGCTGGGACAGCTGGTGGTGGCCCCTCGCCTGCACACGGGTCAGGGCCCTCAGTTCCCAGCTCGCTGCCCCCCAGGTTGGTGTGGACCATCCCACCCCCCAGGATTCGGTCGAGGGCGGGGAAGTAGGTGGCAACCCCTGCTGTGCAGCTGCCCCTGGTGACCCTGGCATACACCTGCCTGAGCTCCTTAACTTTCAGGTGCACCTGCTCCTGGGTGCGCCTGTGTCCCTTGCAGGCCATGGTGGCCACTATGTGGCCATAGATGGCTGCATTCCTCCGACTGGTGCGGAAATCATGGACATTGGGAGCCTCCCCCCACACCTCAATGAGGTCCATGATCTCCGCACCGGTCCAGGTGGGCACACGCCGTCTACGGCACCTGGCTGGCCCCTGGGTGCTAGGGGAAATAAGTGCTCCGCTATTTTGAATTAAATTCGAAACAGTGGTTTGCATGTGTAGACGGCTGTTATTTCAAATTAACTTTGTAGTGTAGACATACCCAAAGATGTTTTAGGTACCTGAAAGATAGATTCTTAGTGTGACTAAATATTCTTTACACATCAGAACATCTTTTAAATAATAGAAGAAATCTTCCAATATGAGCTAATTATGTCACAATTGTAAAGTACAGAGATTCTTGTATCTTTCACTGAGTCTTTTGGTACTGGGCATTGTCAGAGTACTCAGTTAGACAGACTGCTAATCTGTTATGGCAGTTCCTATATTCCTAGAGTTGACTAAAGTAATGGGCTATAACAATAATGGGAATATGTTAAATATGTACCCACACTGCATTTTTACTATAAATAAATAAATAAATAAATAAATAAATAAATAAATAAAATCATGTACTTTGTATTAATAAAATCTAACCATTATACACTTTATGGACAAGAATATTCTCTTTTTTGAAGAAGTGCATTTTTTAAAGGCGGGATTTTGAAAGTTAACTGGATTAAGTGAAGAGAGATGCTGTCCTTTGATGTAAAAGGAGTGTTATGTATATGCTTAACTGCGGTCTGCTTTTTGATCACATATCACACACAGGGCAGCTGTAAGGCTTAAACATAGAAAACAGGGAGGGACAGGGGAGAATTCATCTTAAGTGGAACCATGGGGAAATCACAAAAATAAAATCCTTTATGCTCATATGGTCTGATGCAAGTGGTCTGGAACAGTAGAATGATTAATGTGGTGTTGACTGAGAATTTTTAAATCTATATTAGCATCAGAGTTGTTAGTAAATAATGCAGAAACCTCAATGTACCATATGTGCTCCATCATAATTATTATCCATCACTTAGCAGGCCACTATACTGTTCAGTCTCGTCAGTGAAGCAGCTTTAGCCTTGAGACAGATGTATTTCACTGTGGTAAAGCTTTGGCAAAACTGATGAGCTGTGGCATTGTAAAATCATGAACCCAGAAAAGGGAGAATGATTTTGCAGCAAAGGTACTGGACTGGGACTTGAGATATTTGGGTTCCATTTTCCAGCTCAAAATAATTGAAGGCTAGTTCCTGTGAGGTGCTTAACTGTCAACAACAAATCTGTCCCTGTATCTCTTTGATTTACACACAATTCACTTTTGGAGATCACTTAGTGTTTCCAACAACTTTTGATTATTGGCCATATGAAAAGTCAAGGACTGAGGGTCTATTCCTTGCAGACCAAGAGGCATTCTCTCTTTGAAATAATGGAAATTCTAGGGGAGAAGGGAATGAAAGGTCAAATTTTTAACTGCAGCTTTGGAAATATTGAAAAGGATACATATTTTCAACATGAAAAGAAGAGTTTTGCTATGTATCTGAAATTGGGAATAAGGAAGGACTCACAGGGCCGGATTAAGACCATTAGAGGCCCTAAGGACTGAAAAGATTATGGTGTCCCATAATCCCCCCTCCCCCCCCCGCCGCATATGTAATCCAAAATAAAAACAATACTATACCATAAAATCTCTTCTTTTTTTTTGGTGCCCCTGTTTTGCTGGTGCCCTAAGCACGTGCTTAGTCTGCCTACTGGGTAATCCAGCCCTGCAAAGGAGTGACTGGAAACATGCCATTTACAGATCAACAGTGGGATTTTGCAAAGCACAGCACTTTGGCCTGTCCTTGACCCTATAGAAGTCAATGGGAGGTCCACTGTAGACTTCAGTGAGTTTGGCCAACATCCACTGCACAACAGCTGGTTCACAGTGCATAAATAAGTGGTCATATTTGCATAATTAGTCTGACTTTCCAGTCTACACTCCAAGATTGCAAAAGTGTGGGCAGATTCAGAAAAAGGGCAGCCAAAAGCAAACTCAGAGCCTTGATAAACTTAAAAAACAACAAATAATCTGGTAGCACTTTAAAGACTAACAAAACATGTAGATGGTATCATGAGCTTTCATGGGCACAGCCCACTACTTTATCTGAAGAAGTGGGCTGTGCCCACGAAAGCTCGTGATACCATCTACATATTTTGTTAGTCTTTAAAGTGCTACCAGACTATTTGTTGTTTTTTAAGTTCATCCTGTACAGACTAACTCAGCTACTCCCTGAAACTTCAGAGCGTTGAGTTAGAGCAACTAAGCTTAGTCAAAAAACAAAGTCTCTAGGGCAATGGACTCCAACCTTTTTACACCCAAGATCACTTTTTAAATGACAGACCAAGCCAAGATCTACTGCCTCGCCCCTTTCTTTAAGTGCCGCCCCTTTCTTTAAGTGCCACCCCTTTCTATTTTCCTCCTCTCCATCACTTGCTATCCCCAATCCTTATACTGCTGCTTTTTTCCCCAATTCCTCTCTAGGAAGAGGTTTTTCCAACACTTGGCCTGTCTAGACTGGACCAAATGTCAGAAAACCCCCTTCTTTTGGAAGCCCCCTTATTCCTCATGGA
Organism: Pelodiscus sinensis; assembly: GCF_052426305.1. Taxonomy (NCBI): domain Eukaryota; kingdom Metazoa; phylum Chordata; order Testudines; family Trionychidae; genus Pelodiscus; species Pelodiscus sinensis. The sequence continues at coordinate 13,646,044 of NC_143057.1, forward strand.
AAGAAGAATATAGGGGTGACCAAAAGAGCATGTTTGCTCTTCCACTAAAAAAAGCATAAGAAAAATCACATCCCTGGATGCAGAAGAGTTTTTCTGGGATATCTCCAGAATCCTGAAAAACTCCTGCTGTTTAACCATACCCTCGCTGGGTTGAGAGAGGATGTGTAGGCTCTGGGGTGGGAATGAGGGATTTGGGTGTGAGAAGGGGTGAGAGGTGCATGCTCTGGGAGGAAATCTGGATGCAGGAGGAAGTGGAGAAGGGGACGCTGGCTCGGGGAGGGGACTCCAGGCCAGGCAGTGTTGGGGTACTAAGCAAGCCACAGGTTTGAGGATGTGAGGGTGCAGGAATTTGGGTAGGGGGAAGTGAGGAGCTTAGGGTAGGGGGTTCCAGTGTATGATAAGCTCATATCTAGGGTCTGGAGGAAGGGGGAGTACAGGAGTGGCCCCAACTGGGGGTTTGTTGGCCAGATTTCATTTTTAAATAAAATACTATGTCAAACACAAAAAGTTTCTGCATTGTCTTTAATTATGAGAAGGGCAGGGAACCTGTCTTGAATCAGGGGTCACTGACCCACAGAAAAGTCAGTTGGGAGCAGAGGACATGGTACTGGGGAAGGGTGCTAGTGGGTGCTGGGGCAGGGAACAGGATGTCAGTGGAGGCAGGGTTCTGCAGCTGGGGGCAGGGGCGAGGGAACAGGATGCCGGGAGGGCAGGGGACAGGGTGCCAGTGGGGACAGAGTTCTGTGGCTGAGGACAGGGGAGAGGAAACAGGGTGCCAGGAGGACAGGTTTCTGCTGCAGGGGACAGGTTTCTGCAGCGGGGGGCAAGGGGACAGGTTTCTTCAGTAGGGGGCAGGCTGCCAGTGGGAACAGGTTTCTGCAGCAGAGGGGCAAGAGGACAATTGTGCGGCTGGGGGCAGGGGAGAAGGAACAGGAAGGCAGAGGACAAGGTTCTGTGGCAGGGGACAAGATTCTGCGGTGGGGGCAGGAACTGGGTTCGGGGGTGGAATACCAGTGGGGTCATTCCCCTACACCAGCCTTGGAAGGAAGCCTCCATCACATGCTCCCTCTAGGGCCGACCCCTTCCCCCCCTCCCGCGAGCAGGGAAGCCTCCATTGCATGCTCCCTCCGGGGCTGACCCCCCTGCCCAGAGGAGGAAGGAAGCCCTGTTGTGTGCCTCCGCTGGGCCTGACTCCCCCCTCCCGGGGAGCAGGGAAGCCCATGCACGTGACCCCTCGGGGCCAAACCCCCCCGCCCCACGGAGCAAGGAAGCCTACACACGCGACCCCTTGGGGCTGACCCCCCCCAGAGCAGGGAAGCCCACGCACGCGCTCCCTCCTGGCCCAACTCCCCCCTCCCACAGAGAAGGGAAGTCCCAGCTCATGCCTCTGTGGACTTACGTGGTAAGTTCCCGGAACGCCAGGGAGCTGGGGCAAGGAAGCAGCTAGCGCATTTCCGCAACCCCCAGAAGTGATGCGCAGGTGTAGGACTTCTGTCCACCCCACAGGAAGCTGCCACTACCTCCATTGTTGCTCAAGGTAGGTAGTGGGGCTTCTTGGCGGTGGGGGGAAATGGAGGGTCCAGAACACCTCGCGATCGACTGGTCGAGGCCCCAGGATCAACTGGCTGGTGACCACAGCTCTAGGGACTAAGTAGGTTGGACCACTGTACCGGAGCATTGGGGAGATTGCAATCCGTAGCAGCCAGTATGGATTCTGGTCTCCTGCAACTCAGCTTCTTTTTCCTGGTCATCATGTCCAGTCCCTGGTTGGGCCAGGTTGCTCTCTGATTGCTTTTTTTTACAATAAGCTTCAGAGTGTACACACTGTAACAAGACAATTTTCTGTTCAGTTCCACTGTGGTAGTAGTAACAACCAGGTTCAGTGTCGTGGGGCTTAAATATTCACAGCTTTACTTAAACTAGAAAGTTTTACTTAAACTAGAAGCTTTACTTAAACTTAAAGCTTTACTTAAACTAGAAAGTAACTACCAGATGCAAACAGACAGGGCAGACATCAGCTTGCTTTGCTAGAAGATATGCAGGTGAATGTCATTACACATTCAAACAGGGGCGAGTGTGATGGTTTCTTTATGTCGATCTATCATACACTGCTAACCTCTAGGGTACGTCTATACAGCAGGGCTAAAAATGAATTAAGCTACACAACTTTAGCTATGTCAATTGCATAGCTTAAGTCAAAAAAGCTTAATTAGGCTTTTGGTGCTATCTACACAGCAGGAAGTCAAAGGAAGAACTCTCTTCCTTCAACTTTCCTTACATGAAATGAGAGTTACCATGAGTTGGAGTAAGAAGTCCTCTAGCTTGACATTATTTTGCAGTAATGGCTTTCTGTGTAGACGTGCACTATTCCGAAATAACGCTGCTGTGTAGGTTTACCCCTAGAGCTGTTCTGAGAGGCCTAGGTACTTTATTGTTCCAGTCCATATTGCAGATGTATAGTGTGTGGTGCCTATTGGAGAGAAAAAAAAACTGTTCTAAGTGTTAGCTGGGGAATAGATGCAGAAGCCTGATACTACTGTTTTTGTTGTTCCTGTTTGATGTGCTTCATTTAGTTGTTTTATTGGAAAAAAGCATGTTAACAGGAAAAGATCGACAAAGCTCTAGTTTAATACTTGGTGTATATGTATATAAAATGTCAAGTTCTTAAAGATGTCTTCAGAGCAGATTTAGTTCTTAAAAGCCATGTTTCGACCATTGTGCTAAGTGGGAATTAATTACAAGTAAGCCAAAAAAGTCAAATCAGATTATAACTTCAGAGGGAAATATGAGATTCCGAGCTCACCAAGAATTGTCTATTGTATAGCAAAATGTCATGCTGCCCTATGCTCATATAAACACCAGTGCTTATAGTGCAAACAGGTATTCATATTTGCTTAATCATATTGATGCCTTTTCTATTGTCAGCACTGAATTTTAATCTGAACTTGGACTTTCCTATGGTCAGTGCTAGAAACCATTAAAGAATAATCTATTGATCTATTGACATCATTCATTAAAAGGGTGGGATGAAACTTTTAAAATCAGTAGCTGCTCATATATCAGTTCTGCCTCATTAGTTAAATCTTCTCATAAATGGCAAAACTCTACTCAAGTCAATGGCATAGTTTACACCAGATTTGGCCTGGTTATCACATATGATTATGAAATTTCAAGGAACAGATTAAAGTCTCTAACGGAGAATTATTTCCCTTGTCTCAAGAGTTTATCCTCAAATCTTCAGTCTAGATAACATGTTCCAAAAATGTCACAGCTATATTAAGATTTGTTTAATATAACAATAGGCTGAAATATCATTGCATCATGTTATTGAACATGGATACATGGAAGCAAGTTCCTCTGTAGCCTTACTTGTTAATAGCTCTGATGAGGGTGAACCTGTGGTGACTTATAGCTGCTCTAAGATTTGGCACACAAAGTACAATAACAGTTCCTGACTCCACTCCAATGTCGTGCTGCTTTAATTATGCTAAGCAGCAACCCCTCTCTCTCAAGTGTAAATGCAGTTATGCCAGTGTAAAAGTGCTTTCAAGTTCAGTGAAGGTAAACAAGTTATACTGGCAGCAAGTATAGGTACTTTTACCACTATGACACTCTGGTTCTTTTAAAGAACAAATAATCCCTAACTAAGGGTATGTCTACACTACCCCGCTAGTTCGAACTAGTGGGGGTAATGTAGTCATCCGCAGTTGCAAATGAAGCCCGGGATTTGAATTTCCTGGGCTTCATTTGCATGAAGCCGGCCGGCGCCATTTTTAAATGCCGACTAGTTCGAAACCCGTGCCGCGCGGCTACACGCGGCACGGAGTAGCTAGTTCGGATTAGGCTTCCAATCCGAACTAGCTGTACTCCTCGTTCTACTCGTTCCACGTGGAACGAGGAGTACAGCTAGTTCGGATTGGAAGCCTAATCCGAACTAGCTACTCTGTGCCGCGTGTAGCCGCGCGGCACGGGGTTCGAACTAGCCGGCATTTAAAAATGGCGCCGGCCGGCTTCATGCAAATGAAGCCCGGGAAATTCAAATCCCGGGCTTCATTTGTAACTGCGGATGACTACATTACCCCCACTAGTTCGAACTAGCGGGGTAGTGTAGACATACCCTAATAGAATAATGCTTGAAATTTTTTCTCATGTTTTTTATTAATGTTAAACAGTTAAGATCTTTATTCAATCCTAAATTGATAGTATTGAATTTGCAAATGAATTCCATTTCAGCTGTCTCCGTTTTTAATTGGGGTTTGAAATTCTACTTTAAAACCCATTACTGAATGTCCAAGGAGGGTAAAATGTTACCCTACAAGTTTATGTATGTTACCATTCCATACGTTGACACCATGCCTGTCTGATTTGGCTAATATACCTGCCAGGAGGTCAGATTTTCAACTGGTGTAAATCAGCATTGCTCAGCTCAAGTGAATGAAGCACTTTGCAGAATGTTACTTTTCTTCATCTCATTTATTCAGGATCGAATAAAGATCTTAATTGGTTAATGTCATCAGTCACCTTTTGGGTTCCTGACAGCTCTTCTACTCTGTCAATGATGATAAACTTTTGTCTGCGTGCATGTGTGTGCACCCCTGTCTAACGTGTTAACTGTCATGACAGACTCCGAGAGAATCCCCAGAGACCACAATCAGATAAGGATTGATAACACCCGGCTAGGTTTATTGCCAAGTGAAGTATAATGATAGTTGTCAGCGAACATATTTGCCACTGCACCACTATACATACATACATGGTGACAATGCTCGAACACCCAATCAACACTCTGGATTTAAGCATTATTCCCTAAGTCAGCTGATGACCACCCGTTGGGGTGCATTTTTATACATAGGTACAAATGAGATACACATCACTCCTGACATATCAGGTACCATCCTTTACCTCACAGAAGGTGGGTTTCCATTACTATCTATAGAATCATAGAATCATAGAATAATAGGACTGGAAGGGACCTCGAGAGGTCATCGAGTCCAGCCCCCCGCCCTCAAGGCAGGACCAAGCTCCACCTACACCATCCCTGACAGATGTCTATCTAACCTGTTCTTAAATATCTCCAGAGAGGGAGATTCCACCACCTCCCTTGGCAATTTATTCCAATATTTGACCACCCTGACAGTTAGGAATTTTTTCCTAATGTCCAATCTAAACCTCCCCTGCTGCACTTTAAGCCCATTACTCCTTGTCCTGTCCTCAGAAACCAAGAGGAACAAATTTTCGCCTTCCTCCTTGTGACACCCTTTTAGATATTTGAAAACCGCTATCATGTCCCCCCTTAATCTTCTTTTTTCCAAACTAAACAAGCCCAGTTCATGAAGCCTGGCTTCATAGGTCATGTTCTCTAGACCTTTAATCATTCTTGTCGCTCTTCTCTGTACCCTTTCCAATTTCTCCACATCTTTCTTGAAATGTGGCGCCCAGAACTGGACACAGTACTCCAGCTGAGGCCTAACTAGTGCAGAGTAGAGCGGCAGAATGACTTCACGAGTTTTGCTTACAACACACCTGTTGATACAACCTAGAATCATATTTGCTTTTTTTGCAACAGCATCACACTGTTGACTCATATTCAACTTGTGGTCCACTATGACCCCTAGATCCCTTTCCGCCATGCTCCTTCCTAGACAGTCGCTTCCCATCTTGTATGTATGGAACTGATTGTTCCTTCCTAAGTGGAGCACTTTGCATTTCTCTTTATTAAACCTCATCCTGTTTACCTCTGACCATTTCTCTAACTTGCTAAGGTCATTTTGAATTATGTCCCTATCCTCCAAAGAAGTCGCAACCCCACCCAGTTTGGTATCATCTGCAAACTTAATAAGAGTACTCTCTATCCCAATATCTACATCATTGATGAAGATATTGAATAGTACGGGTCCCAAAACAGACCCTTGAGGAACTCCACTTGTTATCCCTTTCCAGCAGGATTTAGCACCGTTAACAACAACTCTCTGACTACGGTTATCCAGCCAATTATGCACCCACCTTATCGTGGCCCTATCTAAGTTATATTTGCCTAGTTTATCAATAAGAATATCATGCGAGACCGTATCAAATGCCTTACTAAAGTCTAGGTATATGACATCCACCGCTTCTCCCTTATCCACAAGGCTCGTTATCTTATCAAAGAAAGCTATCAGATTAGTTTGGCATGACTTGTTCTTCACAAACCCATGCTGGCTATTCCCTATCACTTTATTACTTTCCAAGTGTTTGCATACGATTTCCTTAATTACCTGCTCCATTATCTTCCCTGGGACAGACGTTAAACTGACCGGTCTATAATTTCCTGGGTTGTTCTTATTCCCCTTTTTATAGATGGGCACAATATTTGCCCTTTTCCAGTCTTCTGGAATCTCCCCTGTCTGCCATGATTTTTCAAAGATCATAGCTAAAGGCTCAGATACCTCCTCTATCAGCTCCTTGAGTATCCTGGGATGCATTTCATCAGGACCTGGTGACTTGCTGACATCTAACTTTCCTAAGTGATTTTTAACTTGTTCTTTGTGTATCCTATCTTCTAAACTTACCCTCTCTCTGCTTGTATTCACTACGTTAGGCACACCTCCAGACTTCTCGGTGAAGACCGAAACAAAGAAGTCATTGAGCATCTCCGCCATTTCCAAGTTCCCTGTTACTGCTTCTCCCTCCTCACTAAGCAGTGGGCCTACCCTGTCCTTGGTCTTCCTCTTGCTTTTAATGTATTTATAAAAGGTCTTCTTGTTTCCCTTTATGCCTGTAGCTAGTTTGATCTCATTTTGTGCCTTTGACTTTCTAATCTTGCCCCTGCATTCCCGTGTTGCTTGCCTATATTCATCCTTTGTTAGTTGTCCTAGTTTCCATTTTTTATATGACTCCTTTTTTATTTTGAGATCGTGCAAGATCTCCTTGTTAAGCCAAGCTGGTCTTTTGCCATATTTTCTATCTTTCCTACACAGCGGAATTGTTTGCTTTTGGGCCCTTAACAACGTCCCTTTGAAATACTTCCAACTCTCCTCAGTTGTTTTTCCCTTCAGTCTTGCTTCCCATGGGACCTTACCTACAAGTTCTCTGAGCTTATCAAAATCTGCCTTCCTGAAATCCATAACCTCAATTGTGCTGGTCTCCCTTCTACCTTTCCTTAAGATCATGAACTCTATTATTTCGTGATCACTGTCCCCTATACTGTCTTCCACTTTCAAGTTCTCAACTAGTTCCTCCCTATTTGTTAAAACCAAATCCAGAACAGCTTCTCCTCTGGTAGCTTTTTCAACCTTCTGAAACAGAAAGTTGTCTCCAATGCAGTCCAGAAACTTATTGGATAGCCTGTGCCTCGCTGTGTTAGTTTCCCAACATATGTCTGGATAGTTGAAGTCTCCCATCACCACCAAATCTTGGGCTTTGGATAGTTTTGTTAATTGTTTAAAAAAGGCCTCATCCACCTCTTCCACCTGGCTAGGTGGCCTGTAGTAGACTCCTAGCATGATATCACCTTCGTTTTTTACCCCTTTTAGCTTAACCCAGAGACTCTCTACACAGCTATCTCCTACGTTCATCTCCACTTCAGTCCAAGTGTGTACATTTTTAATATACAAGGCAACCCCTCCTCCCTTTTTTCCCTGTCTGTCCTTCCTGAGCAAGCCGTACCCTTCCATACCAATATTCCAATCATGCGTCCCATCCCACCAGGTTTCTGTAATACCAATGATATCATAGTTGTATTTATTGGTTAGCAATTCCAGTTCTTCCTGCTTATTACCCATACTTCTCGCATTTGTATATAGGCATCTAAGATACTGATTTGATCTTGCCTCCCTGTTGTGCCCTGACCCTCCTTTCTCCTTGCCATTATAGGCCGTAGTCCCCCCCATTTCCAACCCATCTCCCAGTCCCGCACATTCAGCACTTACCTGTGGGCTTTGCTCACCTGCCCCCGACAAACCTAGTTTAAAGCCCTCCTCACAAGGTTAGCCAGTCTGTGTCCAAACAAGGCCTTCCCGCTCCTGGAAAGGTGAACTCCATCTCCGCCAAGCAGTCCTTCCTGGAAGAGCACCCCGTGATCAAGGAAGCCGAATCCCTCCTGGCATGCTTTTTAACTCAGACCTGGTCCAGAACCTGGGACGATATGTATGTTATTTGGGAGGAGGCAGTTGGTGCCATGATGTTGCTTATTGAGGTTTACTGTTATGACCCCTCTGGAATATGTTTCACAGTCTGTGCCTGGCACTTTTTGGTATTCTTTATGCTTGACCCTGCTTGTACTAACTCTTGTTAGCCAAGCCTCTTTCCTGCTTGCAGTTTGTCTGAGCAAATGTCTTGCTTATTAGATTTCAGGCCTGCTGATTTTATGTTGCAGACCCTCATCTTACTACAGTTAACACACTATAAAGGCAATTTGCCCTCCCTTGATATCCACATTCGCACATCAACTGCTGTCATTGAGACACATTTGCTTGATTAGCCTCATTTACACAAATATCCCCTTTCTTTATATATATATATGTATAGACACACACCCATCGCCACTCCACAAAAGCTTATGCCTTAATAAATCTGTGCCAGATGACTCCTTTTTGTTCTTACAAACCATTTGGGTTTCGTTTCTGCATTTATAACATTACCAGAATGGTTTGATGGAATAACAGCACCTTAATACATCCTTTCCTTAACTTTTTCTGCTTATCAACATATGTTTTAAGATAGTGGGATTGAAAAGTGTAACAGTACAATCATGTTAATCGTAAATAACAAAGTGATTGGATCAAATAGAACAGGAAACAAAAGATCCTAAAAAACTCAGGAATGATAGACATTTATATTTATGTGCTGCTAATTAGATCTTTGGCTAGCAAAAAAAAAAAATCATTGTAACTGGATCACCTAGTGAGTTGTGAATCATATGCACAAAGCTTCAAACATGCTACCCTTGTTTGGTCTTTTTCATATCAAACCATCCCATTTTCTTCTGAACTACTGTATTACAAGGTGCAGTATCTGATTACTTGCAGTTCACTATCCTAAAGTCAATATGCATGGAACTGGGAATTAAATGAATCTCTAGATTCATTTTGCTTGAACATAATCATGAGTTCAAAGAAAGAAATTCAGATATTCCCATGTCTAAGGGAAACACAAATAATGTTTTATGGCATGTTACTTATTTACCATGGTTTGAAATTCCCTAATCCCTTACCAGATTAAATGTCTGAAATTTGTTGAATGTGTATTAAATGTAAATGAACTCCTTTTGTAATTTTGTATTGAAGCTAAACTTCATATTTTCCTGTGTCCAGTTGGATGCAAAAATATTTTGGTCATTGTGGAAAAGTATAAAATGTACAAAACCAGAGAGGGAGAAGTGGGTGTTACTAATTAGGAAAGATACTGTCTGGTGAGATATATGTGTAATTGTCTTTCACTATAGACAAATATTCACTTTAGGGCTGAGATTTTCACGGATGAAATTAGCCATATAACTCCCACAAACAAAATGAAAGTTTCAAAAGGATTTACCAGTTAGGAGCAAGAATCCAACTGGCTTTCAATCCCATGCATACTTTTAAAAATCTCCCAACCGCACCCATGGAAATTGGATACTTAATTTCCTTATTCCTCTTTGAAAATCCCCAATATTAATGGGACTTCTGAAACCAAGTGATCTAAATGTTTCAAAAAACTAACTGTTCAGTACTAAAAAGAGCCATTGTTTGGGAGCTAGGGTTTGAAACAGCAATCCCACAATACCAAAAATCATTTTACTTTGGCATTACACATATTCTTGCTAAGTCATTCCTTAATTCTTTATGACAAAACAAATGGAGTGTGATCTTCATCCTTACTGATGAAAAATAAGTAAGAGTCAATGACCAATTTTCCATCACAGGTGTCCTCTGAATAAACCAGCATGTGAGGAATGTCAGTCAGATATGCAGCACCATTTTTTTCCGGGAGGTGGAGGGGAAGTTCTTTGTATTGCAGTTGTCTCTGTTTCAGAGAAGTATGTGCAGTTGTCCTTGCAATCAGCAATATTCTTCTCTTTGACACAAGTCGTCACAGCTACCATAGTCAATTATCAGTTTGCCAGAGACCGAACCACTTTGAATTGCATCTGAGGAGAATTAACTAACAAAGTAGTGAACGACTAGTTTTTAAAGAAATTATTATATAAATAAACCACATGCTCCACAATCAACGGACCTTTCCTTTTCACATGCTTGACTCCACTGAACAGTAAGGCCAGTCAGTAAGTAGAGAGTTCAGTGCTGAATAGTTAGATTTCTAAGTAAATCTTTAGAAGGTTTCTTATTAAACACCAAGCACTCACATCATGAGTCAGGTCCCAGAACCTAATGAAATCATGAGGTTTTACAAAAGATTTCTCCTTAATTATCTTCTGGTTTTCACATCTTTAGGGTTCATCTTTTCCCAAGGGTCCCCCCCCCCCCCCCCCGCAGTCATAAGGGATAGTAACTTACTTTCTTTTTACTGAAAACTAAAGTTGTCCTGTACTCACATTACTGCCGAAACAGGGGATTTTAAGGCAAATTTGGAAGACTTGAGATAAAGTTGCAAGTATTGCCAATAGTACTTTTTGGACAGGGTTGAAGGAATTAAGTCCTGTCTGTCTTGTGGATGCTAAAAACACATGATGCTTTTTAAAAAAAACAACTTGTATTTGCCTTTGTGTCCTTGCCTTAATTTTCCTTTGCTACTGTTGAGGTACATTCTAAGGATAGTGAAATGCTGATGTGTTACCAGAAGGCAGTAAAAGAAATTTTTTTACAATTTCTATTTAAATATAGAGGCATCTAAATCACAGAGAGAAAGCTATGCCAGCAGTGACACAGGTCTTAGAAGTTGTGCATCTCACCAGTAATTTTATTTCTTTGCCTGACTGTCTCTAATTAAAACCAATTTTTAAGTTCTGATGCACTGCCTAGAAGGTATATTTATGAAAGTTACAAAACTCACATTTGGAAAAAAACCTCACAAGCACATCTAGCTATTGTGTGCTTTCAGGTCTGACACAAAACAGAGGAAAATTCAGCAGTTTGGGCTGAATTTCAGTATTTTTCTGTTCTGTGCACTTCCTACAGTCAGCTCTAACCAAACTATAGTAGGAAAGTGGGATTTGAACATATGTTGATTGTAAGACAAAAATATACCCATAATACAAAACTTTGTGAAATGAAACCAAGGTCCCTACAATTCTGTTGATAGCAAAAATCAGAAATATGGTTTGGGGAGGGGAAACTTTTGCTGAGTGAAAGGTATGGTTTGAATGACTGACAGACTGTGGTGGGCATTGAACACTTCTGTGTCTTTAGTGAATGAAACAGGCGGGGGGCGGGGGGGGGGACGGGAAAAGTACCTCACACATTTTTTAATTTTTTCCTGATTTGTTCTTTCCACCAAAAAAAAACAAACTTGTAATTCTGAATATATTTCAAGTATACCTATATTTGGCTGACACTGAGGGAAAAGTGAATGGAATTGTCCCTTGTTTTTCATTAAAAACTCTTTATAGAATCATTATGAATTCAGCTAGTTCTCATTAAGTGTAAATGGAAATTTAATCAAAATTAGTGAGAAGTTATTTAACTTGATTGATGTACGTGAATTTACTTGGTTTGGCTATGAGTAATACATCTTATTTTATGCAAAGCTGGTTTTAAGGTTCTTATTATACCCTTCAATACTCTCAGAAGTGACTATTTGCTCAACCATTGTTTTAATTCTCTACACGATTTTACCCTATAGTTGTGTCAATCAAGCCCCCAGTATTGAATGCAGGCCCACTAGCTCCTTAGGTGGCATTTATAGCCACTGTACTACAGCAATGCACTAGAGCACAAATCCTGACAACCAGCCTTAGTGGTATAGGCTAACAGTAGCCAGCCCTCTCTTCCAAGCCCCTGATTGAATGGACAGGCAGCATTTTCATTGGTATCTGGACTATCGGAAGGCCCCAACAGGAAGATAAATCAGTCTGAATAGCAGACCTGCATATTGCTCCTTGCATGATATGACTCTGTCTTTCCATCCTACTGTTTCACTGGTCATCTGCTTTTCCACCTTGCCTCCTCAATTCACTGACCTGGCCCCTTGAATTGAATCTTCTGGGTGCCAACTTAGAGAAGTCTAACCACTGCCCCAGACTGCATCTAATACAGATTGACGTACTTGCTACCTGACGACCACCCATGTGAAGTTGATTTCTGTTCTGACCCCAGGAAACTGCTATGCATAACAGGTTATGCATAATCCCTAACTTTCTCTCCTAACACTGTATTCTTGTGGAGGGGAAATGAAATATTTCCCTTTTTTGATGCCAAAATTGACTCTTGGCTACTGTGTTGGGACATGCCTGGTGTTCCAAGGTGGATGAGTGGCACAGTTTTCCAGCTTGTTATTTATTTGAAAAGGAAACATGAGTATATGACTCTCTTCTCCACAGTTAACATTCAGAACTGTGACTGGAAACTAACACTACTCAGTCAACAGACTTGGTCTGGTCCCATCTCAAGAACAGGTGACTTCAGTACTACCCAGGACTGGGGTGGGCAATAAACAGCCCATGAGCTAGCTGTGGTTCATCAGGGTTAGATCCTGGTGGGCCACCATTGCTCTATTTCCCTGAGGGTGGGCCACCATTGCTCTATTTCCCTGAGGGTATGTCTACACTACCCTCCTAGTTCGAGCTAGGAGGGTAATGTAGGCATACCACACTTGCAAATGAAGCCCGGGATTTGAATTTCCCGGGTTTCATTTGCATAAGCGGGGAGCCGCCATTTTTAAAACCCCGCTGGTTCGAACCCCGTGCAGCGCGGCTACACGGGGCACGAACTAGGTAGTTCGAACTAGGCTTCCTATTCCGAACTACTGGTACACCTCGTGGAACTCCAGAACTCCACGAGGTGTACCGGTAGTTCGGAATAGGAAGCCTAGTTCGAACTACCTAGTTCGTGCCCCGTGTAGCCACGCTGCACAGGGTTCAAACCAGTGGGGTTTTAAAAATGGTGGCTCCCCGCTTATGCAAATGAAGCCCGGGAAATTCAAATCCCTGGCTTCATTTGCAAGTGCGGTATGCCTACATTACCCTCCTAGTTCGAACTAGGAGGGTAGTGTAGACATACCCTGAGTGATCACAGAGATGGTGGCTTTCAGCTCCCCTTGGCCACAGATCATTCCTGGCCAACGGGAGCTACGAGAAGTGATGTCCAACCTGCGCTTTTTCTACAGTCCCTTTGGCCAAGCATGGCAATCCACAGCCAATGGGACAAGCAAGAAGCCATACCTGCAATTATGCAAGCAAATAAAGCACAGGACGCTTACCAGGGACTATCCAGGGTGAACAGCAACTGGCCCATGGGGTGCTTATTGCCTGCCCCTGACATAGGAACTCAGGCAGGATTGCAGTCAGGGGACTAGTCCAAGCCCCCAACACATGCTGCTACAGCCACACTATTATTTTTAGCATGTTAGCTGTGTGAAAGTCCACATGAGCTGGGAAATACACCTCTCACCAGCCATGCAGCCATGCCTCAAATCTCTCCTAATATCAAATATATATACTCTTATGCCTTCGTTCATGGCGCCCTGCCCTCACAGCAGGACCAAGCATCATCTAGATCATTCCTGACAGATGTCTATCTAACCTGCTCTTAAATATTTCCCAGTGTTGGAGATTCCACAATCTCTTCAGGCAATTTATTCCAGTGTTTGACCACCCTGACAGTTAGGAAGGGTTTTTTTCCTAATGTCCAACCTAAGCCTCTCTTGCTGCAATTGAAGCCCATTGCTTCCTGTCCTATCCTTAGAGGTCAAAGAAAACAATTTTCTCCCTCCTCTTTGTAATACCCTTTTAATTACTTGAAAACTGCTATCATATCCCTTCTCATAGTTTTCTTTTTCAGTTAAACAAACCCAATTCTTTCAGTCTTTCATCATAGACCTTTAACCACGTTTGTTGCTCTTCTGTGGGCCCTCTCTAGTTTCTCCACATTTTCCTTGAAATGTAGGGTTGCCAGAAGGTTTAACCAAAAATACCAAACACCTTTCCCCCCCCCAAAAAAAAACTCTGGGGGAAAAAATGACCAATGTTGTTGAGAAGAAAACGGGGGGGGGGGGGGGGGGGGGGGGAGGGGCGGGAAGGGTCCAGAGAGTTATTAAGCTAAGAAAAATAAAAAAATAAAAAAATAAAACAGCATTAAAACAGCATGCTTGCAGTGCTTGCAGTGTCAGAATAGGGATAGACAGAGGGGAGAGGTTGAGCACTAAGACCCAGGGAAGGCATTGCTTACCCTTGCTTCAGGTCTTTAGGCTTTTTGCTGGCAGCCATCCTGTTGTATTGATCCAGAGGGAAAGGCAGCTTCCCTGCAGAACCAGGTAAGCAAGGGGCCTGGGGGCTGGACCCAGTTGCTGAGTGTGTCGTAGGGCTGCCATGTGTCTGGTATTTTCACCTCTTGGCAGGGGAAACCCCCCCAGAAAATACCAGACATTTTTAGGTGTCTGGTATTTTCTGAATTTTTTTTACCGGACAGGAGGCTAAAATACCGGACTGTCCGGGTCTATGCCAGACACCTGGCAACCCTATTGAAATGTGGTACCCAGAACTGGACAGAATACTCCAATTGAGTCCTAATCAGTGCAGAGTAAAGGGGAAGAATTATTTCTCATGTTTTGCTCACAACATTCCAGTTAAAGCAATTGAACTGGCAGTGGTTTAGCATACCAGTACGGAGGTTTAGCATGGTCTGGTAGCTGAAGACATAACGTCTGTTACTATTCTGCTCTTGTTTCATATGTGACATTGTGAACACTAATGATTTTTTCAAAGGGATTGATTACATTCAATCCCCACTGACTTCAGATGGAGCCCTGGAAACTCAGCATTTCCAGAATTTAGCCCCAATCTCTGCATCTGTTTCCTCCCTGGTAAAATGGAGAGGCTGATGCTTGCAAACTTCTATAAAAAGCCTTTGAGAGCTACAGGTGAAAAGTACTATTGTAGACACCACCCATTGCTTGTTATTATGTCACAGAGGAATAAAGTCACTCTGAACTGATTAAGCATTCATCATTACCATGAATTGTACAAATAATTTTATTCACTATTCTGAGAGTATCGCTTGTGACCTTTGGCTACTGCAATAAGAAACGGAAATGTTATTTCCCTCAGGAGAAAATGAGACTTTCTTTAGTAGAAAGATATTTTCGCCAACACTGCAGAAAGTTAATGTTGTCTTGAAATTAAGCAATAATTCGGACATCCATGGCAAGCAACTGCAAAAGTTCAGCTAAATAAGTACCAGTGCATTTTTTTTAAATTTTAGCCACGTTGCTCATATTTTGCTGATATATTTCTTATGGATCCTATAGTGCACTTTGCAATGTACTTTTTCTACAATATGACTGCTCACGTGTAAAGGAACTTAATGACATCACCCAGAGAGAAAGGCAAACTTCTGAAGAGAATAAATGGATGGACTTACTGTGCTCATCTCTTGTCCAATACCTGTGTTTATACTGGCAAAATAAACCATACAAAACCTATAAAGAAAACTACCTGTTCTGAAAGCTTCCAGTACTTTTTGTATGAGTTGCCTAACTCTCAGTATGAATAAACAATCGTTTGCCAGTTTCCCCTGATTTATAGCAGGGGGAGAGCCAGCTTCATAACTAAGAAAGCTAGCCCTAATGTAGTATTCATGTGGTTTCCTTGAGCTAATTGGAATGTAGCTGAAAGACAGTTATGTATAGAATCATAGAATCATAGAACGCTAGAACTGGAAGGGACCTCGAGAGGTCATCGAGTCCAATCACCTGCCCTCATGGCAGGACCCAGTACTGTCTAGATCATCCCAGATAGATGTCTATCTAACTTGCTCTTATATATCTCCAGAGATGGAGATTCCACAACCTCCTTAGGCAACTTATTCCAATGTTTTACCACTCTGACAGTTAGGAAGTTTTTCCTAATGTCCAACCTAAACCTCCCTTGCTGCAGTTTAGGCCCATTGCTTCTTGTCCTATCCTAAGACGCCAAGAACAATTTTCACCCTCCTCCTTGTGACACCTTTTTAGATACCTGAAAACTGCTATCATGTCCCCTCTCAGTCTTCTCCTTTCCAAACTAAACAAGCCCAATTCTTTCAGTCTTCTTTTGTACTCATGTTCTCTAGATCTTTAATCATTCTTGTTGCTCTTCTCTGGACC
This sequence comes from Pelodiscus sinensis, assembly GCF_052426305.1. Taxonomy (NCBI): domain Eukaryota; kingdom Metazoa; phylum Chordata; order Testudines; family Trionychidae; genus Pelodiscus; species Pelodiscus sinensis. The sequence continues at coordinate 13,662,259 of NC_143057.1, forward strand.
TTCTCCAATTACCCCACATCTTGCTTTAAACGTGGTCCCCAGAACTGGACACAATACTCCAGTTGAGGCCTAAACAGTGTAGAGTAGAATGGAAGAATGACTTCTCATGTCTTGTTCACAACACACCAGTTTATGCATCCTAGAATCATGTTTGCTTTTTTTGCAACAGCATCACATGACTCATATTTAGCTTGTGGTTCACTATGATCCCTAGATCCCTTTCTTCAGTACTTCTTCCTAGACAGTCGCTTCTCTATGTGTGAAACTGATTATTCCTTCCTAAGCGGAGTACTTTATATTTGTACTTATTAAACTTCTTTCTATTTACCTCAGACCATTTCTCCAGTTTGTCCAGACCATTTTGAATAATGACCCTATCCTCCAAAGCAGTCATAACCTCTCCCATCTTGGTATCATCTGCAAATTTAATAAGCGTACTCACTATGCCAATATCTAAATCATTGATAAAGATATTGAAACGAACTGGTTCCAAAACAGACCCCTGCGGAAACCCATTTGTTATTCCCTTCCAACAGGATTGTGAACCATTAATAACTACTGTCTGAGAACTGTTATCCAGCCAGTTATGCACCCACCTTACAGTAGCCCCATCTAAGATGTATTTGCCTAGTTTATTAATAAGAAGATTGTACGAGACAGTATGAAATGCCTTACTTAAGTCAAGGTATACCACGTCTACCACTTCTCCCTTATCTACAAGACTTGTTATCCTATCAAAGAAAGCAATCAGATTGGCTCGACATGATTTGTTCTTTACAAATCCATGCTTGCTGTTACCTATCACCCTATTATCTTCCAGATATGTGCAGATGAATTCCTTAATTATTTGCTGCATTATTTGTCCTGGCACAGAAGTTAAACTGACTGATCTGTACTTTCTTGGGTTGTTCTTATTTCCCATTTTATAGATAGGTACTAGATTTGCCCTTTTCCATCTCCTGAAATCTCTTTCATCTTGAGAGTGTGGAACCAGTTTTCATCTTTGGCAGCAGGCTGAATTGGGAAAGGGTGCACGTATGCCTTCATGTTCCCACCAGTGTGTTAGGCCCTTAGCCCTGGTCTACACTATGGAGCTATTTCAAAATAAAAAGCAGAGCATCCACACTATCAAGCCTGTTATTTCAAAATAATGGGCTGGTTATTTCAAAATATATCCTGCTTTCCACAAGGAATAACACTAATTTCAAAATAGTTATTTTGAAGTAGCAGTAGTGTGGATGCTCCGGGCCCACTATTTCAAAATAAGGGTACTCCTCAGAGTAATTCAGGCTCATTACTCCCTAGTGCTTCCTGAGGCTCTAAGTTGAGGAAGTGCATCCATATTAATGGAGCCTGCCTCAGATTAATTTAAAGACTTCTCTGCAGTGTGGACACGCTATTTTGAAATTATTATTTTAGAAGTTATTATTTCAAAATAATTTCCTAGTGTAGATATGCCCTTAGACTCAAATACATTCCTTTCCTCTTTGCTTTCACAAAGATATACTTACTACATAGGCTAGTTACTGTTTCCTTGACTGTAACCATTAGAACGTGAGCCAAAGTGAATGGCTTTCTTCCGTAAGCAAACCCAAACTCAAACTCAACTTTCAAACTTGAGTGCCTAAATTCAGGTATCTTTATATACATCTCTAAATGTCTACACAGCAGTGTTATTTTGGAATAATCTGTGTCTACACTACAAACAGTTATTTCAACATAATATTGAAATAATGTTGAGCTAGAGGACTTCTTAGGCCAACTCCTGTAACCCTCATTGTATGAGGAATAAAGGAAGTCAAAGGAAGAGTGCTCTTTCTCAGACTTCCTTCTGTGAAAACAGCGCCAAATTCCAAAATAAGCGAATGTAGCTCAAGTCATGCATCTTATTTTGGCTTTAACTTTGCTGGGTAGCCATGCCTACACAGCAAAGTTAATTTGAAATAACAGCCATTATTTCGAATTCACTTTCATAGCATCTATACAGGCAAACCACTATTTCGAAATAAAATCGAAATAGCGGGGTGCTTAATTCTAATTAGTTAAACCTCATTTTAAGAGGAATAATACCAAATTTGAAATATCTAATTTGAAATAAGCACTGTGTAGATGCTTATTTTGAAATAGGGGGCCTCCAGCCCTTCCCAGTTTCCCCTGATTGCCACTCTGGGCCAAACCAGGAAAACTCTTCTCCTCTCCCCTAGCCCCAGAGCCCTTAAAGGGGTAGACTCTGGCCACACTGCACATGCTAGATCCAGGCCTGCCAGCAGTCGCTGCCCCTGACCCAGTGGCCCCAGTATGAGTCGGGCAGCCATAACCAGCCAGTGATACCCCACCCAGTCCCCCAGCACCCAGGAGCCAGCCAGGGGCCGTAGATGGTGGGCACACTCCTGGACTAGCACGGAGATCATGGACCTCATTGAGGTTTGGGGTCAGGCCCCCAATGTCCATGATATCCATACTAGACAGAGGAACATGGCCATTTAGGGTCACATAACTGCCACCATGGGCAAGAAAGGCCAAAGGTGCACCCAGGAGCAGGTGCACCTCAAGATAAAAGAGCTGCGGCAGGCGTACGCCAGGGCCACTCAGGGCAGCTCTGCAGAAGAGGCAGACACCTGTCCCTATTTTGATGCCCTGGACTGCATCCTGGGGGGTGGTGCAGTCTGTGCCACCCTGGGGGGGCAGCAAGCCAGGACCGGAGGGCCCTGAACAGAGTGTGGAGGAGGAGCCACCACTCCAGCAGGACCTCCGAGCAGTCCCAGGAGAGGAGTCAGCAGGGTTGTCCAAGGAGGTCACACCATGTAAGTGCCATCGCTGTCCCCTTCCCAGGGGGAGGGGAAGGAGCAGGGAGGGAGACCAGGGACCACACACATGGCCCTTGCTTACTACGCATCAAGCAGCAACCTGTGCACGTGCGAGCACATGCCGTGCCACCCCTGGGCAGGTGGCTGCAGCTGGCTGCCACACAGGGGCCATGGCCTGATAGCCACACACATGTGTGAAGAGACCTGACATGCTCCTAACCCCGGGGCGGGACACAGCAGGATGCCCTCCCTTCACAAGCCCCCTCTAACATCTCCCCCCACACCTTGGCCGCACTATACACAGCACAGGGGCCTGGGTGCAGTCTTAGGGAAGCTCCCACTCCCTGGGATAGCCGGACATTGTGATCATGGCCTCTGTGCAAGCACAGCGGCTCTGACGGTGCAGGGCACAGTCATCCTCACCTCGCAGAGCAGGGCTGGGCTTCACCCACTGTATCCCTAGGGAGAACTGAGCACTCCTTTTCTTTCTCCACAGCTGCTCCAGCTGCATGTGCAGGGAGCACCACCCCTCCCATGACATCCTCCCGCACCGCTTGGCTCAGCAGGTCCACCCGAACACTGCAGGGGCACTGAGACCAGCAGTTGGGGGCCCTGTGAGCCCTGCACCGCACCATGGAGCAGAGGGTGCAGGATGACCGGGAGTTCCGGCAGGAGCTGCTTGCCCAGGGTCGTGCCATCTGTGCCCATCTGCACACCCTGGTGCAGAGTGTGCTACGTCATGTCGCTCCAGTGCCTGCTGCCTCCCCAGCTCCTGCTCCTCCTCCCACTCCTTCTCCCCCTCCCATCTCTCCCTCCTCAGTCTCCACACCCCCCACCTCAACCTCCACACCCTCCTCCCCATACCTCTGGGGAGGCCGAGGCCCCTGCATCCGCCATGCTGGGAGACACTTGGCCCGGAGAGACCCCGAGCCCTGACCTTCCCCTCCCCCTTCTTCCCCCTTCCAGCTCCCTCCTGCCAGTGTTCCTCCTCCCCTCTCCCACCCTCTTTTCTCCCCTCTTCCACCTCCTTTCCCCAGTCTCCCCAGAGTTTCATCCCCCCGCCCAGTTGTATTAAATAAAGAGAGTTTATATTTTTGAAGATACGTGTATTTTATTTGACATCAGGAAGAGGGGTTGGGAAGGGGTAAGTGGAAGGCAGGCAAGCAAGCAGGGACACCTGAGTGTTATACTTCAGTGTTTTCATACCTTGGTACCTTCGGTGGTCTGGACTGTCAGTGTCAGCGTCGTCTGGTCAGGGTTGTCCTGGTGCGCTCCTGACAGGACCTCTACTCAGTCAGTGATGATAAACTTTCGGCTGCATGTGTAACAATCGGTACTCCCTTTATCTAGAGTGTTAGATCCCGTGCACTTGGGTCAACACAAGAGATCTCTGAGAGGCCTTGGAAATGACAGATGCAGGCAAGGTTTGAAATCAGTCAAGCAGGTTTATTGTCAAATACGAAGCTCTACCAGTTGGTAACAGAGATCAGTACAAAGTTACACCACCGGGCACTATGGCCCGCGTTGCCAAGGTACCAACACCAGGCAGGCCTATTGCCATATAACAGCTATTAACAGCAGTTAGTCAAAGTTAAGCTACTGTGCATTCTGTAAGTTTAGGCAATGACACCTGCCATTCAGGCGCCTAGTGCGCCCCCCCCAAGGTCGGCCGGAGAGCACCCTCTGCGGTGTCCTTTTATAGACAGGTACAAACAACTTACATCATTTCTTTACGTATCAGGTTACCACCCTCTGTTGCCTAGTTAGCACCCCTCACCTTACGGAAGTGGGGCTTACTTACTATCCTTCATGGTGTCAATTCCGACCCGGTCCTGAACATAGGTCGGTATGTGCATTAGTTTTTAGGGAGTCTTTGTACCAAGGCATTTCTTATTAAGAAGTTCAGTTACTCCCCTTTGGCTTACAGTCTGTACCCAGTGCCTCCCTGTGTCCTTCCATGCTCGACCTAACTTACACAATTACACAGTTATCAATAGGGCCTCTTTCTTGGCTCCTGTGTTACTGAACCAAAGTCTTGCTCACTAGATTGCAGGCCTGTTGCGGTTTCCATGTTACAGACTTCTATTTAGGCCTGCTGACTCCGTGTTACTGACCCTCAACTTACTACACTGAGAACCGGCAACCCGGGAGGGGTGTCCCTTTAAGCACAGGAGGCCTCAGGTAGCCTCAGGCAACAGCCACACAAAGACACTCCTTACCTGATGCCCTAACCCTGACCTGGTTCCGGCTGGCCTTAACTCCGAATCAGTGTCCACTTAGTGTGGATGCGGTATTTCGAAATAGCCAAATGTTATTTTGAAATGCATTTTGTGTGTAGACGCGTTATTTCAAAATAACTTATTTCAAATTAACTATTTCAAAATAAGATATTTTGAAATAATGCTGTAGTGTAGACATACCCTGGGAGAACAAAATCATATCGTGGGATTAAATGGCCTAAAAAACCCCGTTCCTTAAAAAATAAGATCTTGTCTCCACAATAACTGGAGTAGTACAGACTATCCCAGGCATGGTAAAAACGTAACTTGTTGATCTTTGGCTACTTGCTATTTTCCAGAAGCTTCAAAAACAAAAACTGGTCTGGTAGCACTTTATAGACTAACAAAACATGTAGATGGTATCATGAGCTTCTGTGGTCACAGCCAACTTCTTCAGATGACTGGAGTTTTGAGTTTAAGATGTTCAGACCCAAAATAAATAGGGGAGAAGGGAGAAGGGGGAAGAAAAAAAGGGGGTGTGGGAAGCAAGGAGCAAAGCTCAAGAGTTCGGTTTTAGATTTATTAAATATGTGTTGATAGCAGGATATCATAGAAGAAATGTCAGCAGGAAATGAAGTTACTGAGGATGGGGTAGGCAGTCACATGTTTTGCGCTTCTCAGGTGGTGGAAAGTAAGGGGGGAGGTCAAACGAGACGGACAGTATTGGAGATTGAGCTATCAGGTGTAGGGATTAGTAGGAGTGTGATGCTAGTCTATGCCTTCACTCTGGTGTGGGCTGGCTTTCACTTTCTGTGGAAAGTGTGTTGTGCCTCCTTTCAGCAATGAGCACTTAGTCATATGTTGCTGAATAAAGACTACATAGTTTCTGCTCTCTGCCAAGGCAAATCATAAATCTGCCTCCTTAAACTGGAGGTGTGGAATAGCTCTACCAGCTCCTTGGAGGATGTACCTCCCATTTTTACCATCTTTGTTACAGCTGCTGTGTTGCTGGCTGGCAGTGGTGGAGAACAGGAGGCATACAGTGGCATGAAGGTCTGTAGCCCTTTCAAGAAGGGAATAGATAACGCTTATAAGAGGAATCTGCTTCAATCTTGATGTCTGTCTTCTATCTAGAAGAACTGGCCCTAGAAGCTTCTGAGGGGTAGCTGTGTTAGTCGGTAACTGGAAAAATGTTTAAAAAATGAATAGTCTAGCAGCATCTAGAGACTAACAAAACATATAGATGGTATCATGAACACAACCCACTTTGACTCTGCATTTTCAATGCTTTTTAATATATGCCTTCAGGAGCATGGCACCTCTCAAAAGAAAGCCCTTTGATCATCTTCAGTTTCTCTGAAATTACACAGAGTACAAGCTGATACAGAATGTGACCCGGGGTATTGGCAGAGCTGAGGAATCAAATACATGATAGAAAGGAAAAGCCTGAAAAAGCTTTCTAAGCTGAGAAAAGAGTAGAGCTTTCCCAAGTGAGTGAGAACTGTCAGGGAAAATAATTGCAAATGCACCTTTGTTCATTTAGTTCCATGTACAGAAAAGGGGTTTAAGACCGTATGCTGACCAAGTAAATGGGAAGAATTGCAGAGATGGCAGGAAAGTGCTTTGTTCATAAGGGAAAATTGGAGCTAAGTAAATGAAAGGAAATGTGGTAAATGAAAGGAAATGTGGTAAAGTGACCCACAGAGTAATGGATGGGGATGAGCTAGATAAAACTGACTTCTTATCTAATGATCTACATGCATGCACAAGACAAAATCTCTTAAATAATCTTAGTTCTCATTTAAAAAATTGTTATTCCTTCTATCAGGTTTATCCCCTGTCCCAGCAAACCATTTCCCCATGTGCTTAACTTTAAATACATGCCTGAGATCATGGATTATATATTATATATGTGCCTAAGATTAAGCACATGCTAAAATACTTTGCTGGATCAAGACTTGTCACATATGTTGTATTTAATTTAAGTTTAAAAACATGAATGAACCAAACTAAAACCTCACATACCTCTATTGATTTTTATAGAAACACATAAGGGAATTAATTTGGCTCAGTAGTTTTTAAACTTAATCTGCCAACACCATTAAAATATTAAATGCTTCCAGAAGAAGTGCAATAGGCACATTGGTAATATAGCTGACTCCGAAATTATAGAATGATTTGTATACAGAAGCAGGGTCATAAGATCAATAAGCGGTGGGCAAGGTGCACCAATCAGTGGCACATGAGTACAGCAGAATTCAGGTAATCATAAGCACGCAGCAGGTTAGAAATGAAGATTACCATGGGGAACCTTTTTTGGGGTTGAGAGTTGCTAACCCACAGAAAAATCAGTAGGGATCCCCAATACTGGGGGAGAGAGAGTCCTGAGCCTCAGGGGCCAGATCCAGGGAAGCTAGGGGCTGCATCCAGCCCCTGGGCCTAAGGTTTCCCACCTCTGCTCTAGAACCTAAGATAGCTGATGAAAAGCTCTACATGTTCACTGATAGTCCATAAAAACACAGCCCATACGGTCTTGAATCCTTGGTTCTACATGGAAGCCTTTATATTTTGTTTTCAAACGGAGTTCAATTCATGCCAATGCATTTGCATTGCTCCCAAGTCTTTCCTGATTTTTGTTGACGTGAATGGCTGATGGGACCATGCTGAAGGTGCCTGATACCTGAATGTTTTCCTTTCCCTCCTTTTAAAGGAGACATACCTGAATTTAAATTACACCGCTTTCATCAGCTCTTTTATGCTGATGACCCCACCCCAAAAGCTGCCCTTTTCTGTGGAAGCCATATATTTCCTCAGCAACTTTTATCACTTATTTCACCCTTGGTACAGCTTCTGATTCCTCCATTGTGTCCCATATTTCATCAGCTAATTTGTTTGTTTTTTTAATTTCTTGCGCAGGGGCAGCTGGTTTAGGGAGCACCAGAGCTGAAATAGTCTTTCAGGTGTTCTGTAGGTGGAGAACACAATGTCCCACTCCCAGGGGGTTTATCCCAATACATTGATTTGGTTGAATCCGCAGCTATCCAATGCTGCTTTAATGGAGCTCTGAAACAGGCAAAAATGACAAAATAACGCTAACTTTAGTGGAAGAATCCAGTGGCAATATTTTACATGTTAAATACAAATAAACCATCCAACAGGAAGCAAAATTCTCCTAATATTCAGGGTGGTAAAATAGCACCAGTGTGTGGGAGTTAGCTGTCTGAAATCATTTATTGCTGCTTCCTACTCATTCCTTTGCCCGATCCTGAAAAAAACTCCAAAAAACCCAAGTGTCCATTCCTGTTGGTGGAATTGCAGGTGCACTGCTATCTGATTATTATGAATGACAACTAAATTTGGGGACGGGATTTTAGAATAGTTGCTACTCTTTCTCTTGCTTTTATTAATTTTATTTTGTTGTATTTCTCCATTAGAAACAGAAGAAAATCAGTTTTCTAAAACTAAGTGTGTATTTTAAATAAGATTTTAAAATCTGTATTTGCAACCGGGCACATCTTCAATCCACAGTAAAAGTTCATTCTACAGCTGTAATAACCATTGTAAATTGTCCAACAGTGTATGTGTGAACATCTCTGTGATTTATTTTGTTTTGTTTTGAAAGTTAAAAAACATGCCAGCATCTGGTGGAAGGCTCCTAACATTTATCACACCCTTTGGGTGGTGAATGAGGAGAGTTCCACAAAGTGACATTTTGGGCTATTGACCCCAGCGTACTAAACATTTTCTAACCAGACAAGAATTGTCATTAGACTCAGGTGTGGCTGTGCACACATCTGTTAGTGAGCTCTCCTGGGTAGAATAGAAATGCAGTAAAGACAGAAGGCAGAGGCTCAATATTCAGTTATAGTGGTGGAAGACAGGATGAGGAGGGAACATATAATAAGTAGAACAGTTTCTTGTGACAGATTAGTGAATGGTATATTAACAAGATGGCTGTCTTTTTGGTAATTTAAATTATATTAAACATTAAATTACATTGAACTCTCAATTATGGAAACTTTAATTTGATAGTTATTGTGCACTGAGAAAAAGCAATTTTATATATCCCTATTATAAAGCAGACACATTTATACAAAATATTCTGGATGACTTTCATTGTCCCTTTCTTACTCCTTGTTTTTGGCATAGATTATGATTTCAGGCCAATTTAAATTTGGAAGATTTAAAAAAAATTGTCACCTCTGCTCTCTGTCTCTATATATAGATATGCTAGTTGAAACCGGCACATTAAATTGCAGACCCGTTAGCAAGAAGTTTTAATGATTCTGTAAACTCTGGGGTCATGTTTCTCATTAGAGAATTGCTAATATAGTACCTTCTTTTTAGGAAAAGGGGGCGGGAGGGGGGCCAAAGTGATCTGAGAAACTATAAGCCTGTTAGTTTGACCTCAATTTTATGCAAGGTCCTGGAAAAAAATTGAAAGGGAATGTAGTTAAGGACATAGAGGTAAACGGTAATAGAAATGAAATGAATACAAAACATTTTTTTCAGAAAGGTGTTTTCCCCCAAGGGTAATTGACAGAGTTCGTGGGGGAAAGAGAGGGAATGGTGTCCCTAGCCTATGTTTGTCAGGAAATGGTTGACCGAGGCAGGGAATCACATGAGGATTACCTATTGTTATCCCTCCCTCTGTGTCAGCTGGTATTGGCCACTGTCGGCAGATAGGATACAGGGTTAGATGGACCGTTGGTCTGACCTAGTATGGCCGTTCTTATGTCATCTTTCTCATGAACAAAAATGTGTGTTAGATTCCAAAATAGAGATAATAACCCACTAGTCTCTAGAAACTGCCATGTTCATTTTAAGATTTCACTGTTACTATGGGACAATGACAGAAACAGATCAAGCCTTAAGCATCACTGCCGACAGCCACTGCAGGCCCCCAGACTAGATGTGGGGGACTCCATGCCCCCAAAAGGGGCAGGGCTGAAGGCAGCCAACCCTTAGTACAGCCCAGACTTTGGTGCACTCCCTCCCCACCTTCCAAGATGCATGGAGTTCCTGCTGCGGTAGTGACGGTGGCTCTAGACCCCTTTGAATCTCTGGGCCCTGGGACAATTGCCTCTTTTCACACCCACACTCCTTGCCTTAAACCAAAATTTTCAACCTTGGAGCCTTAATTTTAAGACTCAAACAACACAGTCAGTGGAGACTTCAGGTTCTGAGCACCTCTGAGAACCGTATCCCTCAGGCCTGGTGCAGCTAAGAACTTATCTACTTGCCTTGTTTTAAGCAAGTGAATAGTCTTGACATTACAGAATGCCAGATGTGATGGGTTTTGCTCACGAATGCTCATGATACTAGTAATATATATATTTGTGTTAGTCTCTAAGGTGCTCCAGGACTACTCTTTTTTTTTTTTTAAGTTGTTTTTAAAGTTAGACTAACATGGCTACCCTCTGAGACTTGTAATACCAGTGATTGTTAAGTCAAAGGGACTACTTGCATACATTTGTGCTTTGTTGGACTAAATAATCGTGGCCTGGTTTATTAATAATTCTTGAGATTTTCCATGGAATTTAATGCTTGCCTGCCTCTATAAAAAATGGGAAATGTGTTGCTTAAGTGACTTGCCCAGTATTAGCCACTAGGAAAGCCAGAAATAAAACAAGACTTCAACTTTGTCTCTCCAGGGGCCTGTACTGTTCTCTAACTTCTAAATCTTTTTGGTCTTAATGTGAGTTTTATTTTAATTTTGTCTATTTAGATTAACCCACTTATCTCTCTCTCTCTGAGATAACTACTTGGAGTTTACAACCTGCATCGACAAGGAAATGGAAGAGGCCAGAATGCCTTACCTCTATGAACAGTTCCTGCAACAGAGTGTTGCAACATGCACAGAGTGAACTTGGAATAACTTGTGTAGCCTTTCTTGAGGCTTCTAAGGCTACAGAAGAGGCAATACAAATGTAGTGCAGATTAGCATTTTCTCATGCTTCATTTGCATAATCTTATCCGATCCGTTTTTGCGCAAGGGGTTTTTGTTCAAAAACAAGCAGTGTGGACGTTTCCTTTTTGCGCAAAACCCCCTTTTTGTGCAAGATACTTATGCCTCTCCCGAAAGATAGAGGGGTGTAAAAGGGGTTTTGCACAAAATGGGCACGTCCACACTGCATGTTTTTGTGCAAAAACCTCTTGCACAAAAATGGATCGGAAGAAAAATGCTAATCTGTGCTTCATTTGCATTGCCTCTTATGGCAAAACTCGTAGTGTAGACATAGCCTCATTGACTTATTTTTCTGGTTGTCTTTATTAGAGTCTAGGTTTTCTTATCTTTGGTGGGGATGGGGTATTAATGTGACTGTATTTTGAGATCCCAGAATGTAAGTTGTTGTGGAGAATTTTTTTTAAATTATTTTAAGAGAATACTTTTCAAATGTTAGAATTTTTAAAAATGTTTTTATGAACTCAGATTTGAGGAAAAAGCTCTGATTTAGAACTGCACAAATGACACATAACACTACTTATATCTTGTACAGTATTTTCATTAGGAGATCTCAGAGCACTTCCTGAAGGTAGATAGTATACAAATCCTCATTTTACAGATAGGGGAGCAGAGGCACAGAGGCACACTGACCTATCTGAGGCCAGTGGCAGAGCTTGGACTAGAATACGGGTGTCCTGAATCCCACGCCATTGCTCTATCCACTAGGTATTATACCTATGTACATTCATTGTCCTCTGTTTTTTAAAACTAAATTTCAGTGTCTGAAACTCTATATACATCCACTTCCATTCTCCATTTATTGTCACCAGCTTTTCAGCTTTATCAAACTTATTCACAGTAACACCCCTAATTAATGTATAACAAAACCAAGCACCAGATAAATAAGCCTCAACTGAAATGCTGCTTCACTCAGTGATATTTTGGTTTTAAATGATCTGAACTTTTTGATGCGACTCCCTCAAGCTCCATAACAGTAATTCCTTTTAGGGAACTTTTGGGGAATTGGGACCCTGATAAATATTGTATCCATACTGTTCAATCTAGGCTCATCTCTCAAATAAAACAGCAAATGTGAATGTTCAAATCAGGGCTGAATGAATTGTTTGCATTATAGGAAGTAAGGGTATGTCTACACTACAAAGTTAGTTCAAACTAACGTCCGTTAGTTCGAACTAACTTTCATAGGCGCTACACTAGCGCTCCGTTAGTTCAAACTTAATTCGAACTAACAGAGCGCTTAGTTCGAACTAGGTAATCCTCATTCCACGAGGATTAAGCCTAGTTCGAACTAGCTAGTTCGAATTAAGGGTGTGTAGCCCCTTAATTCGAACTAATGGGAGGCTAGCCCTCCCCAGGTTTCCCTGGTGGCCACTCTGGCCAACACCAGGGAAACTCTACTGCGCCCCTCCCGGCCCCGGACCCCTTAAAGGGGCATGGGCTGGCTACGGTGCCCGTGCCAGGTGCAAGCCTGCCAGAACCCAGCCAGCAGACCCTGCACCTGGCACGGATCGAGCCACCCACCCGATGCCCCCCAGCCTTCCCCCTCTTCCCGGGACCAGGCTGGGAGCGTGCCCGGGACCGCAAGAGGCGGGCACCCGCCTAGTCTAGTGCGGACATCGTGGACCTTGTCCACGATCTCCACACTAGGCACAGGAAAGTGGCCGGCTTGGGCAGGAGAGCTGCCAGCCTGGCCACCCAGGAGCAGGTGTGCAAGAGAATCTAGGGGGTCCACTGAGACCCCCGACCCTGAGCCCTGAGCTTACAATGGCCGTCCTGGGTCAGACCAAAGGTCCATCTAGCCCAGTAGCCTGTCTGCCGACAGCGGCCAACCCTAGGGACCCTGGAGGGGATGGACCGAAGACAGTGACCAAGCCATTTGTCTCGTGCCATCCCTCTCCAGCCTTCCACAAACCTTGGGCAGGGACACCACTCCTACCCCCTGGCTAATACCACTCCATGGACCCAACCTCCATGACTTGATCTCACTTCCCTTTAAACTCTTTTCCAGTTCTAGCCTTCATAGCCTCCTGCAGCAAGGAGTTCCACAGGTTGACTCTTTGCTTTGTGAAGAACAACTTTCTCTTACTAGTTTGAAGCCTGCTACCCATTCCTTTCCTTTGGTGTCCTCTAGTCCTTCTTTATGGGAACTAATGAAGAACTTTTCTGTATGCACCCTCTCCACCCAACTCCTGCTTTTAGAGACCTCTATCCTGTCCCCCCTCCGTCTCCTCTTTTCTAAGCTGAAAAGTCCCAGTCTCTTTAGCTTCTCTTCATATGGGACCTGTTCCCAACCCCTGATCATTTTAGTTGCCCTCCCCTCTCCCAGCCTCTCCCTTCCCCTCTCCCACCTCCTTTTCCCAGTCTCCCCCAGTTTTGTTCAATAAAGAGAGATTCTATTTTTGAACACAATTGTCCTTTATTTTGTACATCAGGAAGGGGAGCTAGGGAAGGGTAAGTGGAAGGAGGTGAGGGAGGAATGGGGTATGAGCCCCCAATGGGGAGGACTGGGCTGGCTCTGTGGGCTTCTGGGTGTGGAAGCTCTCCTGCAGCCCCCCAATTGCCCCCTCTCTCCAGATGGCAGCCTGCGGCAAGTGCAGCCGGGCTGATGGCCGAGTGCTGTGATGTGCCCCGTGTGGGCACTCAGGGCACTCCAAGCCAGGACTGCTTTGCAAGCGGGGCACCCCTGAGAACTGTCTGTCCAGGGTGGGGGTCGGGTCCCTTTAAGCACAGCCCTCGGCTAGCCTGAGACAACATCTCCACGCTCTAAGTCCTCCTCTGATGCCCTGCCGGCACTGCTTCTGGCCATCCTTAAGCCCGGTTCAGGGTCCACTTAATGTGGACATGCTAGTTCGAATTAGCAAAACACTAATTCGAACTAGTTTTTTAGTCTGGATCCGTTAGTTCAAATTAGCTTAGTTCGAATTAACTAATTCGAACTAAGTTAGTTAGAATTAACGTTGTAGTGTAGACGTACCCTAACTGGGTTTTGGAAATAGCTATACCTGATTTGATATGGTTTCCAGAGCTGATGGCCCCCAAATAGGACTGATAATGACAACAAAAAAGTCCTTTAATTTCCTAGACCCATTGCTTTTGTTCAATTTCTCTTATTCAATTTCTTACTGGAACCAATTCCTCATAATAGTAAATATTACTTTAGATATGTCAGTTAGATACTTTTCTGTATTCCTCACTGTTCACATTGGGCTTTGCAATGTATATATGTTAATGCCAGGACACGTTTATTCATTAGCTTTTTTTTTTAAATTAAAGTTATTGTTGAGATCAATGTTCCCTCTAATTTTTTCCATCCGTGTGCGGAACACATGTTCTTATGTGCACCGAGGCATATGCAGATGAATTATACCATTAGAAACAAATGCTGCTAGCTAATCTGCTGGGCATCATTTGAATGTTTCCTGAGTGACAGCCCAAACACATAGGTGATAGGGAACACTGCTTGAGACAATATTAGCATTCTCTGCTTCTATTTCCATTGACTTACAATTACCTCTGGGGCTGGTAAAATCTCATGTTTGTGGATACCCCATAGAAAAAAAATACTCCAAAAAGTAGGGGAGAAAAAATCTGTTACCAATAAGCAAAGGTGCGTTTTTGATGTGATATCTAAAATTTTTTTAAGTTTTAACAACTAGGTATTTTAAATGGAAAATTATATTAGTGAAATGTCAAGGCTGAGAATTTATTTGTAAAGAGTCAAGAAATTCAGAAATTAAATGCACCCTTGTGCAAATAAATGTCAATGGGGTATTACATTGCTAAATGTGTCATAATATCTAATGTTATGTGCTTGTAATAAAGCTAGCCAAACATTCATCAGGAAACATTTTTGATCATCTGTAATGGGGTCAGCATTCACCTTATGCAAATGCCCTAGTTTGGCCAAGTTCAGGTTCCTAAGTTTTAAAAATCTTGTGGCTACTCAGCCCTCCAGCCAAGTCACACACTTTGTGCAATCACAAATTCCTACCAGGGTACACCTCTAACAGAGGCCCATCCCAGTGCCCTCTGTAGACTGTCTCTCAATTCAGTGCTGTTCCCTCAGTTTGTTGCCTCATTCTGAATGAGAGTGGTGCCTCCAGGGCTTCTCCTCCTGGAGACAACTCCTTTTCCCGTGGCTAAAAGCTTGAGTATCATCTTCAAGTCCATCACTCTCTCAACAGCTCATCACTGAGATCCATTCCTAGTCTAGTACAACCCTGCACTTCTCCCTCACAAGTCTGGACTGCAACTGAGCAGCCTCTAGGCCTGAGGCTCCTCTTATATAGTCCTTTCTGGTCCCTGAATGGCTGGTTCCTAGCCACCTGAAGGTCTTCTTCATGGCCCTTTTGGCCTTAGGGCCTAGTCCCATTATGCCATCTCTACACAGTTAACATAAAGAAATTAAAATGTGTTCTACCATACTTCCCTAATACAGCTCAGTCTTACTCCTGCTTAAGGTAATAGCAAAGTCTCCCATTGTTTGTTTGTTTATTCGTGTGTGTGTTTGTATTTTATTATAAAATTAGGGCCTATGTACATAAACTTATATGAACTGTTTTTGGTTAAATTCTTCTCCTATTATAGCTTAGCTCTTGTATTCTTGCAAACTTGTGTCTGTATTTCTGGTTGTTACCAGAAATATGAGTGAGAATGACTAGGAAGGGCAGGGTCAGTAGGAAAGAACCCCTTCCACCCATCATGTGTGGCTAATCCAGGGCTGGTTACAACATCAGTATGTGCTCAATAGAACTGCTCATCCCTTGTTGCCAGCAATTCAACTGGAAAGGGACAAGAAGGAAGTAGGTTTGTGGCTCTCTCCTTATTACCCTCTGCACTGGCCTGTGTACCAGCTCCCTTTCCCCCCAAAATAGCAGGGAAAGCAATGAGTGCTACTCTGATGGATAGTTTGGAGTGGGCACCCTCTGTATGTGTTAAGCAATTGCAGGGGATATTGTGCTTTGGTCAGTGTCCATACAGGGGGAGAGACCCCTTGATGTCACTGGGGTTTTGATCAAGGACAGGGGCCATATGGAGTCAACTAGAGGATCAAGGCCTGACTTCATGTGCTCATTTTTGAAAGTCTAGACGTAAATTCCTTCAAGCTTTGTGGGGATTCCTACCATAGACCCCAAGGGGAAAATGTCCTCTTGAAAAGAAAGAGATGAAAGATTTGAGTTTTCTGTGCTGCACTCACAGTGGGGCACGCTATTTTGTATTCCCCTAAGAAGTGTTTCATTATGTTGTTTTTGTTTTTCTTTTTTGCAGTCATTGTTGCAAGAATTTATGTATTCTTAGTTTCTTACAATCGTTTTTATTGGTGGCTTTCTTGGGAGAAATCTCTTTCTTCGATATAAAATGCTTTCTTTCCTGTTGTATAGAGTGTTTGTTTTTCTTTTGAACAGGCCTTCTTTTTCACCCAGTTTTGAGCCTCTCTTGAAATTTCTTTGCTGTCATTGTTATCATTTTAGAGTGTTTTTCTTGATCCTCTGTCTAATGGCCACATCTCCCAGAGAAAGCAAAAATAACCTTCAGTGAGGGAAAATGTCACTGAATACAAGAATAAGAACAAAGCAAAATAAGAGGGAATATTGTCCTATTAGCCTTTCATCAAAAGCGAAGTCCCTTTGCTACAAAGGATGCTTCTACAGAAACTCCTGAAGGCTTATTCTACATCTGATCAATGATACCCACTTCGGAAAATAGTATATATGATACTATGAACTTTGGGGTAATCAATGAAAGTTTTCACTTCCAGCTCTGCCAAGACTGACACAAAATACACAAAACTCACTTTTAACAAATGCAGCTGATGACATAAAGTAAGGAACTTTAATATCCTTAAAGAGCAGATGATGTCACATGGAAGCAACTCTGTTTAGAAGTAAATCAAACAAAGCCAATGTCTATCTTGGTGTGACCTTTAAAGCATCAATATTAAGATATTAAAGCTTAAGGCGCCCATGTCAACTTTGTTTGCACCAACTTTAAGTTGTGGGAAATGCCTCAGGTATTGCAGACATAATGGCATAAAATGTGGCAAGGTTACAATGACCCTACTGGCCTATAAGGCCATCTTTAAAAAGTGAAATCTACTTATTTTCCAGTCCTTAAACTGCTAAATGGGCTGAATTTGACCACAGTTACACTGAGTGATTAATGCCATACTGGGCAAGTAGCCTGAATAACTTTTTCATAACAAGCTTTTTTGTTGAAGCCAGTCACTGATTAGCATGAGCGAGAGTGGGCCAGATGCAGTTCACCAGGGTTAGCCCCGGTGCATCACCACCACTATATTTATCTGTGCCTCCACAGATATGGGCATCTGCAGCTCCAGTTGGCCACAGATTGTCATTTCTGGCCAATGGGAGCTGCAGGAAGCAGCGTCCCGGTCCATGCCGCTTCCTGCAGCTCCCATTGGCTGGGATCGGCGATCCGCAGCCAATTGAGCTGCAAATGCCCATATCTGTGGAGACAGAGGTATATAAAGCAGCACTGGCCCACTAGAGGCTAACCCTGAAGAACCTTCATGCTCTCATTGCCCTCTTCGCTCTAAGTGTTACAGTAAGACCACCAGAAATACTAGAAGCAGATCTTAACTGGCAGATGAGAAATATGTAAGTTCTTGCTCAGTCCTTTTAAATGAATGTGAATAGGGTCCTTCCACACATGTATTTCACCCCTTATGGATGTTGGGGTCATCTGCACCGTAGAGCCTGAACAATGGGAAACCACTGCTTCTGGGATCAGAACATTGCATGTGGACCAGAAGAACATAAAGAAGAAGTAGTGCACCTTGAGCTTTGCAGTATTTTTTTTCAGTGGAGCTTCCATTTTGCTGGGCTATTGTTCTTAAAGTAGATGAAGACATACCATGATAATGTGTTGGATAAATAAAAATCTCATTGGAATAGGGAAATAGCAAAGTTGATGAGTTTGCAGCCATCCCTCTGTGGGTGCGACATTGCTAGATGAAAGCCGTCAGCTAATGAAGTAAAAGGAAGTTTCTTGCCCTTCATTTATGATTGCAGTCAGTTTGATTGTTGTGATTCTCATTGCAATTTTCAGGGCAGAGGTTCTAGCTGGAGCTGTGGTTTGTTTCATAATAGTTCCAAATAGGTGAAATTTCCTTGGTTTCCAGGATTCTTACAAGCCCAAAATATGGGTCATGTTCATGATTTGTGTGAGCACCAGTCCAATATCAAGCAAGCTTAGGCTGATATATGGGTTTGAGTAGAAAAACAATGGCATTTTGTAGTTTTACATGCTGCCTACATGAAAAACTTGGCAATTCTGGACAAGAGTCACTAGATTTATTCAAACTTATCTTAACTGAAAATAACTTGCACAGATGGAAGCTGCAAAGCTTGACACAACTGAGGTTGGCACCCCCCAAAAAGCCTTCAGTTCAGCTAATAAGCTATGATATAGTGTAGTGTGTTTCTCTTTACTTTTTCTCTCAAGTGGGTGGCACTTACCTTGTGGGTGCAGATTGGAATGTACTTCCCCACCTCCTGAGTTAGTTGTTATCCAAGGCACTATGACATAGATAAAATATTTTTTAAGCCTAATTCTTTGGAGAGAGGCATGCATGGACTCTGAAGAAAATAAAATATACTGATCATCAGAAATTTTCTATCACAAATACAGCAGAAGTGCTCAAACAGCTACTGATGTTTAAATATCACTGGTTGTAATCTTTAAAATGATGAAAATGCAAATAATTCAGTAGGACAGAACAGCAAGCAAGGGGAGAAAGCTATTTCTCCCCCCCCCCCCCCAATCTTGTGAATGCAGGTAATAGGGCATGGTAGCAGAATGCCCCCTCCCCTCTTGTTCTAGCGAGAACAAGGAAAATGAATCTAAAGGAAATTAAATACAATTGCACCATTCATATAGTAAAGTGAGTTCCCATAAAAATATTTAGCTAAATCAAGAAAAAGGTTAAGAACAGCTT
Source organism: Pelodiscus sinensis (assembly GCF_052426305.1). Taxonomy (NCBI): domain Eukaryota; kingdom Metazoa; phylum Chordata; order Testudines; family Trionychidae; genus Pelodiscus; species Pelodiscus sinensis. The sequence goes on from NC_143057.1 coordinate 13,681,210, forward strand.
GATCATGGTCATAGTACTAATGTAAGAAGGTATCTGATCTTTAAGGGCTCATTAATCTAACAGACAATAGCACAACTGGTTCAATAGTTGCAAGATAAAATTTAAAAAATTTTAAGAGACATGTTGCAGATTTCCCATTCCTTGAAATCTTTATATGAAGATGGGCAGTCTTTCAAAAAGGTATATTGTATTTAAACATTTTGTATTTATTACAATCATGTTTTTTTCAAAACTTCTTTGATGAAAAATTACCTTTTCTCCAAAATTAAATATTTTAGAATAAAACTATTTTTATATTTAAAAAAGGACTATTGCACAACCCTCCAAATTCTAAATTTCATTTTTATTATTTAATTATGTTGCTGTCTCTTCCTTTTCTTCCTCATTTCTCTTAGTTCCTTTTTTCAAGCACTCAGTGCAATAGAATGAATGATGTATGGGACTTTTTTTTTTTTGTACTGTGTTCTGAAACTTCTCAAACTGCAAAATTGTAAAAGTTAAGGTCTAAAGGAAAACAAATTGCACCCAGTGAGGAGGTGAGAGTGAGGGGGAGGAACCTGAAAATTCGGAAAAGCCAAAGTATTCTGTTTTTTAATCCTGTGTAATGGAAACCATACCACAATTGAGACATTTTTCAGAAGACTATTTTTATCTAATATTTCAGCTAGCTCTAGTTTTCATTTAAAGTTGTAGAAGAGAATAATTCCATCAACTGCCATAACCAGTGGATGAAGATCTATGGTGGGGGATACAAAAGGCAGACCATGGGCCATATTAAGACCACCCCCAGATGCCTTTGAATAGACCACAGAATCATTTGTGTATTTATTATCATTACCGATGCAGTGTGAAAAAATGTTTCTCTGGAGTGTAGACCTTGACCAAGACATTTGGACCTTGACAACAAATAGACTGCCTATGATTTAGGACCTGTATTATTGATGTCATTCTACAGGGGTCCATGGACTTAAAATCTGTAAATGAAAACTTCACCCCTGCTCTGGCTTCGTATATCGTACACAACAGAGCTAGAGCAGGATAGAGGTATTTAAAAAGCAGTGGTTCTGCCTGTGGGAAGCTTTTCCTGGAGCAGGTTGATGAATGACCTTCATAAAGCTGCCTCCAGATTATATCCCTCTTACAAACATATGATCCCTGGCTTAGGCTTAGGCACAAGGTCACAGATCACAGTGCTGTGAAAGTTCTGAGCAGATCTTCTGCCACAGGGCAGCCTGTGTGGCTGCTGTAACTGAAACTGGCCTCAGGGCTCTCTGAGAATATGTCTACTTTTGGCACTGCAGGCCTGATTTCCAGCTGATATAGACATTGGTACACTAGCTCTGCTCAAGCAAACAGGCTGAAAGCAGGAGGGTAGCTAGGACAACAATGATGGCTAGCCTCTAGGAGGATGTACCAATCTGAGCCCCCTGAGTATATATACAGATGACTAGCCCAAGCTGCCATTCATGCTACCCTGGTTACACTGTTGTTTTTAGCATGCTACCTCTAGCAGTTCTAGTGCAGTTATTTGCCTGAGCTGGGAATGACACCCCCAGCTCAACATATAAAAATAGCCTTAGTTATGCTGGGGGCTGCTCTAACCCTGGAAGCATACCAAAACCGAGAGGCTGCAAAGGCCTCAGGTGTTCTGGGAGGTTATGGTACCCCACCTGTACCAGAGCTGTCTCATACACAGCACAGAATTTTACTCTTTGAAAACATGCAGGATATATAATATGTCCAAGTTATAATTCCCCTTTAATGCTTGAGGCAGATCATCAGTTGCTGTAAGTCAGTGTAGCTCTGAACTTACGGGATCCTGCATGTCTAAATGATTGTCAAATAGCAGGCTCAGTTTGGAAATATTAATCAGATTATCAATGAAAATAGCACTGCACTATGCAGAAAGAATAGATATATTACCAGTCTTTTGTTAGGTAGAACATCTGTCTCCGCAATGTAATTCAAGTGATCACCAGTTTGATTCCCTAAGTTCCAACAACAGTGTCATTATATCAGGATTTTAAACAAAACAGCCCTCTTTCTTGAAAGAAACATGTTCTGATGTGATTTCTTGGGTTACCTGAATTAGGTGTAAAGGTATAAATATTTATAACTTAGAGGACTACCAATTCTTCAGGATAATGTCTTTTAATGGGCCTTTTCCCCTATCTGCTATAACAATCATCCATATCAATTTCCCAGGCTCATATGTGCTTATAAAAGCATTATTCTTTTTAAAACCTTATAAAAAGGGGATGGTTTCTCAGATTATTTGGAGTTAATAATCTTCAATTATTAGTCTAACACAGAATTCCTAAATAGGAATTCGAATGTTCTGAGCCTTAGAATTCACCATTCTCTTAGTTATTCTCTTAGGGTATGTCTACACTACCCCCCTAGTTCGAACTAGGGGGGTAATGTAGTCATTCGGAGTTGCAAATGAAGCCCGGGATTTGAATTTCCCGGGCTTCATTTGCATGATGCCAGCCGGCACCATTTTTAAATGCCGGCTAGTTCGGACCCTGTGCCGCGCGGCTACATGCGGCACGGACTAGCTAGTTCGGATTAGGCTTCCTATTCTGAACTAGCTGTACGCCTCGTTGGCACTACATTTGCCTTTTTCCAATCATCCCGGATTTCTCCCGATCTCCACGACTTTTCAAAGATAATAGCCAAAGGCTCCTCAGTGACATTTGCCAACTCCCTCAGTACCCTCAGATGCACTAAGTCCGGACCCATGGATTTATGTACGTTTAGCTTTTCTAAATAGTTCCTAACCTGTTCTTTACCCACCATGGGCTGTCCATCGTCATCCCATCTTGCGTCACTTAGCGCAGAAGTCCAGGAGCCGACCTTGTCCGTGAATACAGAGGCAAAAAAAGCATTGAGTACTTCAGCTTTCCCCACATCATCTGTCACTAGGTTACCTCCTTCATCCATTAGGGGCGGACATCCTCTCTGATCACCTTCTTCTTGTCAACATGCCTGTAGAAACCTTTCTTGTTATCCTTCACATCCTTAGCCAGTCGCAATTCCCTTTGCACTTTCGCCTTCCTGATAACCCCCCGGCATTCTCGAGCTATATATTTAAACTCCTCCCTGATCATTTGTCCAAGTTTCCACTTTTTTAAAGCTTCCTTTTTGTGCTTAAGTTCACCAAGGCTTTCCCCTGTAAGCCAATCTGGTCTCCTACCATGTTTGCCTCTCTTCCTACACGTTGGGATGGTTTCTTTCTGTGCCTTCAATAAGGCTTCTTTAAAATACTGCCAGCTGTCCTGGACTCCTTTCCCCTTCATGTTAGCATCCCAGGGGATTCTGCCCATCAGATCTCTGAGGGAGTCAAAATCTGCTTTTTTGAAGTCCAAGGTGTGTATTTTACTACTCTCTTTTCTTCCTTTGGTCAGGATCCTGAAATCTACCATCTCATGATCACTGCTTACCAGGTTGTCACCCACCTCCACTTCCCCTATTAGTTCTTCCCTGTTTGTGAGCAGAAGGTTAAGTTGCGCACGGCCCCTGGTCGGATCCTTCAGCACTTGTGTCAAGACGTTATCCCCAACATTCTCCAAAAGCTTCCTGGATTGCCTGTGTACTGCCGTATTGGTTTCCCAACAGATGTCAGGGTGATTAAAGGTTGAGTGAATTTAGTTTCATAAGAATGAGAGATTAATCAATGATTAATGGATGTAAGCCACAGACACTGTATGGAATTTTCCTCATTCAACTCACCTAATGCGTTTCAGTTTTGTCACTATCATCCCTGCCATTCCAGTCTAACTGGAGCAGAATTCAGAGTTATACAAAATATACTATTTTGCATTCTAAAAATACACCCATGCAATAGAGAAATTTTACATACTTTGCACAAGTAAAAAAGGCAAAATATTGGCCCTGCAATCATCCCACTTTTCCTACCAAGTGATAAAACTTGTCAGTTTGATTTTAATGAAAGCCCAAACTTTATCTTCTGCACGTTGTGTACACATCCCAACTCTATATTTCCTATCTTGTAGGTCTCCAGTCCACTGGAGGGTCTTTACATTTCATTGGTTGCTCATATCCAAGTGTGATATAGCCAAAAACCTCCTTCTCTAAAGCATTTTTCCCTAGAGGAAATAAAATATACAAATATGAAAAGATCTCAGATATCTTTACACTTAGTAATTTAAGCTGTCAATGTTAGGTACATATTCTAAATGATGCTTATAGATAACTGAATGTCATTTGACTAACGGCACACAATGAAAAAGGAGCATTTTAATGATCCCAGGAATATTGACTATCAACTCCTTTCCATTGACACTTAAGGTATGCATACACAGCAGTGTTATTTTGGAATAACATCTGTTACTCTGAAATAACGTTATGCACTGTCTATACAAGAGGCCCGTTATTTCAAAATAAATTAAAAATAACGGGCTTCTTATTCTGATTTCTTGTAAACCTCGTTGTACGAGGATTAAGGAAGTCAGTGGAATAGTGATTTATTTTGAAATAAGTGCTGTGTAGACAGCGCCAAATTTCGAAATAAGCTATTTCAAAATCAGCTATGCAATTTGCATAGCTCAGATTGCTTTGCTTATTTCAAGGTACCCTCTACTGTGTAGACATACCCTTAGAGAATATCATCTTTTCAACAAAATATCATCTTTTCAACTCTAAAAATGCCTTCCACTTTTCCCCTGAAAGCTGCAGTTTGTGTCTGGCAACCAGGAATTGCCAGCAATAGATGTGCAACAAGTTTACATATGATTCTAAAAACTTATAAGACTGCAAAGATAAATAGTCAAACATAACAGAAAATGAGTGATATTGTCTATTAATACTTATGTTTGCAAAATAATTGTTTGGATAAAAAATAAGCAAGTTTGTCAATTTTAAAATGTAATAGATTTTGTAAACTGTTAATCCAAGCCCCAGGATTTCATATTAAGATATTCTTGGATATTTCTGAAGCAGTACTGGAAGCTGGGAATCTGTTCAATAATAGCTTTCAATAACTAAAGCTTTTTCTCAGGAGCTGGGTGAGAAGAATGAAAACCATAAATATGAAAAGTCAAGTTAACAGAAAAAGCTGCAGCATCTCAAGGGTAAGAGGCATCAGAGATTTTAAGAGATTAGAAAAAGGTTCAGTGTACAATATACATTGTTCAGTAATGAAATAAAATATAATGCCTGGATTGTACAGGTAGTGGCTACAAATTTAAGCAAAGCATGTCCAAAAGATTAGTTTGTTATTTTAAAAACAAAACCTTTTTATTCCGCTGGAAGCTAAAACAAACTCAATTTAGCCTAATAGAATGGTGTACCTATTTTGTATCTTGTAATTTTTGAGAATAAATTGCCATTATATCACCTTTAGGTTTCAGATCCCAGCTTCAGATTTAAAAGTATCAGTGCCAGCTCATAGAAAAGTTAGGGGACTAAATTAATTTAAGAAAATGTTATTTTTGTTCTGAACCTGATCAGAAGGATAACTTTTTTTTACCTATCTACAGCCAATAGGCTATAATCCTCAAACTTTGCTCAGCTGCTGCCTAGCTTTTTAGGTGCCTACATTTCCATTTTCATGTCCCTTGTGTATGTAGCTACCTTACTTTTGATGCTGGGTACCTGTCTTATTCTTAGAATCCAACAGATTCTCAGACTTCTCAAACCATGCGTAACCTTGCACAAAAAAAATTTAGCTTAATGGTAAGCACACTTACCTGGGACATGGGACATCCAAGTTCAGTTGCCACCTCAGCCTGATGTGGAGCTGGGATTTGAATTTGAACTTCTTGCCTCTGTGGAGAGCATGTTAACCAATCCATACATGATGTTATAAGACAGATCTTTATAAGTCTATCATGCCAATACTCTTCCACTGTGTATTAATTAATCAGTGGAGGGACTTTGCCTTAGGTTTCCTACAACCCAAGTGACTGCCTTAATCATAGAAGGAAGTCAGGAGCTCATTAAGTCCAGGACCCTGATCACACAACAGGATCAAGCACCATCCAGATCATCCCTGACAAATGCTTATCTAAACTACTCTTAAATATCTCTAATGATGGGAGATTCCACAACCTCCCTAGGTAATTTATTCCAACCTGATAGGAAGTTTTTCCTAATGCCCAACATAAACCAATTTAAGCCAATTGCTTCTTGTCCTGTCATCAGAGGTGAAGGAGAATAATTTTTCTCCCTCCTCCTTGTAACACCCCTTTAGGCACTTGAAAGCTGTTATAATATCCCCTCTCAATCTTCTCTTTTCCAGACTAAACAAACCCAGTTCTTTCAGTCTTCCCTCATAGGTCATGTTTTCAAGACCTTTAAACATTTTTGTTGCACTTCTCTCCACCTTCTCTGGTTTTTCTACATCCTTCCTGAAATGTGGTGCCCAGAACTGGACACAATTGAGGCCTAATCAGTGCAGAATAGAGCAGAAGAATGACTTCTCGTGTCTTGCTCACAAAACTCCAGTTAATGCAGCCCAGAATCATGTTTACTTTTTTTGCAACAGCATCATATTGTTGACTCATATTTAGCTTGTGGTTCACTATGACCGCTAGATTCCTTTCTGCAGTACTCCTTCCTAGAAAGTCGCTTCCCATTCTTCTAAAGGAAGAAAATAAGTTACCAAATAAGTTTTCACAGCAGAAATTTGGGTTAGGGGACATCTCGTTTCTTGCTTATAACACTCCTATTAATCCTATTAATGCATTCCAGAATAATATTGCTTTTTTTTTTTTTTTTTTTTTTTTTTTTGCGCAACAGTGTCACGCTGTTGACTCATATTTAGCCTGTGGTCCACTATGATCCCTAGTTCCCTTTCTGCAGTACTCCTTCCTAGACAGTCACTTCCCATAAGGTATGTGTGAAATTCATTGTTACTCCCTAAGTGGAGTAACTTTGCATTTGTCCTTATTAAACTTCATCATATTTACCCTGGACCATTTCTCCAGTTTGTCGAGATCATTTTGAATTATGACCCTATTCTTCCAGCTTGCTATCATCCACAAACTTAATAAGCATATTCTCTATGCCAGGGGTTCCCAAAATTTTCGACATGGGGACCAGTAAATCCATTCACAAACTTTTGGAGGACTAGTAACATTCATTTGCATATTTGCCGAGGAGTGACGCTACTGGACCAACCCGGCAGCACCCCAGCTGCTCTGCCTCCAGCATCCCCAAGTCAGCCGCCGCTGAAACTGACCAGCAGCTGACTCCAGGAAGCCCAGGGCAGAGCAGCTCTGCCTCGGGCTTCCCGGAGTCAGTCGCTGGTCAGTTTCAGCGGCGGCTGACTTGGGGACGCCTGGGACAGAGCAACTGAGGTGCTGCCGGGTTGATCTCGCAGCCTCAAGGGGCGGCGCTACTGGACCAACCTGGCAGCACCCCAGCTGCTCTGCCACAGGCATCCGGATTCAGCTGCTGCTGAAACTGACCAGCAGCAGCTGAATCAGGGACGCCTGGGGCAGAGCCGGACTATTGGAAGGGGAGGCTATGAGGGGTCTGGGGTGGCATCCCCCCCACACCACCCTAGACTCCTCATAGCCCCTCCTTCCGATAGTCCAGCATATCGGATAATCCGGCACACACACCCCCTGCCCCCGCTGCGCCTCTGGCCAGCCCCACTTTCCCAAACCTCCGCCAGGACAGCCAGTTCTCCGCCCGCTTTTCCTCCCAATCTCCCTTGGCCAGCCCCGCTGCCCATGTCCAGCCCTGCTTCTGGCAACCGCTTCTTCTCCCCTCCCCCATCTTCCCCGGCCAGCTCCCTATCCCTCACCTTATGCCCCCCAGCTGCCCTACTTCTACCGGCCCCCCAATCTCCCTGGCCCACCCCGCCCCAGTTTCCCCGTCTAGTGCTGCTTCCAGTGGCCGGCTTTCCCCTCCTCCCTCCCCCGCTGCCCTTCCCTAGCTAGGACTCTGCCAGGAGCCAGAACATCCGGCTGCAGACTCTGCCCAGGCCGGCCAAGGGCTTGGGCGACCCGGTGCCACACGGGCACTCCGGGAGCGCAGAACACCCCTGCAACCACGCTGAGGCCCGGTACCGGGCCGTGGCCCATAGTTTGGGAAACACTGCTCTACGCCATTATCTAATTTCTTCCAGTATGACTGTGAACCATTGATAACTACTCTCTGACAAAGGATATCCAACCAGTTATGCAACCACCTTATTGTGGCCCCATCTAGGTTGTATTCACTATCAATAGAACTGTGCTCACACATTCTCTAGCTCAATAAACTATTTTTATACAAAAAAAATGGAACTGCTTTAACAGGAGAGATGGAGATAAAATTACACAGGGGGAGAAGATAAATCTAAGTTCAAATTGCTTCTCCACATCAGGCAGAGAGGGAAATTGAATTTGAACTCACTATGGGTGAAAAACTTAAAAAGCAATGAATAGTCTAGTAGCACCTTAAAGGTTAACAAAACATGTAGATGGTATCTTGAATTTTTGTGGGTACAACCTACTACTTCAGTCACCTGAAGAAGTGGGTTGTTCCCATGAAAAATCATGACTATTCGTTAAGTTTTTCTAGTTACAGACTAACTTGACCAACCTTCTTTATCCTAATCTTAAAAGATGGCCTGACCAGGCCAGAGACGGAACCAGAAAAAGTTTTTGGAGAATGTTGGGGATAACTTTCTGGTACAAGTGCTGAAGGAACCGACCAGGGACTTGACCTGCTGCTCACAAATAGGGAAGAACTAGTAGGGGAATTAGACGTGGGTGGCAACATGGAAAGCAGTGATCGTGAGATGTTTGAGTTCAGGATCCTGACCAAAGGAAGAAAGGAGAGCAGCAAAATACACACCCTGGACTTCAGGAAAGCAGACTTTGATTCCCTCAGAGAACTGATGGCCAGGATCCCCTGGGATGCTAATGTGAAGGGGAAAGGAGTCCAGGACAGCTGGCAGTATTTTAAAGAAAACTTATAGAAGGCACAGGAACAAACCATCTCGATGAGCAGTAAGAAAAGCAAATATGGTAGGCGACCAGATTAAGCTCACTAAGGAGTTCCCTGGTAAGCCAAACACAAAAAGGAAGCTTATAAGAAGTGGAAAGTTGGACAGATGGCTATGGAGGAGTATAAATATATTGCTCGAGAATGCAGGGGAGAATCAGGAAGGCAAAAGCTCAATTGGAATTGTAGCTAGCAATGGATATGCAGGGTAAAAAGAAAAATTTCTACAGACATGTTAGCATAAGAGGGTGATCAAAGAGGGTGTGGGCCCTTACTGGATGAGAGAGGAAACCTAGTGACAGATGGTGTAGGAAATGCTTTTTTTGCCTTTATCTTCATAGACAACGTCAGCTCCCAGACTATTGCACTAGGCAACGCAGTATGGGAAGGAGGTGGGCAGCCATCGGTGGAAAAGAACAGGTTAAGAACTATTTTAAAAAGCTACAAATGGTCTGTGTAGTCGGTTGGAGATGTCCCCCACTACCAGAAGGGAGAAAATACCCCCCCGGGAGCCATTTTGGGTACAGCCTAGCCCCGCCCCCTCACCTGACAGGAAGCTAAAGGGCATGGCTAGGACTATAAGAACTCTGACAGGGAGCTCAGTCGGGGCCCAGCCTCTGAGGGAGACAGAAGTCTGCCTAGAGCTCCTGGCTGACGAGGCTGAAACCTGGCCTGGGTCTCCCACAGCCGCCTTCCATAGGGCCGGCGAAGACTGCCCTGCCTGGGCTGCCGAGGCCTGGCCAAGCTGCCCAGCAGAGCTGACCTCTGACCCAGAGGAGCCTGGGGCTCTGCTGGTGCCTGGCGAGTTTGAGGATGTGCCTGAGCCAGAGGTCCAGCTCAAGCCCCAAGGCCTGCGGACACCCAGGGACCCTGAGGACTTGTCAGAGCAGGTGGACTGGCTCAAACCCCGATGCCTGCCTGAACCCTGGGGTCTTACGAACCAGCTGGACGCTGCAGGGTTCAAACCCACCAAAGCCTGGATTGGGCTGCCCAGACCCTGCTGGGACAACACTGCCCTTGATTCCCTGACTGACCTGCTGGAGACACAGGTGCCCGCAAAGGGGGAGATGAGGAGTGGCCCAGGGGGTAGCACAGGCTGATCACAGCCCTAGGACAGCCTGTTATGGGCTGGAGCCCCTGCTGAGCCAGTAGCAGCTGCACTTCTGCATCCAGGGCCCCTGGGCTGGGGCGCAGTGGAGTAGGTGGGCCTGCTCCCCCTACCATCCACCTACAGGGTGGCAGTCTCCCCCTCGCTGCTGCTGCAGGTGCGATACCTGCCTGGCTCCTGAACCAGGAGCTTCTTCAAACCTGTGTGTTTAGTGCCCCACCCTGCCCCAGGGCCAGGGCTTGCTTATTGTGTTTGGTGCCCTGCCCTGCCACAGGGCTTATATACTGTGGGTGGTTACAGGCCGGCCTGGACCTAGGCCAGGCCTTCTTAAAGGGACAGAACTAGGATGTCTGCCCTGCCCAGAACTGTGAGCTGAGAGATTTGAGTCTCTATTGAACTTCTTTCCCTATGGCTCGGACCTGAAGCAAGGCTGGGCACGTGAACTATCGACTCCTTCTACCCATCCTGGGCAAGGCCCAACTGTGGGACTAGAGACTTGGGGGACAATTGACAGGGGCTGTGCAGTGGGACAGGCATACCGCCCACTGACCCGGAGGCGAAGGAACCCCTCTGGGAGGCCTACCGGCCTACAACCAACCCCCCGGAAGGGGGGAGCTCAGAGACTGTTGTGGGCACTGCTGGAGGGCAGTGTCCCAAAAAGGACCCCGTGACCAGCTGTCCAAGCTAATTCCAAGGACCGACAGCTGGTGGCACTGTGGCGGTGAGCGTACCCTATTACAGTCTGGTAGCACTTTATAGACTAACAAATATGTAGATGGTATCATGAGCTTTCATGGTCACAGTCCACTTCTTCAGATGACCAGAGTTTCAATTCTCATGGTAATGGACTCAATCGTAATGAAGGATGGTTGGGACACTATCTATCTAACAGTCGATGAAGGTGCAAACAGTTCTTTGTGTCGATTCCTATGTCAGGAAGGATACGATCAATTGACTTCGATTTTATCTACTTCGTTTTAACTACCCAATGTTCAGATACTTACTGATTCCCTCTACCATCTGCTCCCTGTCTCCCATCTCCTCCTTTTTTTTCCCTCTCCTCTCCTCCTATTTATTTTCGGTCTGCACATCCTAAACTCAAAACTCTGGTCATCTGAAGAAGTGGGCCGTGCCCACGAAAGCTCATGATTCCATCTACATGTTTTGTTAGTCTATAAAGTGCTACCAGACCATTTGTTGTTTTGTTTTTTTCTGTACAGACTAACCCCTGGAAGCTTAGAAAAGCTAGACATACACAAATCTTCAGTGTACTGAGGGAGCTGGCAAATGTCATTGCAGAGCCTTTGGCCATTATCTTTGAAAACTCGTGGAGATCAGAAGAGATCCCGGATGACTGGAAAAAGGCAGATGTAGTGCCCATCTTTAAAAAAGGGTAGAAGGACAATACAGGGAACTATAGATCAGTCAGCCTTACCTAAAATAATCCATTTTGAAGCAGTTGGAAGAGGTGAAAGTGATCAGGAATAATCAACATGGATTCTCTAAGAGCAACTCATGCTTGACCAATCTGACTAGCTTCTATGATGAGGTAACTGGCTCTTGGATACGGGAAAGTCAGTGGATGTGATATACCTTGACTTTAGTTAAGCTTTTCACACAATATTCTTGCCAGCAAGTTTAGGAAGTATGGATTGGATAAATGGTCTGTAAAATGGACAGAAAGCTGGCTAGGCTGTCGGGCTCAACGGATAATGATTAACAGCTCCATGTCAAATTGGCGGTCAGTTTCTGGTGCAGTGCTCCAAGGATCGGTTCTAGGACCGATGTAGTTCAACATGTCTATTAATGAGCTGGATGAAGGGATGGATTGCACCCTCATCATGTCTGCGGGTGACACTAAGCTAGAGGGAGAGGTAGATACTCTGGAGGGCAGGGATAGGGTCCAGAATGACCTAGACAGATTAGAGGATTGGGCCAAAAGAAATCTGATGAGGTTCAACAAAGACAGGTATAGAGTCCTGTAATTGGAACGGAAGGTTCCCAAGCATTGTTACAGGCTGGGGAACAAATGACTAAGTAGCAGTTCTGCAGAAAAGGACCTGGGGATTACAGTGGATGAGAAACTGGACATGAGTGAACAGTGTGACCTTGTAGCCAAGAAGGCTAATGGCATATTGGGTTTCATTAGGAGGAGCATTGCCAGCAGATCTAGATAAGTTTTTATTCCCCTTTATTCAGCTCTGGTGAGGCCACATCTGGAGTATTGTGTCCAGTTCTCAAACCCCCACTATAGAAAGGATGTGGAGAGGATCCAGCAGAGGACAACCAAAATGATTAGGGGGCTGGAGCACATGACCTATTAGGAGAAGCTGAGGGATTTGGGTTTGTTTAGTCTGCAGAAGTGAAGAGTGAGGGGGGATTTGATAGCAGCCTTCACCTTCCAAAGAAGGGAGGTTCTAAGAGGAGAGAGGCTGTTCTCAATAGTGACAGATGGCTGAACAAGGAGCAATGGTCTCAAGTTACAGTGGAAGAGGTCTAGGTTGGATATTAGGAAAAATTATTTCACTAGGAAGGTGATGAAGGCAAACGTGGTGCCCATCTTTAAGAAATGGAAGAAGAACAATCCAGGGAACTACAGACCAGTCAGCCTTACCTCAGTCCATGGAAAAATGATGGAGGGGATCCTCAAGGAATCCATTTTGAATCCCTCATGAATACTTAATGTGATTTGCTTTCTCTGCCATAGCCCAGTATGTGGGTTAACCACTGACTTCTGTATACCTTTTGTAATATGTTCAGAAAAAATGCACAAGAAAATGCAGCAATCATCACCCTAATTTTTGCATGTAATTAGAGAGGATACAGATTTGTGCCCCAGAGTTTGGATATAGAATAACAAATATTAATGAAATGCCACAGTGTTGAAAAATACATCCCACCAAAAAGTTTTGTCTAAATTAGAGTTGGTGGATTCTTTAATGCATGTTTGTTATACATTTAGACCCTTTTTTCCCTACTGAGTGGTTTAAGAACCAATCTCCAAATATGTTTGTTCGTAATATCCATCCAAACAGATGTACTTTTACTTCTATTCCATTTACTTCTACTAATCACTATAGTGCTAAGTGCTTTTAAATCTGTTTTAACCTGGCCTTAATAATTTGCTGAGTCATATGTCCTATTTATGGTTAGAGGTAGGGTTTTAAAAATATTTATATTGGAGAACAGAGATTTACAAAAGGATTTTTGTAGCACACCACGTATCCACTAGCAGAAATCCTGTTGATAGTGGTAGCAGCTAGCCATCAAATGAAATAAGCATAGAAATAAGTACATCTGTCACAGTCTTGAACACTACAGTAGAAGCTGCTTACATCTCTGATCTGTTAAGCAAGACATCCCATTAAGATGAAAAATCCTGTTGAGCTAATTTGATGGTCTACATGTACTGAGAAATACTCACTGATAATGAGCATTGCTCACTCAAAAAGATATAGAGGTAAAATAGAGATTATTCTTGGTAATATACTTGTTTATATATAATATTGTTCTCTCCCTGTCCTCTACATGGGTATGAATTCACCCAAAAGGGGGCATTATCTTGGTCTGATAACCTATGTCCTCTCTAGCTAGCTGATGAGGATCAATGTGTAGGGGCAAAACGCTGCAATTCCTAAAGGCTTCTCCTATGCAACAAGGAAACATTTTACTGTCTCAAAAGGAGTAAAGCTCCCTTTCTCCAGGCTCTCTGCAATTTGCAATATGTAACCTCATAGGTACCAAGTTCTTGAGGGCTGTGAGATTCTTGTCTCATTTTAGCACAGCATGGTTCAAAGTGTACTACTTAGCAAGTAATGAACTAACACAACACTCAACGGCCACAGGAGTAAGAGTGGGGTGAAACTTTGCAGGACCTGTCTAATGATATCTAATATGGGACAGAGGGTATACCTTTTTTGCTTCATGTCACGAAATTGTTCTCTTTAATCTTACATTATGTGGTGTTCACGACCTTTCTCATGTTGGCAGACAGAACGTATGGTGTGGGTTTTCTGAGTGTTATTTTGGGGGACACAATTTCAACAGTAGCAGGAACATATCACTCTAAAATTGCATGTGAATGAATGGAAGCCCTTTTCATTGGGATTTTTTTTATACTAGGCCAGACAAAAAACCTACAATGTGGGTAGGAAATCTTTTGTAGTAGTAGGGCAATGGAACTGAGTGACCTAATATTCCTCTTTCATCTCATAATTCTTACTCTATCATGAATAGTGGTGGTTTCTGCACAGAATTTTTCCTGGTAGTCTTCCATTTGAGCCAAATTCTTAGTTTCACCCTTCCACTCAAAGCTGCTTGATTTAACTTTGGTGGAGCAATTCCAGGTATGAAATGAATATAACACGGCAGTATTTGGCCTGGTGTGTTTTATTCTCAATTTACTTTCTGTTCTTCTGTTTGGTTTGGATATATTAAGAAGCTGAATAAATCTCCAAGGAAAAATAGTATTTGCTTTTCAGTTAAAAATGCAGGATGAATTCAGGCAAAATATTAAGCTGCCGTTCTTCCACACAGCAATAAACTCGTAATCCTGATGTTCAATGGGTTTGGATATTTTTCCCCACCAGAGATCATGAATGAAATGAACAGGTTGCTTTATATCAGTAACAAAAGAGTCCCACTGCATATTATCCATGTAACTCCCTGTGGAATGATGAATTGCATTCCACCATTGTTTGTGCATTTGATTATATTTCTCTAGAATATTGGTCTTTTTATCACCAATTGCTATGCTGTCTTTTTCTTATAATTTATAAAATGCAAAAGATACTTCACATTTTTTTAAAAAAAAGTAAGCATTTATATTCATGACACATTTTCTTATTGAAGGGAAACTTTGGTTTCTTATCAAGTTCCAACTTTTACTTTCATAAAAATGAAGACTAAATTCTAAGAACTAAATGAAAAATTAATTTATTATGAGGAATGCTTCTGCCATGGTAAGAACAAAAGAATCAGAAAGATTTTAACAAGAAGCAAGCATATTGAACCAATTTCCCTTAACATAGTGAGTGAAAAAAATGTTAGTAAAACATCTATGGAAGAACTTATGAATCAACTGCAGGGATATGCTAAGGGGAAAATACTTTTTGAAGAGTATATAGCATAACTTAATAATGAATGCCAAGTAAAAATAAAGTGAATAACTCACAATTACATGTTCCTTTCACAATGAATCAATTCTTATCTAGAAATTTGCTAATATATAGTGAAGCTGAGACATGAAATTGAAATATATTACATTGCCAATGTATAGATTCAAAATGGCTTGATATGACAATAAGTCCAAGTATGTTAAGAATAACATTGGTATCTTTTATTTATGTATAAGTATGTTATCCTCACAATAGTGAACACTGTGAACCGGGAAAGCCACTTTGAGAGGCATACTCAAGTTACTGCCAATGTAAAGATTCACTCTTTGGGCTTTGTTTTTCCATACACCTTCAAAAGTTAATTGGAAGCATAGCAAAGTAATGCTTGCTTGAGATTTATGACTTGATTTATTATTTTCCGTTATCTGAAGGAGTGTATGCAGTATGATTTCTAGGAAGTTAGAAAGAAATGCAGAACTTTAAACAGTAGGGGTATGTCTAGACTGCATCCCTCTGTCGGCAGAGGGATGCAGATGAGGCAGGTCGACATTGCAAATGAGGCAGGGATTTAAATATTCCATGCCTAATTTGCATAAAAATGGCCACCACGTTTTGCCGTCTCAGCACTTTGTCGGCAAAAAGTGGTGGTCTAGAGGGGGATCTGTCGAGAGAGAGAGACTTTTTTAGACAGATTCTGTAAACCTCCTTGCAGGAGGCATAAGGGATCTGTCGAAAAAGGCTTTCTTTCTCGACAGATCCCCCTCTAGACTCCAGCTTTTTTTATGACAAAGTGCTGAGTAGGCAAAACACAGTGGCAATTTTTATGCAAATTAGGCATGGGATGTTTAAATCCCTGCTTCATATGCAATGTCGACCTGCCTAATCTGCATCCCTCTGCCAACAAAGGGATGCAGTCTAGACATACCCTAGGGAAAATACATTGCTGCATTGTCAAGATCAGCTTCTTTTCAACATCAAATCTAATCTTGGATATCCTAGAGAGTGAAATACCTATATGCAATAAATCTTGGGGCTGCCCCTACCTCAAGTGCACTCCATGTATCTGCCTTTGTATGAAAATGTTCCAGTAATAGGTGGCTTTAAGGAAAAAACTGACCCAAGCAGGAACTGTTTAAACACACCATGCAACTAATGCAAATTATTCTGCCCAGATATGTTAGATGATTTCAGACTACGCACAGAAGGTAGCTTAATCTGCATATAAATACCCTTCTGACATCTCATTGTGAATGGGGTTTGCCCCCCTTTTGGAGGCTCTGAAGTCCTGCTACAGCTCCAGGAGAGAAGTATCTAAGGTAAGGCTGCATGGGAACAACTACCCAAGAGCATAGCAGGCTCAGTGTAAAGGGCCCTAGCAGGTAAGATCTTGGCCCAGAGGTTCAAAAAATAATGGTTCTCTCTGGCCATAGAAGCTTGAGGGATAACTACAGTTTGGTTCTGTCTGCAGCTGGGGAGGGGGAAAGCACAAGTTTGCTGAGAACTTTAACTCTGAGTAAGGAGTGAAGATACAGGGACTGGGTGGGAAGAATCTCAGGGAAATAGCAGCAGAAAATGGCAGTTGAGCAATATAGCTGCTGTTTGTAAAGCTTCTGGGTTAGATCCTGGAGTAATTCATGGGCCTGTGTTCTCCGACCACTGAAGTGCTGTAAACCCCAATAAGAAGGGGACAAAGCATGTCTGGAAGCCCAAAAGAAAAGCTTAATTTAAAGGGCCCAGAGCCAAGCCTAAAGACCCGATAAGCCCAGAAGACATTCATTTTGAGAGAAAGCCAAGTCACTGAAGACTTCCCCTCCTCTCCCCCGTCCCCACCAAACCAGAATCAACAAACTACAGGAAATGCTAGGAGTTGGAAAAGGACTTCAGTGACTGGGAGGTGCGCAAAATCCCTCCATTAAACTCAGTTAATAATGCAGTGATTGCCAACATGTTTGTTTATATACAGTCGTTGCACTTAAACAAACAAACCAAAAACAGTTTTATAAAGCCTTCATGAGGGTTCCTGCAACTCTCAATTCAGACAATACCTCTGACCTTTGTACACTTGCCCGTGGGAAAAGGCTAATTTAAATAGATGCATCAGAACCAGAAGCAGGAAACCAGAAGCAGAGAAGGCACAGGAATTGGTTCTTTTCTTTTTAAAATTGTATTAGGTTTCTTATCCAAACTTCAGGGGTCAAGGAAGTTTGGTGTTTGATTCACGTGATCCATCCTCATTACAGATATTCTTCCACATTGATATTCATTCTGAAAACCTTACAAGTACAATAGTGTCTCAGTGACTTTTCAAAATCTCTCAGAAAGTCTGGCAAAGCAGGAAGTTGACCTTGGTGTCACAAGGTTATGTCCTAACTACAGACACATCTTCCTCTCAGCCTAGAGTAAAAGAGAAAGATAGGCGCTGTTGCACTGTAATGAAGTCACTTGGACTTCTATGCTAGTATTATACTCTTGAGAATAATTTCACTGCTGGATGTTGGTGTGAAGCAGGCTCTTGAGTTCTAATTTTTAAAAGCATTAAGCTTGCACCTGTACACCTGCCAAAATTTACTTCCATAGGACTCTGTACCCAGTGTTGAAAATACTGTGCTGAGGAAAATGGAACAACCAAAAGATAAAATAAAAGAACATAGAATAAAATATGAAGCAGAAAAAAAACCGCCATTGAGAAGTACAACAAATCTGCAGTCAGTGCCACATCATCACGGGAAACAATTGCTTCAGCCCACAAGGAGATAGGAGAATTCCATTTCCTTATGCTCACAATTAAAATCTCTCTACATATTGCAACTGCAGAGCTGAACATGTGGGGGCCTTCCTTGCTGAGGATAATTGTGCGACAACCATCTGTGATGTGGGCAGCTGAATATAGACTTAAACTACTGGAAGCAATTAAAAAGGAATATCTCAAAAGCCATAACAAAGGGACATATAATGGAAAGGAAAATGCCGTAAGAGTGAAAGGAAACCATAAAGCACAAGTAGGAGAATAATGAGGAATTAAATAACCAACAAATACTGCAAGCCATTTGCATTATGTACATCCCCAGCATTTTGTATCCATGCAGGTGCAGCTGTTGCTTAGTGATGGCAACAAGAACAAACAGATCCAGAAATCTGTTTTGAGGCACTGAAAATGAAAAAAGACATTTTTTCACATTATGTGGTTGTGGTGAATGACCTTTATGATTAAGCAAAATGCAGGACAATGTAGCACTTTATGATTAACTACTTAACCAAACACTTGGCCAAGATGAAGCGCCTTATGACAACATCCTGAATATTCTGATAGGACATATGTTTTCAAAAAATGTGGTGCATGAAACACTTATTGTTCAGGCAGGAGAAACAAGAATGAAGTGAGAGATGGATCAATTTTTTTTTTGCCTGATTACACAAGCCTTCCATTTTTTAGTTTATTTGACTCAGATTGTGAAATTGAGCATCATTGCCCATCTAGAAGACAGAGAAAAGGCTTTCTTAGCAAACCAGCATTTATTCTGGGTAGACTTTGGAATGTTGAATGAGCTATGTCAGTTCCTTACCTGTAGACTGGAAGTACAGGAAATTATGTTCACCCTTTTTAGGTAAAAGTGTATGAGGCAATGAATTCAGCTGACAAAATCTCAAGAAGTAAAATTGGTCTCAAAAACAATGGCAGAAGATGCATTAGATCACACTCAATGCCTGGAAGATATCCACTGATCCAGAATTTGGAAAGGAATCAAGATTCTGAGGAAAAAAGAAGTGTATGACACAACACAGCTTCCTTAATGACTATTAGACTCAGTGTGGTTTTTTTTATGCATGACTAAGGAATCTCCCTGATAATCAATTCCTTACCTTTTTTTCAGTGAAACTTTATTTATAAAAAGATGTGTGTACATTAATCTGTAACAGTTATTGTTTTGCTAAACATACTTGGCTGTGTCTACTCTGGCGCGATCTCGCACAAAAGCGGCTGCTCTTGCGCAAAAACTTGCTGCCTGTGTATACTGGCCGCGTGTTCTTGCACAAGTAAACTGACGTTCTAATGTATAAAATCAGGACTTCTTGCACCAGAACTCTGACTCTCCTGCTCAGGAAGAAGCCCTCTTGTGCAAGAGTTCTTCCAGAAGAGGCCAGTGTAGATAGGCAACATGAATTTCTTGCACAAGAAAGCCCTATGGTTAAAATGGCCATCAGAGCTTTCTTGTACAAGAGAGCGTCTACACTGGCATGGATGCTCTTGCGCAAAAGCACATCTCTTGTGCAAAAGTACATGCCAGTGTAGGCGCTCTCTTCTGGAAGAGTTTTTGCAAAAGACCTCTTCCACAAAAGAGTTTTTGCGTGAGAACGCGCCAGTGTAGACGTAGCAATTGTCCTTTTCAAGGTATGAGCCCTACACTTGTTGCACTCTCAATTGGAGCCCAGGAGAGCTGTTATTACTTTTCTGGGTATAAATAATGCTGTTACCTTTCAACTGAGCTCTCAGAATGCTTTATAAATAGCCTCACCTCAGTAATTTGTCAGACATGAACATTTTTCAGACTGAAACATTTTGAATACACGGTCAACTATATTCTCTCTTTTCCCTCACCTTTTCAGAGCACCCCAGGTTTCCTTTAATTTTAAAGGACTGTCTATATGTTCCTGTCAGGAGTCTTACCCTTGAAGTCAGAATGAACTGATAGGATGCAGTTTATTCCTGAAATCCTTGTGCAGACCTTTCTAACGTGTTTTAAAACAAGGATATAAACCATGTGTTCCTCTACACAATGCACGCAATGTGCAAAATTGTGGCATTGCTGCTCAACGATGAACAATACATGCGAGTGAACACAAACGAGGTCAACACTAGGTGTATGTCTAAACTGCAATTGCAGGAGTTGACTGCACTGTGATTTAGGGCACGGCCAACAATATATAAGCAATCTAACTCTTTTAATTGAAGTACGAACAGTAGGAACAATCTAAATGGGGAAAAATAATGTGTTTTAGTAGCCTTAAAATATTGCACATTATACAACTTCACAACCACAGTTCCTGAAGCTGTGTTAAGGTAACGCCTCATGATGCAATGTTAGTTTTATAGAAAGTAAGTCATCAGTGAAATTAAAAGGTTGTTAGAGAAACTTAAGGGTCTAAATTTAAAAAAAACAACAAATGGTCTGGTAGCACTTTATAGACTTACAAAACATGCAGATGGTATCATGAGCTTTTTGTGGGCACAGCCCACTTCTTCCGATGTGTTAGTTTCTAAAGTTGAGAGCTCCTCCTTGATTTTTTTCTGTTTGTTGTACAGAATGCTAAGGTAGTTCCTTCCCCAATTATCACCTCTAATATAATTAGCTCACAGACATTTACCTCCCCCCACCCGCATCCCTCTTCTGTTCTGAAATTTGATTTGTCCTTTTCATATGTGTTCCCATTTTTTTAATTGTATCCTTTGGTATATATGGTTGTGACAATTTTCTTCCACTATTTGATCTGAGGAAGTGGGTCTAGCCAACAAAAGCTCATCACCTAACAAACCATCTTGTTAGTCTTTACAGTGCTACATAGTCCTGTTTTTTATTCCTTAGTTTTTTTGCGAGAGTGTGGCATAATCATAGTATCACAGAATACTAGGATTGGAAGGGACTTCAAAAGGTCATCGAGTCTAGTCCTCTGCCCCCATGGCAGGACCAAATACTGTCTAGACCATCCCTGATAGACATTTATCTAACCTATTCTTAAATATCTCCAGAGATGGGGATTCCACAACCTCCCTGGGCAATTTATTCCAGTGTTTGACTACCCTGACAGCTGGAACTTTTTCCTAATGTCCAACCTAAACCTCCCTTGCTGCAGTTTAAGCCCATTGCTTCTTGTTCTATCCTCAGAGGCCAAGATTAACAAGTTTTCTCCCTCCTCCTTATGACACCCTTTTAGACACCTGAAAACAGCTATCATGACCCCCCTCAGTCTTCTCTTTTCTAAAGTAAACAAACCCAATTTTTTCAGCTTTCCTTCATAGGTCATCTTCTCTAGACCTTTAATCATTCTTGTTGCTCTTCTCTGGACTCTCTCCAGTTTCTCCACATCCTTCTTGAAATGCGGTGCCCAGAACTGGACACAATACTCCAACTGAGGCCTAACCAACGCAGAGTAGAGTGGAAGAATGACTTCTCATGTCTTGCTCACAACACACCTGTAAATGCATCCCAGAATTAGGTTTGCTTTTTTTGCAACCGCATCACACTGCTGACTCATATTCAGCTTGTGGTCCACTATTACCCCTAGATCCCTTTCTGCCATACTCCATCCTAGACAGTCGCTTCCCATTCTGTATGTGTGAAACTGATTGTTCCTTCCTAAGTGGAGCACTTTACATTTGTCTTTATTAAACTTCATCCTGTTCACCTCAGACCATTTCTCCAATTTGTCCAGATCATTTTGAATTACGACCTTATCCTCCAGAGCAGTTGCAACCCCTCCCAGCTTGGTATCATCTGCAAACTTAATGGCTACGTCTACACTGGCCCCTTTTCTGGAAGGGGCATGTAAATTTCACTAGTCGTCGTTCCACAGGGGTCTGTTTTGGGACCGGCTCTGTTCAATATCTTCATCAACGATTTAGATATTGGCATAGAAAGTACACTTATTGGCTACGTCTACACTGGCCCCTTTTCCGAAGGGGCATGTAAATTTCACTAGTCGTCGTAGGGAAATCGGCGGGGGATTTAAATAAAAAAGTCCGCCGCTTTTTTCCGGCTTTTAAAAAAGCCGGAAAAGAGCGTCTAGACTGGCCCCGATCCTCCGGAAAAAGTGCCCTTTTCCGGAGGCTCTTATTCCTACTTCAAAGTACTTTGAAGTAGGAATAAGAGCCTCCGGAAAAGGGCACGTTTTCCGGAGGATCGGGGCCAGTCTAGACGCTCTTTTCCGGCTTTTTTAAAAGCCGGAAAAAAGCGGCGGACATTTTTATTTAAATGCCGCGGGGGATATTTAAATCCCCCGCCGATTTCCCTACGACGACTAGTGAAATTTACATGCCCCTTCCGGAAAAGGGGCCAGTGTAGACGTAGCCAATAAGTGTACTTTCTATGCCAATATCTAAATCGTTAATGAAGATATTGAACAGAGCCGGTCCCAAAACAGACCCCTGTGGAACCCCACTCGTTATACCTTTTCAGCAGGATTGGGAACCATTAATAACTACTCTCTGAGTACAGTTATCCAGCCAGTTATGCACCCACCTTATAGTAGCCCCATCTAAGTTGTATTTGCCTAGTTTATTGATAAGAATATCACGTGAGACCGTATCAAACGCCTTACTAAAGTCTAGGTATACCACATCCACCGCTTCTCCCTTATCCATAAGATTTGTTATCCTATCAAAGAAAGCTATCAGAATGGTTTGACATGATTTATTCTTTACAAATCCATGCTAGCTGTTCCCTATCACCTTGCCACCTTCCAAGTGTTTGCAGATGATTTCCTTAATTACTTGCTCTATTATCTTCTCTGGCACAGAAGTTAAACTGATTGGTCTATACTTTCTTGGGTTGTTCTTATTTTCCTTTTTATAAACGGGCACTATATTTGCCTTTTTCCAGTCTTCTGGAATCTCTCCTGTCTCCATGATTTTTCAAAGATGATAGCTAGAGGCTCAGATACCTCCTCTATCAGCTCCTTGAGTATTCTAGGACACTTTTCATTAGGCCCTGGTGACTTGCAGGCATCTAACTTTTCTAGGTGATTTTTAACTTGTCCTTTTTTTATTTTATCTTCTAAACCTACCCTCTTCCCACTAGCAGTCACTATGCTAGGCATTCCTTCAGACTTCTCGATGAAGACCGAAACAAAGAAGTCATTAAGCATCCCTGCGATTTCCAAGTTTTCTGTTCCTGTTTTTCGCTCCTCACTGATCAGCGGGCCTACCCTGTCCTTGGTCTTCCTCTTGCTTCTAATGTATTTATAAAAAGTCTTCTTGTTTCCCTTTATTCCTGTAGCTAGTTTGAACTCATTTTGTGCCTTTACCTTTCTGATCTTGCCCCTGCATTCCTGTGTTGTTTGCCTGTATTCATCCTTTGTAATTTGTCCTAATTTCCATTTTTTATATGAATCCTTTTTTATTTTTAGATCATGCAAGATCTCGTGGTTAAGCCAAGTCAGTCTTTTGCCATATTTTTTATCTTTCCGACACAGCGGAATAGCTTGCTTTTTGGCTCTTAACAATGTCCCTTTGAAAAACTGCCAACTCTCTTCAGTTGTTTTTCCCCTCAGTCTTGATTCCAATGGAACCTTACCTATCAGCTCTCTGAGCTTAGCAAAATCCACCTTCCCAAATCCATTGTCTCTATTTTGCTGTTCTCCCTTCTACCCTTCCTTAGAATTGTGAACTCTATGATTTCATGATCACTTTCACCCAAGCTGCCTTCCACTTTCAAATTCTCAACCAGTTCCTCCCTATTCGTTAGAATCAAATCTAGAACAGCATCCCCCCTGGTAGCTTTTTCAACCTTCTGAAATAAAAAGTTGTCTCCAGTGCAGTCCAAGAACGTATTGGATAGTCTGTGTCTTGCTGTGTTATTTTCCCAACATGTATCTGGATAGTTGAAGACCCCCATCACCACCAAATCCCGTGCTTTGGATGATATTGTTAGTTGTTTAAAAAAAGCCTCATCCATTTCTTCCACCTGGGTAGGTGGCCTGTAGTAGACTCCTAGCATGACATCACCCTTATTTTTAACCCCTTTTAGCCTAACCCAGAGACTCTCAACACTTCCGTCTCCTATGTCCATCTTCACCTCACTCCAAGTGTGATCATTTTTAATATATAAGGCAACACCTCCTCCCTTTTTTCCCTGTCTCTCCTTCCTGAGCAAGCTGTACCCTTCCATACAAACATTCCAATTGTGTGTATTATCCCACCAAGTTTCTGTGATGCCAACAATGTCATCATTGTACTTCTTTATTAGCACTTCCAGTTCTTCCTGCTTATTACCCATACTTCTCGCATTTGTATATAGGCATCCAAGATACTGATTTGACCTTGCCTCCCAGTTTTTCCCTGACCCTTCATTCTCTGCAATTATAGCTCACGCTCCCTCCCATTTCCGACCCATCTCCCAGGTCTCCATGTTCTCCACTTACATGTGGGCTTTGCTTACCTGTCCCTGTCCAACGTAATTTAAAGCCCTCCTCACTAGGTTAGCCAGTCTGTGTCCAAATAGGGTCTTCCCCCTCCTCAAAAGGTGAACACCATCACTGCCCTGCAGTCCTTCCTTGAATAGCATCCTGTGGTCGAGGAAGCCAAAGCCCTCCTGGTGACACCATCCTCGCAGCCAGGCATTCACCTCCAGGATGCAGCTGTCTCTGCCCGGACCCCTACCTTCGATCACTTGCCAGGTGCACAGAAATGGCCCGGCGGGCGCCATGGCACCCATGGGCACCGCGTTGGGGACCACTGCCCTATAGGATAAACTTAAGAAAACAACAAATGGTCTGGTAGCATTTTATAGACTAACAAAACATGTAGATGGCATCATGAGCTTTCATGAAATAGAAGAGTGAAATCAAGAAACCAGTGAAGGTTCAAACAGAGAAACATAATTACTGCCATATCAGAAAATCCTTACTAGTCGATCAGCAATAGCTGTGGATCCTGTCAGTGGTTATTACGTGTACTGAATGCAGCAGAGAATGGTGGCATTTCTTCCCTCACTGCTCTCCTTCATTCATTCACCTTCCTGAATGTGCAACACTAAAATATTATGAGGAAAAACTTAGGGCCTGATCTTAAATGGCAACTTTTTTTATTACCTGAAATAAGCCTAATAAACCTTATAAATTTATTAACTGTGCCGGGGTGGGCAGACCTCATTCTAGAATGGGAGGGATGAAAACCCTCTGGGCGGAGGAAATCCCGCCCCTTCAAGCAGACTGGGCATGCTCCAAGTGCTCAGGCAGTATAAAAGGCCTGGGAACACCTCACTCTGGACTGGCCAGTGAAGGGGAAGGTTCCCTAGATGGAGCTCCAGCACTGTTACAGCCCATGGTCCAGATAGAGGGAGCTAAAAGGCCAAGAGGCAGCAACTGATCAACCCCTGTGGAGATCCAGGGAGAAACTACCGCCAGGCAATGGGGAGACCCAATAGCTACATGGGATGATGCCTCAACAGGACTGGTAGGAAGCAATCCAGGGAGGGTGCAGAAGCCGCCCCTCCCACCCAGGTATCCTCGGTGCATTTCAGCTGGAGTCCCTACCGAGAGAGAGCAGTAGGCAACCCCTACGCTCATAGGGCCCTGGGTAGGGACCTGGTGGAGCACGATGGACTTATTGACTCTGGCCATTGGGCCTTACTGCCTTGCAACAAGGGGCACTTATTGACTCTGGCCCTTGGGCCCTATTTCCCTAAAACTGGGGGCACTCACTGGTTCAGGCTATCAGGCCCTACAACCCTGAATTAAGGGACCCTCTCTGACTCTGGCCATCAGGCCCAAGTACCCTGGGGTCAAGGACATCTATTGATTGTGACTAGCAGACTGTTAGCCTTGTGGAGCAGACTACCAGTGGATTGAGAGTCCTGCGCAGGGCAAGGGAGATATGGCCTGGCAAGCGGGCTGGGAGTCCGGTGACCAATCAAACGTGGTGAGTGCACATTGGAATAACCATGGTTATATGACGGAATGGTCAGACCCCAACACACTAACACTTATCCTAAGTAGTATAGTTAAACATGCTCTCCTTATACATTTTTTCAATATATTTCCATTTTTTATTACATATATTTCTGACTGAGCAGTTACCCTTGTGCGCAGGTTTTGGCACAAAATTATGCCATCTGTATGGATGCAAAGAGAATTTACTTTGTATTAGGTCTAATGAAACAATTCCCTGGGTCAAGGCCCTTTTCCTCTCCATCATGGGTTAGATCAATCATCTGATAAACAGAGAGGTTTGTTCCTGGGACAGAGTACATATTTAGGCCCAGATTCAGCAGGGTACTTAAGGAGATGCACAATTTTAAGTACATAATAGCCCACTTGACTTCAATGGATCCTCTTGTACTGAAAGTGTAGCATGTACTTAAGTACCTTAGTGAAGTGAGCCATTAATCCTTCTATTTTGTGTTCAGATTTGAAAGTGTGTAACATGAGTCAGTGTAATTATTTTTTAACCTCCTGAACTGCTTAAATGAAACTAAAGATATGCTAGACATAATGTTGCTGCTTTGTGGTGACTAATGGTTTGTTTGGGGCATTTTTTGTTTGTTTTTATTTATTCCCGAGAATACATCAGACGGGAGACGACAAATAGAATTATTCGCTATAGTAAGTCAGTAGATGTAAATTCCTGTGAACTTTAAGAGTTTCTTCTTACTGAATTATGCTAAAAGTCATACATTCAGAATAAGAAAACATTTGAAAAAAAAAGAAGTAAATCACAGAGTATTTAACCAGGGGAAAGAAAATGATATTTTTCTGTTTACCCATCAGGTAAAATGGTGTGGTCAGTTTTAATTACAGTACAAGGTGTATGAAAAATGATTTTAAGCACATCTTTGAAAAGTATGGAACAAATTTCACCCTGTATATGAATCCACATTGCCCCAAAATTTAGAGGAGCTGATCCAGAATTTTAGTTCAGGTCTCTGTGCTGAATATTCCAGGTATCCACAAATCCAAGATGCTAAATTGCTAAATCACCTTTTAAATAAATTGAAATGGCTAACCTCTTGGTTATGTGGAATTCAATATGAGTTTTCCTGTTGACTTCAGTGGGGCTAAGATTTTACCCTGTGACTTTACCTAAAGCAGAATAACCAGACACATTCTCAAGTTGGGACCGTACAGTGAGAGAGTCCTATATTTCACAAGCTGAATTTAGCTGCACTTCACTTTCCAACCCATTTCCAGCCGCTGCCATCTGACAAACATTTTGACCTCTGTCATATGGAATGATCCAGAGATCGTAAAGGGTAATTTTCATGAAGCCTGTAGCTGTGAGCCTCCCACCGTGGATGAACAGGTGCAGGGCTTATACTACTGAGCTAAAAATAGTGCTGGGGATGTTGTGGCAGAGGCAGGCTCTCAGGTGCTGAAGCATAAGGAGGTGGCTCTAGTCTGAGCCACAACTTCAAAGCATTAGGTATGTAGGTTTGTCGGAGTGGCTAGTGCAAACCAAGTCTGGCAATGCAAGCCAGGGAGCTCTTTGCTGCAGACTGTATTGATGTATCCAGAGATATGGGATCCACACAGTGGCCTCAGTTCTTAAAGCTCTTTCTGAAGAGAACATGGATTTCATCCTCAGGAAACCTGAATAATCTGGGTCTTAGCAGGTGAATTAAAGGGAAGCAAAAGCCTCTTATAATCTAGGAACAGAGGACAGGACCATGGCTTGGGCCCTTATTTCTTTTTCCTTTCTTGGGCTGGAGTAACAATTGCAGCTGTTTAGCACTTACTGCATGCTGGTGGCACAGGACCCATGGCAATATAGAGCCAGCGGCTATTTTCCAGCCTTCTCTTTAGCTGAATACTGTTACTATGCTAAGGGCTTTCATACAGACTCCTGCTGCTGCATGCAAGGAAGTTAGAGGTATTTAGGCATCTGCAGCTCCACTTGCAAATACCAAATTGTAGAATCAAAATTGCATGGAAGTTCTTAGGTTAGATCTTCACAGCACAGGGGAATTTGAGTCTCAATGTATTTTTCTTTCCATTCTGTTCATAGTACATACATGCTAGTTCTGTGGTACAGTGTTTGAGTTCTGCCTAGTACCCAGTTGTCTTCTTGGCCCTATTCTGCTAGTTGTTACTTCTGGCAAAGATTTTTCCAAAATACAGGTTGTACCTCCCTTAACTAGGACTCTGGTCCTGCTGAACCATGAATGTTGCTGGGATCACACAGATGCTCCTGGACCACACTGTCTAGATATAAGGAGGTTGGGCTACAGGGCAAGAGCAGAGGAGATGGGGAGTGACTCATCCAGGAGCCCCAAGTTGAGGGAGGGGAATGCAACAGGGAATTCTGGCCCCTGCTGTGGAGCAGTAGAGGGGGGCCAGCAGTGGCCACAGAGCCTCAGCAGCTGCGGAGTCCCAGAAGCCGCGGCAGTCATGGAGCTCCAGCCTGGGGAGCCATGGCAGGGCAGGCAGCAGTGGGGCATGGTTGGAATCTTAGCCCAGGGGCAGCACAGGCCATATTGCAAGGGACCTCCCCTTGCTGGGCAAATCCCCTTGTTCAGTCAGGTCACGAGGGTGCCGGAAGAGGGAAGTACAACCTGTATTAATGATTTTTGACAATTCTATTTTGGGGTGTCAAACTTAAGACATCTTAATGGAGCCTGATTTTCAGAGGAAAAAACACTCAGCCCTTCCTTAAAATAAGGCTACTTTAAGGGGTTTCAAATTGGGCAGCCAAAAACAGAGGCACCCAGAATCACTTCCCAGCCTTGAAAATGTAGCACTATTTTCTTGTGGGCTGTGTCTACACTGGGCCACTTATTCCAGAAAATCAGCCGCTTTTCCGGAATAAGCTGCGAGCTGTCTACACTGGCCCTTGAATTTCCGGAAAAGCAATGATGCTCTACTGTACAAAATCAGCCGCTATTCCGGAAAAACTATTCTGCTCCCGCTCGGGCATAAGTCCTTATTCCGGAACACTGTTCCAGAAAAGGGCCAGTGTAGACAGCCCAGTAGTCTTTTCCGGAAAAAAGCCCTGATCGCGAAAATGACGATAGGGGCTCTTTTCTGGAAAAGCGCATCTACATTGGCCACAGATGCTTTTCCGGAAAAAGGGCTTTTCTGGAAAAGCAGTCTGCCAATGTAGACGCTCCTTTTCCGGAAATACTTATAACGAAAACTATTCTGTTTTAAGCATTTCCGGAAATTCATGCCAGTGTAGACACAGCCGCTGTGTTTAGCCCCTGATGTACCATCTTCCCCAAAAACCACAATACACAGCAGAAGTTGTATGTAACAATATCATTCCTGTCTTCTCACCAACAGTGAAGTAATGGTCATGTCCAGGGTAAGCCATTAATACATACTGGGAGCATTATTGAAACAATAATGAGAGACGCGATCCTTGGGTTTCTCAGGCCCATGGCCTGTACATCTAACAGTTGCCAGTAAGTGCAGAGCTGGAATAATGCTTTTATCTTTTCTTTAGTTAACAACAGATGTTCTCAGCATAGAGGGCTACCTTGTGCCTATTGCCTAAAAGGAGAGTTATGGGGTTTTTTTCCAATCATGATGGTCAAACTCTACCCAAACGTTTTATTTTGATTTAAGACTGGTTAAACACTGGTTTTTCATGAAAAAACAAAATGAGCTGTTCACTGAATTCAATCTGAATTCACAAAGTTTTTTGGTGCCCTGAAAGAGCATTTTTCTTGGTGCATCAGAGAAATCCATTACTCTGGTAAGATGACATCTGGAACACTTTGTTCCATTTTGGACACATCAATATTCTGTTCTGGACATGCCACTGAATTTTTAGTGGTTTGCTAATTAACAGACAATGAATTTTTGGAATTGCTCTTTCACAAAGAATATGACATGCAATGTCCTTTCCTGCTTCTGACATTGCCCATTCTCAATTTTCCCATCACATAGTTTTCTCCATTAGTGGATAAGAGGCTAATAGGTAAATAATACTTTTCAGTCACATCATGTCCAGTGACAGCCCCGAGGGCAAGATAATCTCTCTTAAAATGGTTAAGTCAAGCACTTGGTTACAATTCTAATAAATTGCATTTGTGCAGTTAACTAAAAAGAATCTTTTATAACTACTTTCCTGAATGACTCAGATTCTGGGGAAGATAGAAAGCTAAAAAGAGAAAGGATAAAGACAAGCAAAAAAATAATAATTGTGGATCAGAACAAGGTCGGTCACAGTGTTAACAAGCTTCAGATTTATGAGCCACTAACCCTGCCAGGCAAAGGGACTGACTGGATACCGACAAAGATAGCTATAGTCAGATTTGGTTCAGATTTGAAGGCCTCAGAAATTGAATCTAAATCAGTTGTGGGAATACTAAGATCTCGCACCTAGGAAAACTAATTTCATAAACTCTTGGAGAATATTTCGCTGGCCTGCTCCCACTTAAATTCCACTGCTCAAAAACAAAAGAGGTGCTTTGCACTCAAATAAAAACAGAACCTTTGTAACTGGAAGTTGAGCTTTTTAGCACCAATCCCTTTCTACGATTAATTCCTACTAGTAAATGGAAAGTGTATTTGATAGCTACGCGAGAGTCTTCATAGAATTATTGCATATCAATGACAACATCTCAGACAGGCGTGGAAATGGAGGAAAATAGCAACCAAAAGTGGAATTGTAAGAATAATTGAGGGATAAGTGTCTAAATCTACTTGCATTTGAAATCCATGGATAGACTCCCATATATTTCAAAATAAGTAGAATCTGGCTTTTTGCAAATCTACATTTAGGAAAGTCAGACGGAAAAGCAGAAGGAACCGAAGGCTTGCCTCTCAGAAAAAGACAAGGTTGCAGGACCTGAATAGTGAAAAGGGAACTCTTCTTCCTCTCTGTGTTTGCGTGTAAAAAATCTTGGACCTCATTGCTGTGTGGGGAAAGGAATCAGTTCAGGCAGAACTACAAAGCAGCAAAACCAATGTTGATCAAGATGGCACAGGGCATGGCAGTGAAAGCATATGTTAGGTACACTCAGCAGTGCCGCATGAAACTAAAGGGGCTCAGGCAGGTGTACCAGAAGACAAAGGAGGCAAATATATGCTCTGGCTCAGCTCTGCAAAACATGCCACTCCTATGAGCATCAGCGTGAAATTCTAAGCAGGGAGCTGACCAGTTTCCTAAGCCAGTTCATGGATTCTTCCCAAGAGACTCTTCAGGCAGTCTCATACAGCAGCATGGAGGACAGCGTGACCTTATGCAGGTGAATGTTTTGCAGTCACTTCTGATTGTCTCATAGCTACATAATTATGTGTATCTACCTGTCTGTTCTTCTCTGAAGAGTCAGCATCCCATTGTGTCAAGAAGATTGAATGTTGGCAGCATCTGCCAATCTCTCACCTCAAGTGCTTACGAGAAGAGTCTGTTTGTGGCCTCCTTACATTCTTTCACATTCAGGGGGAAGGGGAGGAGGGGCTCGCTAAGTTTTGGATATACTGTAGCTTAAGAAGCAAGATGTTTGCTATGATTACCATAGTACTTTGTGGCTGAATGGGTTCCATGCTTACCCTGCTATGGCATCTGCATGGATAACCAGAGTAAAAAAGGTGTGAAAAGATTGTTTGCCCTTGCTTTCAAGCAGGGGAAGGGGGTGGATGGAGGAAATGAATGCATTATGGGACACTGGCAACATGCACCCAGAACCTACTGCACTGTTTTGGTCCCAGAATGCAGGAGCTGTAGGATAGCTACCCACAGTACATCAATGTCAAAATTGATGGCAGCCTCTCTACTCTGGACACACTACATACGTTGAACTCTTATGCAAAATGGGGACATGAACCTTTGATTTTACAAAACCAGATGCTAAAAATATCAGCAATATCCTGGAGTGTAGACAAGACCAATTTCCACTGCTTCCTATAACATTTACATAATGGTTAGTGACCACATTAAGACATTTATATCAGGGATGTGCATCATAGGTATATAGAGAAAGGCAGCTGGGTAGATGCAAAGAAGGTCTGTAAGAGTCTCAGGGTTTTCTTTGTCAGCAGGAGAACAGTTACAGAAAATAAAGTGAACCAATACATTGCCAAAGGATTGTCTAAACTTTGGTACTTCCTGAACATCCCCTATACACAAACAATACTAAAACCTAGGTGAGTATATTCACTAGCATTAAGAAATAACTTCCCCACAAGCAGGGACATCTTGAACCTCCTTGTATCCTACTTAAATGTCACAGCACAGGTGCACAAAGGACACTATAATTCATTATCACTGATTATATTTCCCATGTAATACTGTTTTATATTTTCCTCTAGCTTAATGTTGTTCCTTGTTTTCTGGGCTTTTTAGTTTCCCTTTTTCCTATTTCCTTTCCCTAGGATATATTCTGATTTATATCTAGTTCCCTTATATTTCCTCCCACTGTTTCAATTGTGTTGAAAAAGAGACTCTTTAATTACTTTATTTTCTATTTTTATTTGTTTCCTTTTTTTAACAGGGTTCTATCCTTGTTGGTTCTCTACTTCCTACTAGATATGATTTTTAAAGCCTTATTGTTCACTCTCCCTTTTTTGTCTTAAGTACTTTTCCTGTACTCTGTGTTCCTGTTCCTGCTTTTCCTGTACTCTGTGTTCCTTTAAGAATTGATACAAAGACCACTGAAGTAGGGCTAACTGACTTGAAAGGGTTTTGCATCAGACCCATCCAGGAGCATACTGGCAATCAAAATAGGCCCGAGAAATGGGTTGAGAATTGCCCTCCCCATGACGTCACCCCTGTGTGCCCCTCAAGCCCAATCCCTGTATAATGTCCGGCATGTGGTGCAGGAGGCAGGTCAGGCTCTCTGTGCCACATACAGCACAGACTGGGAGCCACTTGGAGTGAGAGGAACGGCGTGTCGACACGACAGCTCACAAGACGACGGCCCACTGGGAAATTCCCGGTATCCCGCCGGGCCAGTTCGCCCCTGGACCAATCAATCCAACTCAGCCAAACTCCAAATGCAAATTTCAGTAAAATCTGCTGGTCCGATTGAGCAGTGGCACAAATGGTCATATAAGGCACATATTGGAAATGGGTTTTTTTAATTTAAAATATGTGAATAGCAAGGTAATTTAACTTGCACTGGTTCTGCCTTGAGAGAAAAGGCAGAAAGTAGACATGCACCAGGAAATAATTCATTGTTGAGTGTAAAAAAAAAAAAATGCCAGACACCAAACCTCTTTCTCTAACATGGCTTTGATTTTCACACTATACTCATCATGTCATGGAGACCAAAATTGCCTTCAGTCGCTCACATTCACCCTTCAGAAGTCTTTATTGGCCATTACCTCCATTTATGACTGTTTGACTGAAAGTCTGGTAAGGGTCTAACTACATGTATGTTCATCAGATAAGTCAGTTCAAGGTTTTGAGCTTCAAGTTCTTAGTGCTTAGCAATGAATCATTTCTTTTCTTGCTCATAAGTGTTGCCTTCCCCTCCGTCCCATTAAGTCCCAATGCATTAACAGCAAAACCATGTAATTTGTCATATGGGTAATTTGGAGAAGCCGAAGTCACAGGCTGGGAAGAAAAAAATAAATTGAAGTTGATGGTGAATAGGACCACTGGCAGAAAATAACATCAGATGACTGCACACATTTCCATAACAGCTGGAAGTAAAAAGGTAAATGTCTTGACTGTAGAAACATAAAGTCAACCCAGTTGTGATCAAACAGGACTAATTACCAAAAGAGTTCACATTGCTCTGTGGGGCAGGAAATGCATGCTCTTATGTCTTTGTATAGCTCCTTGCAAATGAGTCCCCACATGCTGCCTGAGGTGTGTGGCTGAGCTTGAAATGGAAATATTTAATAATAATGTTTGGTCTAGGTTGTGCAACCCTTATCCCTTCTGAGTACTTGTACACATGGGCTGTGTCTACACTGGCATGAATTTCTGGAAATGCTTAAAACAGAATACTATTCCGTTTTCAGTTTTTCTGGAAAAGGAGCGTCTACATTGGCAAGCTGCTTTTCCAGAAAAGCCCTTTTTCCGGAAAAGCGTCTATGGCCAATGTAGACGCGCTTTTCCGGAAAAGACTACTGGGCTGTCTACACTGGCCCTTTTCCGGAACAGTGTTCCGGAATAAGGACTTATGCCCGAGCGGGAGCAGAATAGTTTTTCTGGAATAGCGGCTGATTTTGTACAGTAGAGCATCGTTGCTTTTCCGGAAATTCAAGGGCCAGTGTAGACAGCTCGCAGCTTATTCCGGAAAAGCAGCTGATTTTCCGGAATAAGTGGCCCAGTGTAGACACAGCCATGAGGTGTCTTACTGAAGTTACTGGGACTATTTGCATGAGGAAATAGCCATCATGTGAGGATAGGCACAATCTAACAAGGAAACAAACCAAAACAATTTAAATATGAAGGGAAATAAAGTAATTTTTCCATTGTGTATCTTCATGTTACTTAGGATGATGTATTGGTTAGATTTATCACAACAGATACATCCTTTCGTACAGTCTTTTATAGGCTCATACCTTCATTACTTAGAACAGAATTATCTCTTAATCCAGCGAAGTATTATTCTTAATGATAGATCCATCAACCCAAAACAAAGTGCCACAAAACTCTCTTCAAGAGACTGGTAATCACCATATTACCTAGCAAAATGCAAGAGGAGGAGGAGAAATGTGTTAGCATTCTACTAGGTGGCCACTTAACATTAGCATTCCAACTCTGAACATATTAAATTTCCCTTGCTGAAGGTTCATTAATTCATATCAGCATGAAATACCAAGGTAGTTTAAGTGTCTGGACACTGCTTTAATTTGATCTCCAAAAATAACCTTGGAAGGAAGTCAGTCTGCAAATGACAAGTTTGAATAAACATGTGAGTTCATAATTAAAAATATTTCTTCAAAGGTTATAGTCTTGACTATGTTGGAGCCCTGTCATAATGAAGTACTGAAAAATAAAACAAGAGATGTGCAGTTAAGTCCAACTACATTATACACTGCTTTAACATTTTTGGAGCAGTATTTGGAGTTATAAAACACAGCACAGAATACTCACTTTGGGGATAACCAGCGCTTAACGGCTGATCCCCAGCCCCTTGGCAGTTTAGAACCCTGGCATCCCTTCGCTTGCTGCATCAGTTATGAATATAAATAAAAAACAATTGCTGAGCCCTCACATCTCTTTCATTATGAATTAAGCACATGGAATATTTTTTTTCTGCTTTCCCAAAACATAATTTGGCAGTTAGACTTAAGTTTTATTAGTTTGTGTG
Organism: Pelodiscus sinensis; assembly: GCF_052426305.1. Taxonomy (NCBI): domain Eukaryota; kingdom Metazoa; phylum Chordata; order Testudines; family Trionychidae; genus Pelodiscus; species Pelodiscus sinensis. The sequence continues at coordinate 13,716,318 of NC_143057.1, forward strand.
ATGAGCACTTTAAAATAACAGTCAAATTTTGTGCATTTAAGAAAAGGGTTGGTTGAAAACTTCTGATAAACCTGATTTTAAGAGAAAAAGTAGGTTTTCAAAATTCTAGTTGGAGAGGCTGCCCCCATGCATTGTGGGAGTTTTTCTGTTGCTTCACATCCTCTTTTTCCTCTTTGGGCTACATGCCCCAGTTGGATTAAACCTCCCATGATGCACTGCAGCCTTGGAACTCTTGTGATGCATCTGCCCCTCCCCATCAAGAATGGAGAACCTGGTTCATCTTGGGAGGTGTTGTCTTGACCAGGGAGCAAGGGAGAATGAAGCATGTCAGCCGACAGTCAGGGCAGTGTGTGTGTGTGTGTGTGTTACCAAGGAAAGGTTTAACATCTGTGCCTTTACCGCTAGGACCGGGGTCCTGTCGCGAGGGCAGCCAACAGGCTGACAGATGCCCTGAGTATATAGGAAGAGCTTATTACATCTCAGATTTTAACTGCTAGGATACAGGATCCCTGCACAGTGGGCAGTCTAGGGAAGACTGAGAGATGCCCCAACAGATCTGTCACCTGGGAGTGACACAATCCAACACTCAAGCTCCCCCTATACCTGTCCCTTATGACCGGCTGAAGTTCTTTTAAATTGTGCTTGGTTCTGTTACAGCAACTGAAGGAGTCAGTTTAAAACTTAAACAGTTACAGGTTTATTAAAGAAGCTTATAAATCATATGGTTACAATGGCTATTGCTCTATTTCTTAACTGCTAGCAAATAAAGATCTTAAAAATGGTTACAAAGAAAATAAAGATAGAAAATAGAAATAATGGTACCAAGTGACAGCTTAATCTTTAAAGAGCTCTAAGTCTATGTGTACACTTAAGACAAAGGACCATATCCAGGTACAATTTTTACCCCTTTCTGTGCCTCTCGACTCCAGCGGGTCAGGCCAGGGCCGGTCCCTCAATTCCTAGGAAAGACGAATACGAGGTGGGCGTCCCCGTGGAACCTCGGGAGGTCAAACACCTAACCCGACCAGCAGATAGATGGTAGATTGACACTCAGAGAAAATGTGCTGCTGGACCCATCTTTATACCCATAGGGACCCGTATCCTCTTTCTTATCTAAGATGCCAAATTGTACTGGTCCGTTTTTGTGTCGCCAGTTCTTACAAGCAAGTTTCAAGTTAATTTACACTTGCAAGAGAGATAACGAAATTGTGAATACTAGACATTTTTTTACTGGGCGAGAGATTCCTTCCCCCGTGGACGGCTGTGTGTTCGTATCAATATGGATTCCAGTCAAGGGCACTCCTCGGCAGCCTCTTGGTCTATCTCTGTCTATCTCAATAGAGATATCTATTGGTGTATCTCTGTTTACAGCCATTCATGGTCACAGCAGCCTGCCATATCTGGGCCTTCTGTTCAAGGCTTTTACTGCTCTGTGTGCCCTGCATGCTCCAGGCAAGCAAAGATGGATGTTACAGGGGGGTTCCTGTCTGTCTACAAAGCACCAAGGCAGCATTTCTAAGATGAAATATTTCTAAGATGAAATTGGAGGGACCAATTTTCTAGATACCTCTATCTGATACTTCCTATCCTAAAGAGTAACATTTACTTAAAAAATATGAAGCTTCTTGTTTGTCAAGCTTATGCCGCTATTACTATGTTGAACTATCTCGGTGATGCTTTATGTTTAAAAACTGAAACTCAACAGATGATTAATCCATATTGCAGATCAATCCCATATGTTTATGGCCCTTTTTGGATGAGGAAGGGGAGAGGAAACATGAATGATTCCAGTTTAGTTTATCTGTCCCCATACTCAGTGCCCAGAGTAGCCGAGGGCTTGTCTATTATAATATGACAATGAGCACCAGAAGAGTGTGAATTCTGTTTAGTGACATGATGTAACCCAGCTGGCCCAATTGGACCTGGATGGTGCACACTGAAAAAAAAACCCCTTGCATGCATTAATGTAATATTATAAATACAGGCAGTCCCCGGGTTACGTACAAGATAGGGACTGTAGGTTTGTTCTTAAGTTGAATTTGTATGTAAGTCGGAACTGGTCCATATTGTAGGGGAAACTCTAGCCAAACATTACTCCAGAGCTCAGTTTTATTCTCCCACACCTCACTTCCCTCAGTCCTTTATTCTCAAGCTGAGGTGTCTGCTGAGAAAAGCCGCTCCGCGTTTCCCTGGTCTGCTGGCGGGGAGGGGGGCGCTAGCTTTGCGTCTCCCTGGTCTGCTGGGGGGAAGCAGCTAGTGCGGGGTTGCCTCACCCCGTTTGTAAGTAGGGATCCGTTGTAAGTCGGATCCATGTAACCCAGGGACTGCCTGTACCACACTAATGTGCCCCAGGGAACTTTAGTGCATTCCAGAAGGCCAGTTGGTATATATGAGAATTCACGTGGGCCAGTTGGTATGCATGAGACTTCATGCGCTGGATGGTGTGACCTAACGCACAATGTAGACAAGCCCTGACCCAGGGAAGTTTTTATTGTAACTTGCTGCTGGCACAACACAGCAGCTCACATGCAGTCTCTGGGAATAAAGAGGAAACAAGGTGTATAAAGTGTATGTTTGAGGGTATGTCTGCACTGAAGTGTTTTTCTGGAAAAATGGCCGTTTTTTCCAGATAAACAATACTTGCTTCTACACTGTTATCGCGTTCTTTCGACAAAAAGTTGAAATAACGGAGGGTCGTTTCTGATGATGGTAAACCTTTTTCTATGAGGAAGAAGCCTGTTTCCAAAAGAGCTCTTTCGGAAAAAAGCATGTGTGGACGAGGAAGAGGGAGTTCTGTCAAAAAAAGAGGCCTCCAGGAAAAAACACACGTGCCCTTGCTTGCCACTCCATCCAAACTAATCACAGCTCTCTAGTTCCTGTCTCCTGCCAATCTTAAAGCTGCAGGCACCCTGGACAAGCCTTGTGGCAGGGAGTAGGCCCAGAGAGCTGCACTTCACCTCTTGGCTCTGACTGCCACCCACAATATGGGTTCGTATCAATATGGATTCCAGTCAAGGGCACTCCTCGGCAGCCTCTTGGTCAGCAATTGGCGTATCTCTGTTTACAGCCAAAAGCTCCCCGAGACCCTCCTGGCCCTCACAGGGAGCACCACCAAGGCTCCTAGGACCCAGCCAGGTGCACCAAAAATCATGCGCCTTCGTGGTCCAGGGTGGAGATCCTATCCCTCCTGGAATTGTAGGGAGAGGAGGAGATCCTATAGGATCTCCGCTCCCAGAGGCAAAATGCCGACATCTATGGCCGGATGGCTCAGGCTCTGGCTGTGAGGGGCCACCACCCTCCCCCACACATTAGAGCAGGTCTGCAGCAAGGTCAAAGAGCTCTGGAAGGGCTATGCCAAGACCAGGGAGTGCAACTACAAGGAGCACCACCAAATCCTGGGGGGGTGGTGAAGCCCCTTCCTCACCCATGGCAGTGGACTCGGGGCTAGAGACACCCGTCATTGCTCGCCTGGAGCTCCCTGCCAGGGAGGAGGAGGATAAGCTGCAGGAGGAGGAGGAGATGGCCAGCATGGTCATCCTCACCCTCGAACCAGTATCCCAGGGCTTAGAGATCTCCCAGGCATCCTCTGAGGGTGGGGAGTGATTGTCAGGTGAGTGCTCTCAGTTTGTCTCACACACAGAGGGGGGGAGGCAAAGGGAATGGGGTGCTATCAGCACTCAGCCTGCTCTGCCTGGACATTATGCTGAACTCCATGCATGTGGAAGCATGTGCTGTGCCAGACTGCAACACATGGCCTCAGGAGACAGCCCCAGAGCACCCCTGGGCTCCTGCTCACAGCTCAGGGGAGGCCACACACATGTCTGACCGCTGTGGGGGACAGGGAGGACGCCCTCCCACCACAAACCACTGCTGTAAGCAGACTGGACACAAGGATGCACACATGACCCCACACAGACTGAGGAGTGCTGCACACAGCCCATGGGCATGCCTGCACATGCAAGGCCCCACCCGTTCCTGCGGACAGCACTGCCAGGCAGAGGTAGGTGTGTGTGTGGGCCTCATGGAAAGCCAGACTGATCCAGGCCCCTCTCCCACTGATCCAGGCCCCTCTCCCACCCTTGGGATCCCAGTGTGGCTGGACACTTCCCTTGCCTGCTTGTCCATAGGATGGGACAGCGGGGAAGCAGGAAGTGTGGTCTCCTGGTCACGTTGGGGCCCTTGTGAGGCAGGGCCTGCTGTGCAAGCCTCACACGGCCTTGCTCCTGGGACATCCCCCTCCTCTGTCCCGAGGACTGCTGCTTGCAGCTCACAGGAGGGGCATGACTTCAGGGACAGTGTTTGCATAGAAGACTGACTGCTTCTCCTTCTTTATTCTCCACAGCCGGACCAGCCATCACTGAGGCTTGGAATTCACACCTCCAGATCAGCTACTAGAAGTGGGCCTCATCCTCCCTGATTGGATCCACCTCATCATCTCTAGCCTGATTCTGGCCTGCATATTTATACCTGCCTCTGGAAATTTCCACTACATGCATCTGATGAAGTGGGTCTTTGCTCACGAAAGCTTATGCTCCAATACATCTGTTAGTCTGTGGGGGTATGTCCACATTACAAAGTTAATTCGAACTAACGGATGTTAGTTCGAATTAACTTTCATAGACGCTACACTAGCGCTCCGCTAGTTCGAACTTAATTCGAACTAGCGGAGCGCTTAGTTTGAACTAGATAAACCTCACTGCACGAGGACTAAGCCTAGTTCGAACTTACTAGTTCGAATTAAGGTCTGTGTAGCCCCTTAATTCGAACTAGTGGGAGGCTAGCCCTCCCCAGCTTTCCCTGGTGGCCACTCTGGGCACCACCAGGGAAACTCGTATGCCCCCCTCCCGGCCCCGGAGCCCTTAAAGGGGCACGGGCTGGCTACGGTGCCCGTGCCAGGTGCAAGCCTGCCAGCACCCAGCCAGCAGACCCTGCACCTGGCACGGCTCGAGCCAGCCACCCGATGCCTCCCAGCCCTCTGCCTCTTCCCGGGACCAAGCTGGTGGCTCTCAGGAGCCTGGCCAGGACCACAAGAGGCGGTCACCCGCCTGGTCTAGTGCAGACATCGTCAACCTCTTCCACAAACTCCACACTAGGCACAGGAAAGTGGCCGTCTAGGCAGGAGAGCTGCCAGCCTGGCCACCCAGGAGCAGGTTTGCATAAAAATCAAGGTGGTCCACTGAGACCCCCGACCCTGAGCCCTGAGCTTAGAATGGCCATACTGGGTCAGACCAAAGGTCCATCTAGTCCAGTAGCCTGTCTGCCGACAGCAGCCAACCCTAGGTACCCTGGAGGGGATGGACCAAAGACAGTGACCAAGCCATTTGTCTCGTGCCATCCATCTCCAGCCTTCCACAAACTTTGGGCAGGGACACCATTTCTACCCCCTGGCTAATAGCACTCCATGGACCCAACCTCCATGACTTGATCTAACTTCTCTTTAAACTCTGTTCTAGTTCTAGCTTTCACAGCCTCCTGCAGCAAGGAGTTCCACAGGTTGACACTTTGCTTTGTGAAGAACAACTTTCTGTTACTAGTTTGAAGTCTGCTACCCATTCCTTTCCTTTGGTGTCCTCTAGTCCTTCTATTATGGGAACTAATGGAGAACTTTTCTTTATGCACCCTCTCCACACCACTCTTGCTTTTATAGACCTCTATCATATCCCCCCTCCGTCTCCTCTTCTCTAAGCTGAAAAGTCCCAGTCTCTTTAGCCTCTCTTCATATGGGACCTGTTCCAAACCCCTGATCATTTTAGTTGCCCTCCCCTCTCCCAGCCTCTCTCTTCCCCTCTCCCACCTCTTTTTCCCATTCACCCCCAGTTTTGTTCAATAAAGAGAGATTCTATTTTTGAACACACGTTTTCTTTATTTTGTACATGAGGAAGGGGGGCTAGGGAGGGGTAAGTAGAAGGAGGTGAGGGAGGAATGGGGTACACGCCCCCGATGGGGAGGACTGGGCTGGCTCTGCGGGCTTCTGGGGGTGGAAGTTCTCCTGCAGCCCCCCAATTACCTCCTCCCCCCGGATGGCAGCCTGGGGCAAGTGCAGCCGGGGTGATGGCCGAGTGCTGTCATGTTCTGCGTGTGGGCACTCAGGGCACTCCAAGCCAAGACTGCTTTGCAAGTGGGGAACCCTGAGAACTGTCTGTCCGGGGTGGGGGTCGGGACCCTTTAAGCACAGCCCTCGGCTAGCCTGAGACATCAGCTCCACGCTCTAAGTCCTCATCTGATGCCCTGCCGGCACTGCTTCCGGCCATCCTTAACCTCTGTTCAGGGTCCACTCTGTGTGGACAAAATACTAATTCGAACTAGTTTTTAAGTCTAGCTGCGCTAATTCGAATTAGCTTAGTTCGAATTAACTAATTCGAACTAAGTTAGTTTGAATTAGCGCTGTAGTGTAGACATATCCTAAGGTGCCACAGGACTCCTCCCTGCCATCTCTGAGGAGCAATCCATGCCATCAGAGGCCTGACCTCAGGGGAGCCGCAAGTGCAGGAGTGTCCATGAGGCCTCATGGGGGAGCATGTGGCCATCCTCCACGACATGCAGCAAAATCTGGCCCAGAAGGTCTAGGATGATGCCTAGTGGCGGACCTGCATGTGGGACCAGCTTGTGCGGAGGGCAACAATATTTGTGCCACCATCCGAGAAATGATGGCACTCCCAGCTCCTGTCCCTGCTTCTGCCCCCCAGACCTCCTGCTGCCCAAACTATGCTGCTCCTGTTCCCTCTGACCTTCTGGTGCCTCTGCCCCCCAAACTATGCCTCTGCACTCTCCCTCTTCCCTCCCACCATACCTGACTCCACTCTAGCCCCCCCATCATGCCCACTCCCCTGTTGTCCAAGGCCCCACCCACCCCCGAGGTCACCAGAGTCCCCAGACCACAGGCGGCACTTTCAGCTGCACCACACAGCACTCCCAGCCCTGAGCATCCCTCTGCCCTCCCCCATCCATGTTCTCAGCCCACCCTCCCCTTACTTTTCTGATAAAAAGAATACAAAAGTTTTGTTTTTCAACCCAAAACTGGTATGTTTATTGAGAGTACAGGGAAGGGGGGAAGGGAGGGATTGTGCTGGGAAAGGCATAGGGGGCAAGGCACAGGCCCCTAGTGGGGAGGCGCTAGGGAGAGTTACTGGGGTCTTTGAGAGAAACTTTTCCTCAGGGCCTCCTGGATGCGCACCCCCACCTGATGGGACTGTCAGATTGCAGTTGTGTTCAGCTACTCAAAGGCCCTCCCTTCCTGGCTGGCCTCTGCCCTCCCACCCAGGTTGGAAGGCCTCCCCATTCCTCTCCATGTTGTGGAGAACATAACAGGCTGAGACTCTCTTGGGGATGTTGTGCTCCCTCACATCAAGATGAGTGAGGAGGCACCTGAACTGCGCCTTCGGGCGCCCAAAGGTACATTCAACCTGCATTTGGGCCCAGCTGAGGTGCGCATTGAATTGGTCACTGCTGGGGTCAAGTGCCCAGTGCAGGGCTTCATGAGCCACGGCGTTAGGGGGTAGGCCGCATCCCCCACGATGCACAGTGGCATCTGCACATCCCCAATGCAAAAGTCATGCTGGGGGAAAAATGTGCCTGCCTCCAGCTTGTGGTACAGGCTGGAGTTTCAGAAAATGCGGGCATTGTGTGCCCTTGCTGACCACCCGACGAAAATGTCTATAAACTGTCCAGGGTGGTCTGTCCAGGGTCTGCAGCACCATGGAGAAATAACACTTTTGGTTGATGTATTGGGCGCCTCATTGATGTGGTGCACAGATTGGCATGTGGGTTCCATCAATGGCTCTCTGGTGGTTGGGGAACCCCAAAGCAGCAAATCCTGCGATGATAGGGTCCAGATCTCCCAGCAGGACAGAGTTGATGGCCCTCATCACCTGTGGAAGCAGACAAAGCAACACAGAAAACAGAGAATGAGAGGTAGTTCCTGAGCCCTTGGGAGTTGCCCGCCCCTCCACTCCCTCCCTTCAAACACTCCAGGAGCCACCTTCTATGAGGTTGGCCCCCCTACAGGGGTGTGTGAGGGTAGGACTGCAGAACCTTCCATAGACGGGACTTCTTCCAAACCCCCAGACTACCTCCGTAACCTCACTCCCCTTTCCCTAGGTCCCCCTTTCCAGGACTCGCCCTCCCCCTTCAGGGACTGCAGCCTGCGAATGCCTTACCTCCATGAGGATGGCTCCAACGGTGGACTTTCCCTTGCAGAACTGGTTGCTGACTGACTGTTAGCTGTCTGGGGTGGCAAGCTTCCAGTTGGAAACCCATTTATCCAGGGGGATGGCAGGTCACATCTAGGTGTCCAGTCAACAGAGGGCAGGGGCAAGCCAGACACACAGCTCCATGAAGATGACCTTCCTCATCTTGAAGTTTTGCAGCCATGGCTGGTCAACCCACCACTCCATGACAAGTTGGTCCCACCAGTCAGACATGATGTCTGGCCTCCAGAACTTTCTCTCTACCATGGGGTGCAGTTGCAAGGGCATTACTCCCGCATCCAGGCAAGGGGTCTCATTAATGAGCTCAGACTCAAGCTTCTGCAGGACCGTGAATACAGTCTGCATAAAGTGCTGCAGAAGCTCCAGCTCTATGGCAAGAAATGTGCTGTGGTGTCCTGAAGCAGGGCAACCAGAGCATACACTGCTAAAGCTTTGCTGTCCCTTGGAGAGGAAGGCAAGCACGCTACAGAAACAGAAATGGCTGCCCCGAGGGGTCCCTTTAAGTACTCATCTCAGCTAGCCTTAGGCAACAGCACCAGGAAGCAACTGCTGATCTAATACCCTGCCTGAACTGGTTCTGGGTGGCCTTAAATGAAAGATAGTGTCCAATCAATGTGGATGCTATCTTTTGGAAAAGCACATCATTTTTTCGTTGTGGTTTTGCTGTATAGATGCTCTCTTTTGAAATAAGCTTTCCCGGAAGATCTCTTCTGGAAAAGTTTCTTCCAAGAGAAGATTGGTACATCTAGGGGTACGTCTAGACTACATGGCTCCATCGACGGAGCCATGTAAAATAGTTTATTCGGCATAGTCACGAATAAAATAAATAAAATACATTAAAATAAAAATGGCCGCCGCACTGTGCTGATGATCAGCTGATCCGGCACAGTGCAGCAGTCTAGACGCGGCACAGTTGACAAGGGAAGAAGCCTTTGTCAACTGCTCCAGTATGCCTCATGAAACGAGGTTTATCGGAGCAGTGAACAAAGGCTTCCGTTGTCGACTGCGCCACGTCCAGACTTTGCTGCTGTGCCGGAACAGCTGATCGTTGGCACAGCATGGTGGCCATTTTTATTTTAATGAAGTAGAGATTATTTAAATCCCTGCTTCTTTGACAATGCTGAATAAACTATTTTACATGGCTCTGCCGATGGAGCCATGAAGTCTAGAAGTACCCTAAATGTACCCTGAGTTACAGTGCCTCCTTCAGCTACTAGCGGGCTGGTTTAGCTTATTCAACACTGCTTATTCAGTGCTGCAACTGGAGCCACAATCTTAGCTCTCAATGATGTATAGTACATGTGAACCATGACTTTCCCTTTAACTTTCCTTGTCCTTGTTAATCTGTATCACAATCTTAATTTCATATAAAATAGGTTTTTGACTGTGGATTCCACTAGCTGCAGTCAACAGAATAATCATAACAATAAAAAAAGACCAAACTGGGAAAGCAAATGTCAGGCAGGTTATATAACCTTCCAGGAGACACCAGCATTTCCTCTGCATAATTGATAGAAGTTTGTTCAGAAAGGATACTCCTTTGACAGCTCTGCATAATAAATTATTGCTTTAATATTTATACCTCTCTCTCTGCATCTAATTTAATGATCCATTTAACATGCCCCTAATTCCTGAGATAATATTAGAAATCTGTTTCATAATTATGTCTCTGTTAGCAGATATTATTTAAAGTTTAGGACACAAGACAGCTGATTATCTGAGGTTGCTGTGTGTGCTTAACCTCTTGGAGGCCAGAAAGTGAAGGTATTCCACTGAGTTGAAAAGAAGTTATTGTTTTGAAAGGAAAGATTTAAGAGCCACATCCTGACCTAGATTACTGTAAATCAGCATAGTTCCATAAAAGTAAATAGTGCAATGCTAATTTACATATCTTTTAATTATAGCCTATTAGCAAAAACAAATTATATAGAATTACAAGCAACAAATGCATAGTGCCCAGAAATGGGTTAAGTAAGATGATACTTAGGTTGGTTATAATGTCATTTCATTTCCTGACAGCTGTCCGTTGTCCCCGGCATACCAAAGAAAACCAGCAATACCACTCTTGTTAGGAGTCCTGGCTGAGAAATCAAGGTCTGAGTGGACCTAGAAATCTCTAGAGCTAGATGTATTATCTTCAGGAATGGTGGTGGGGTAATTTGGATCTTGGAACAGTTCTGTTGCTCAGATTGTATCTGTTCTGCAGATATAAATGATTCCACTGTCTAGGACTGTTGCTTGACACTTTCCATAGGCACTGTATGACATTAAAAAATGAAATAGTTCCATGAAATGATGCAATTTTATTTCATACTTATTGTAGTTAAATTTAGAAAAGTCCCTCCATGGTCCATTTGTGTAGCTGGCATTAAACAACACTACATGTTAAAAAGCTCCTATTACCTATCATGTTTCATTTTCCAGATGAGTTATTTGGCCTAACTTGAAGCGATATTGTCTTCATCCATTTACTATGTTCTTGGTTTATAATATTTTATCATAAAGTGATTTTATTCAATATGCATGATTAATAGGCATGTAGGATAGTAGACATTATGACTGAGAAGGTTTTTCTGCTTTCTTATGAATACTTCAAGAACTAAATTGTCTTAAGTTTAGCTTATACCCTTGGTAAATCTGACTTAAATAAAATCAGTTCCAAGGAAAAATGTATGGACATTTGAAGATTAAGGCTGAGATTTTTCCACAGTTAACAATGCTAGTACACCTAGTTGCTACAGAGTTCCTAACTCCCTTAAGCCTAATATATTAAATTACATGTATATGAGTATGCTAATGGTTGCACCTTTTATCTTTTTCAAGCTGTTTTTTTACAACATTCTCCAAATAGTGATGATATACTTTGTAATGATGCAAAGCCAACACTCCAGACTCCCTGAGCTGAGGATCCATGATGGGAAACAATAGCCAATTGACTAAGTCTTAGGTGATTTCAGGATCTCTTGTTAACTGGAAGCTTGAACAAAATAATTCCTTAGACCGTGCTATGAATCTAGTAATTATCAGGTCTAAAAATAACAGCTGGGAGTGTTCACAGCAGGAGTCCCATATGGATGTTCTTGCCTGTGTCTTGATTTTGTCTCTATATTTACAGCTCCCTGACCCAGCACTTGTATCCCTCCCCCTTTATTCAATATTAAATGTACTACTATCAGGGAACAGCATATGGTGATGATGCTGCCAGGCAGAATACATTACAGAAACATATTACTGTGTATTAGTGGGCCCAGTTGGGAAAAAGTATTTGTCTAGAAAGTACAGCTATCATCATCCAAGACAACAAACAAGATGGATCTGAACACAAAATTACAATGCTCAGCAATGTCTTCACACAGCTGGCCCCTTGAGGTTTTTAGGGAATATACAAGCCAGCTCTGACGATTCATGGCCACCGAGAACCTTGAGGGAAAGGTAGGTGGGTAGTCACTATAAACTCTGTTTAAATCAGCACTTTCTTACAACTCTAAACGAGGTTACTCACCAAAATCTGAACAACTCTTCTTAGACCTGATGTTCATATTTTTTCTTCGTCTCATGTATTTCAGTGCAGGGAATCACAATGTCAATTAATTAAGCAATAAGACATGATGGGTCCCTATGGGGATCATTAACGCACACTTCGTTTCTTTAGGGAAGCAGAAGGCTGAAGGCCATTGTGTTCAATTACCTGAGGTATTTATTAATGGCCACATAAAAATTCTGGAGAGTTTATTTTTCACTTATTAGAAGATGTTCTTCAGTTGCAGATGTCATGACATTAAGCTATCTTTTTAAACACACACACACATACATGCACACATACAAACACAAAAACTCGTGTGTGTTTTATATTTTATTTTTTCACTTAAAAACAAATATTCTTAGTGGAAATATAAGAAAAATAAAAGGGAAAGTATTTTTTCCTACCTAGTAGAGAGGTCTAAGATAATTTTAGCAGTTTTCATTAATTGACTCTTGCTGACCACAGAATTTCCTTTCTTATTAATTTCATTCCCAGATGGCCTACCTGGTGAACTGAGCAGTGTTTCATAGAAGCATAGACCTGGAAGAGACCTCAGAAGGTCAGCAAGTCCAGCCCTCTACCCAACAGAGGTCCAATCCCAACTAAATCAACCCAGACAGCGCTTTGTCAAGCCGAGACTTAAAAACCTCTACGGATGGAGATTCCAACACCTCCCTAGGTAACCCATTCCAGTGCTTCACCACCCTCCTAGTAAAATAGTTTTTCCTAATATCCAACCTGGACCTCTCCCTCCCACAACTTGAGACCATTGCTTCTTGTTCTCCCATCTGTCACTACTGAGAACAGGCTCTCTCCATCTTCTTTGGAACCTCCCTTCAGGAAGTTGAAGGCTGCTATCAAATCCCCCCTGACTCTTCTCTTCTGCAGACTAAACAAACCCAAATCCCTCCTCATAGGTCATATGCTCCAGCCCCCTAATCATTTTGGCTGCCCTCCGCTGGACCCTCTCCGATGTGTCCACATTCTTTCTATAGTGGGGGGCCCAGAACTGGACACAATACTCCAGATGTGGCCTCACCAGAGCCGAATAAAAGGAAATAATCACTTCTCTGGATATGCTGGCAATGCTCCTCTTAATGCAACCTAATATGCCCTTAGCCTTCTTGGCTACAAGGACACAGAGTTGACTCATATCCAGCTTATCCACTGTAATCCCCGGGTCCTTTTCTGCAGAACTGCTTCTTAGCAAGTCGGTCCCCAGCCTGTAACAATGCTTGGGATTCTTCCGTCCCAAGTGCAGGACTTTATACTTGTCCTCGTTGAACCTCATCAAATTTCTTTTGGCCCAATCCTCTAATCTGTCTGTGTCACTCTGGACCCTATCCCTGCCCTCCAGAGTATCTACCTCTCCCTCTAGCTTAGTGTCATCTGCAGACTTGCTGAGGGTGCAATCCATCCCCTCATCCAGGTCATTAATAAAGATGTTGAACAAAACCTGTCCTAGAACGGATCCTTGGAGCACTCCATTAAAAATTGACCGCCAATCTGACATCGAGCTGCTGATCACTACCTATTCGGGCCGACAGTCTAGCCAGCTTTCTATCTATCTTATAGTCCACTTATCCAATTCATAATCCCTTAACTTACTGGCAAGAATATTGTGGGAGACCGTATCAAAAGCTTTGCTAAAGTCAACGTATATCACATCAACTGACTTTCCCATATCCACAGAGCTAGTTACCTCATCATAGAAGCTAATCAGATTGATCACGCATGACTTGCCCTTGGTGAATCCATGTTCAGGAGATCTGAAGACTCTTTTAAAAATAATTGTCTTGTAGTAAAACAGAGAAGTAATGTGGGTAGGTTGTTGGCTTGGGAGTGAATTATGTTGCTTCTCTGTGCCTCTCCTAATGTGTATTTGTCTGTTTAAGGCCATGCCTACACTAGGAAAGTATTTCAAAATGAGCAAATTTGACTTAACTCCCAATTTAACAAATTCAAACTAGCATATCCATGCTATGGGAAAGCCTCAAAATTAGCCCGAGGTAGGCTCCATTAATGTGGACCTTGGACTTAGAGCCCAAGGAAGCACTGGTGACTAATTAGTTTGAATTACTCTAAGGAATAATTATTTCAAAATAGCAGCACCAAAGCATCCATATTACTATTATTTTGAAATACCTATTTTGGATTTAGCATTACTTCTAATGAAAAGCTGGAGTATTGATTCCGAATTCTACAGCCTGTTTTTTCAAATTAATGTGCTTGGCAGTGTGGATGCTCTGCTCTGTGTTTCAGTTTTGTCACTATCATCCCTGCCATTCCAGTCTAACTGGAGCAGAATTCAGAGGTATGCAAAATATACTATTTTGGGTTCTAAAAATACACCTGTACAGGAGAAATTTTTGCAAACTTTGCACAAATAAAAAAGGCAAAATATTGGCCCTGCGATCATCCCACTCTTCCTACCAAGTGATAAAACTTCTCGTAGAACTTGTCGGTTTGTTTTTAATGAAAGCCCAAACTTAAGCTTCTACACATTGCGTACACATCCGAACTCTACATTTCCTTTCTTGTAGGTCTCCTGTCCACTGGAGGATCTTTACATTTCATTGGTGGCTCATGTTCAAGTATGATATAGTCAATAACCTCCTCTTCTCGAAAGCATTTTTCCCTAGAGGAAATAAAATTCCTCATTTAACACGGTAGATACTTTTCAGAAAATGATCGTGCTAAGTGAAAACGTGTTATGTGAGGTCAATTTTCCCATTGAAAATAATGGAAAAGGTGGGGGTTGCATTTCAAGTGCACATGCGCTCACAGCTCCAGCCTGCACTTGTTAGCAGCTGGGACCAGGACATAAGGTCGGGGGAGAAAGAGGAGTGGGTTATAGCAGGGAGGGGAGGTGTTTGGCTCTTGAGAAGGGAAGGGAAGGATAGGGGAGGGGGCTTGCAGCTGGCAGCTGGGTTTTCCCAGCTGGCCAGTCACCGGCAGCTGCGTGGGGCTTCCTCTGCCTCCTTTCAAAGCCATGGAGGTTTGCTGCTCGCCGCTCAGTTCCCCAGTGACCCCTTCTGGCCAGATACCTTGCGTTATCTGATACCACTGGTGAACGGCACTGTGAGCGGCAAACCTCTGCCACTTTGCAGGTAGGCAGGGGAAGCCTCACGCAGCTACCAGCCACTGGTCGGCCCTAGGGGAAATCATGTTATTGCGGGGATGGGGTCGTGTTGTTTGAAAAATGTTCCCTAAAAGAAAATCGTGCTATCGCAAAAACGTGTTAAGTGGGCACGTGTTAAGTGAGGAATTACTATATACAGATATGAAAAGATCTCAGAGCTCTTTAAAGATAGTAATTTAAGCTCTCAATGCTAGGTGAGAGATAAAGTATATTTTAAATGATGCTTATAGATAAAAATGAGATTTGACATGGGGCAAACAATGAAAAAGTAGCATTTTAATGATCCCAGGAATCTTGACTACTAACTTGTTTCCACTGACACTTAGGATATGTCTACACTGTCCCGTCTTGCACAAAAAAATATGCAAATGAGGCAGATCATGTAATATTGCTGTGAATCATTTGCATAATTAATGAGGCTCCATTTTTGCGCAAGAGGCTTTTGCATAAAAAGGAACCATCTACACCCCCCACTGCACAAGAGCCATTCTTCCTGAAAAAAAGAGGAAGAATGGCTATTGCGCAAGAGGGGGTTTTTGCTCAAAATGGAGTCATGTAGATGACTCCTTTTTGCTCAAAAGCCTCTTGCACAAAAACAGAGCCTCATTAATGATGCAAATGATGCATGGCAATATTCTATGCTCCACCTTATTTGTATATTTTTTGCTCAAGAGGGGGCAGTGTATACATAGCCTTAGAGTATGTCTACACAGCAGTGTTAAAGCCAAAATAAGTTACACAACTTGAGCTACATCAAGTGCATAGCTGAAGTCAAACTCGCTTAATTCTGCTTTTGGCACTGTGTACACAGCAGGAAGTTGAATGAAGAACACTCTTCCTTTGACTTCCGTTACTCATAAAATGAGGGTCACAGGAGTCAGGCTATGTCTAGATTGCCCCTCTTGCGCAAGAGAATATGCAAATGAAGCGAAGGGGTGAATATAGTTGTGCCTCATTTGCATACTTAATGAGCTGCCATTTTTGCACAAGGGGCTTTTATGCAAAACCCTCCTCTTTCAAAAGAGCCGTTCTTCCTGAAAAAAAGCAGCAGAACGGCTCTTGCGCAAGAGGGGGGTTTGCACAAAATGGTAGCTCATTAAGTATGCAAATGAGGTGCAGAGATATTCACCACTTCGTCTCATTTACATATGCTCTTGCACAAGAGGGGGAAGTCTAGACGTAGCCACAGAGTAAGAAGTTCTCCAACTTGCCATTATTTTGCAGTGTAGACATATTCTTTGTTATTTTGGAATAGTGTTATTCCGAAATAACGCTGCTGTGTAGACATAGCTTCGGAGGCAAGTACTGGGGCTATTTCTTCTAAGGTGTTTCTAGAGTACCTATCCCAAATGGGATCCCTAGATACTATTGTAATATAAACAATAGCATAGTAAAGCAAAATTGGAAGCTTTCAAATATTCCTGATGTAAGGTTTTCTATGAGAAAGTAATACAAAATTGCTCCGCTAGTCTCACATAATACTTTAAACAAAACCAACAGCCAAATTTAGTGAGAGGAATTTTATAGCAGTTTGGAACTATAGCTGACCCAGCATTAGCAGAAATGAAGATGAGGAAGCTGCTGCTGAAAACAGCAGTAGCTATCAGGGTGTAAGGGAAAGACCTGCTGAGTTAATGCAGAAAGAGAAGCAAGGGACAATTTTGTAAAATTATTTTAGCAACCTCACATACAAATAGGAACCTAATGGGATTTTCAGGAGTGCCTACTTGCAATTATGTATCTGTCTGCATTCTTGTGGTGCTTCAATACCTTTAAATATCTGAATTTAGAGCCCCAGGAGGAATAACTCTGGTGAGGGGCTATTTCAAAATAGCAGAAGGGTAGCATCTACACACGCCTTATTTAGAAATAGCTATTTCAGAATAGGTGTTATGCTTCATAAAATGAGGTTTACAGAAGTTGGAATAAGCCATCCATTATTTCAAAATTATTTCAAAATAACGGAATTGCTGAGTAAAGTTATTTTGGAATAACGACCATTATTCTGAAATAACTTCGGTGTGGGGACACGCCCTTAGTGTGCCAGGCCATTTCAAATGCCAGCCAGGTTCCCATTACTTAAATAGACTCCCCACCAGCTTGGGAATCTTTTGTTTAACATCCTCCACTTTCTATGCAAAAACACCTGATTCAAAATGGATTTGAGAACCAGGTGGTTTGGTTACATTTCTTCGTAGCATCAACCCCTTCTACACTAACAGGGCAAACAAGGCTGTTTACAAGTTGTTGAATTGATCATCCAGTCACTAGATTCATTACCATATTTAAAACTATAAACAGACTCATGCATCATATCTCTAACTTTACATACAAGAATGATATATGCACAAAAATAGGATATACAGATCCAGCAGATTATTACATTAAAATTGTATTAAACATTAAGTATTTTGTCTTAAACATCTTCAAGTTATGCATATTTATATTCATAAGCAATTTTTCATAAAGTATGAGGGGTATCATAAGTACCACTTAATGTTTTCCCATCTCTAGTCAAGCAGGAGCTAAATCCAAGGATCTCTGCAAAGCCCCTAGAGATTCTTAAGCCACACCAAGAGAGGAGCCTAACTCAGAGAATCTGTAATAATGTGGCCTTTTAAATGGCAGGAGGCCTGGGACTAGTAAACCTTGAGTGAGCAGCCCATCAGTGCCAAAATTAGCTTCTATCCAGCCTCTGGGCAGAATAACTCTCACGGGGCAGATCCAGCCCACCAGCCACCACATCTGGCCCGCAGACCCCCCTGTGGGTCCCTTTGGCACTGTTTAAAGTGCAGGGCTGCTCCGTGTGGCTCTGAGCTCTGGAGGGAGAGGGAGGCTTCATGTGATCTCCCCTCCCCCAACTCAAACCTCAGCTCCTATTGGCCAGAAAATAAACAGCCAATAGGAACTGACCCCAGCCAATATCTGTGCTCAGGAAACAACCAGCCAATAGCATCTGAGAGGTAAGCCTGAGGGATGGCGGCAGTGCAAGTCTCTCCCTCCTCCCTGAGCTGAGAACCACACGGAGAAAGCATGCAGTTTTAAGCAATCTGGGGTTGCAGCAGGCAGGGAGTTTCCTTGTGGGGGGAGGGCCACAGGGCTGCTGGCTGGGAGATGCTTACGTAAGCCTATGGCACCCCTGCCAATCCTGCATCCCAACGTCTTCCCCCTATTCACTGTCCAAACCCTCTGCACCTTTTGTCTCAAGTTACAACTCCCTTCCAGACCATGTACCCCTTCCTACATTCCTCCTCCAGGCCAGAATCCTCTCCTGCACTCATACCACATCCCTGGCCCTACATACCATTCCCCTGACCCAGGTCAAAACCCAGTCCTTCACCCAAACTCCCTCTCAGACCTCACACTGTCTTTTGCACCCCAGTCCTTTACCCCATGTACCCTTCTGCATCCAGTCTCCATCCTAGAACTTGTACCTCCTTCACAGAAAATGTGACCTTTAATCACTTGCCAAAATCTTGGGAGATCCCCTCCCCCCCCCCACCAAAATTTCAGCCTTTTTCTGGGGTCAGGTAGCAGCCTGAAACTTCTGGCCCTTCCAAAAGATCTGACACTCATTTTGCTGGAAGAAGTACTGGGAGCAAGCTGGGTTTCCTATGATAGGGTATGTCTACACTACAATGTTAGTTCGAACTAACGGACGTTAGTTCGAACTAACATTCATAGCCGCTACACTAGCGCTCCGCTAGTTCGAATTTGAATCGAACTAGCGGAGCGCTTAGTTCAAACTAGGAAAACCTCATTTTACGAGGATTAAGCCTAGTTTGAACTTACTAGTTCGAATTAAGGGGTGTGTAGCCCCTTAATTCGAACTAGTGGGAGGCTAGCCCTCCCCAGGTTTCCCTGGTGGCCACTCTGGCCAACACCAGGGAAACTCGTATGCCCCCCTCCCAGCCCCGGAGTCCTTAAAGGGGCACGGGCTGGCTATGGTGCCCGTGCCAGGTGCAAGCCTGCCAGCACCCAGCCAGCAGACCCTGCACCTGGCACAGCACAGAGCCACCCACCCGATGTCCCCCAGCCCTCCCCCTCTTCCCGGGACCAGGCTGGTGGCTCCCGGGAGCTTGCCCTGGACCGCAAGAGGTGGGCACCTTCCTGGGCTAGTGCGGACATCGTGGACCTCATCCACGATCTCCGCACTAGGCACAGGAAAGTGGCCGTCTAGGGCAGGAGAGCTGCCAACCTGGCCACCCAGGAGCAGGTGTGCATGAAAATCAAGGGGGTCCACTGAGACCCCCGACCCTGAGCCCTGAGCTTACAATGGCCGTCCTGGGTCAGACCAAAGGTCCATCTAGCCCAGTAGCCTGTCTGCCAACAGCGGCCAACCCTAGGGACCCTGGAGGGGATGGACCGAGGACAGTGACCAAGCCATTTGTCTCGTGCCATCCCTCTCCAGCCTTCCACAAACTTTGGGCAGGGACACCACTCCTACCCCCTGGCTAAGACTACTCCATGGACCCAACCTCCATGACTTTATCTCACTTCCCTTTAAACTCTGTTCTAGTTGTAGCCTTCACAGCCTCCTGCAGCAAAGAGTTCCGCAGGTTAACTATTTGCTTTGTGAAGAACAACTTTCTCTTACTAGTTTGAAGCCTGCTACCCATTCCTTTCCTTTGGTGTCCTCTAGTCCTTCTTTATGGGAACTCAGGAAGAACTTTTCTGAATGCACCCTCTCCACCCAACCCCTGCTTTTAGAGACCTCTATCCTGTCCCTGCTCCGTCTCCTCTTTTCTAAGCTGAACAGTCCCAGTCTCTGTAGTCACTCTTCATCTGGGACCTGTTCCCAACCCCTGATCATGTTAGTTGCCCTCCCCTCTCCCAGCCTTTCTCTTCCCCCTCCCACCTCCTTTTCCCAGTCTCCCCCAGTTTTGTTCAATAAAGACAGAGTCAATGTTGGAAGAAACGTTATCTTTATTTTGTACATCAATAAGAAGGGGGGCTAGGGAAGGGTAAGTGGAAGGAGGTGAGGGAGGAATGGGGTACGAGCCCCCGATGGGGAGGACTGGGCTGGCTCTGCGGGCTTCTGGGTGTGGAAGCTCTCCTGCAGCCCCCCGATTGCCCCTTCTCCCCAGATGGCAGCCTGCGGCAAGTGCAGCCGGGCCGATGGCCGAGTGGTGTGATGTGCCCAGTGTGGGTACTCCGGGCAATCCAAGCCAGGACTGCTTTGCAAGCGGGGCACCCCTTAGAACTGTCTGTCCGGGGTGGGGGTCGGGACCCTTTAAGCGCAGCCCTCGGCTAACCTGAGACAGCAGTTCCACGCTCTAAGTCCTCCTCTGATGCCCTGCCGGCACTGCTTCCGGCCATCCTTAAGCCCTGTTCAGGGTCCACTCAATGTGGACTTGCTAGTTCGAATTAGCAAAACGCTAATTCGAACTAGTTTTTAGTTCTAGACGCGTTAGTTCGAATTAGCTTAGTTCGAATTAACTAATTCGAACTAAGTTAGTTCGAATTAACGTTGTAGTGTAGACGTACCCATAGGTACTGAAATAGGGTCTGGAAGGACTCCAGAGACAGAGCCTGGGAGTCAGGGCTCTGTTGCTAAACACAAAAGATTGAAATATAACCTAGAGGGAGTGGGACAGTCAGAGGAGAGACTGAGAGACTGAAAGGTAAGCCAGAAAGGAGCCAGAAATAAGTCCAGAGGTTGGGCTCTGAAAAGAAACCTAAGTAGGGTGATAGAACCTTTTTGCTTGTTCGTGGATTTTTGTTGAGACTTTGATGATCACAAAGGGGATTGAGCTCTGAAAAGACCAGCTGAAAAGTTGTAAAACTTGAAGACAAAAAAAACTTGGGTGAGGAAAAGCAGAGGCAGAGAATTCCTTGTTTGCCCAACTGGTGGTATAACAGGGCAGGTAAGTTCAGTACAGCCCAGTGAACAGCTGACTTTTACTTAATACTAGCAAATTTACCTGGGTTGCAACCTCCACTCCAATTCATCATATGAAATGTGTTTCACCCATGAAAGCTTATGCTTTCGTATCGTCTTCCGATCTCACTTTCAAAAGCAGAGCTCTTTTTAAAAAAAAAAAAACCCTCTTTTTTGAGGAAGAGCAGCTTTTTGAAAAAGGGAGGGTTGCCGAAAAAAACCCAGTCTCAACTACTTTCACTTTCAAAAGCTGTGCTTTCGAAAGTGAGATTGGAAGAAGATATGCACATTTCTGCAGAATTTGCATATCCTCTTTTGGAACTTGGGCGTAGTCTAGACATAGCCTATGGTGCCACAGGACTCCTCATTGTTTTTGCTCTGGAAAGGAAGTTAGTCATGCCCCTGTGAATTGCCATTTGGTTGGTAATCTTTTTCCAGACATCTTCTCATGCAATAACCTGGGTCAAACTGGTTCCTGCCCTTTAACTCCACAGAGGCCAAGGGCAGGGCAAGAAGCATAAAAGTTCAACTCAGTAGCTCAGTAGGGGCTCAGCCACTGGAGGAAGCAGAGGCCTGCCCTGAGTAGAAAGTAGGGTAAAACAAAGTAGAAAATCTGTAGAATAACCAGTACTTCAAATGTCTTAACTATAATGTGTATATTTGTGGATTACTAATAATTTCACATTTGTTATATATCCTTACTCGGATGTTTCTGTTGATGTGTATTAATACATTGCACAGCAAGTTAGTGTTTGCAAGGAAAATAGCAGTTCTTTTGTTGGCTTTCATCAATTTCCTTTAAAAACAACCATTTTGCTTATATCTGTTTGGCGAGGCTATTTAGCTGAACTATGTTCCTTGTCTACAAAATGTGGAAGGTTTTTTCTTTCCACAAGGAAAGGAATCCAGGCTTTTTGATTCTGGGGTAACAAACCCACAGACCAATTGTATTATTGTCAAGCTTGGATCTATGGTTTACAGAAGCATTGCTACAAAGATCCATTATTGGAAAGGACATGGTTGTCACCTAAACTTTGCTTTTTCAGGGGCATTAATATAGTTCTGTTGTATAGTCTCATGAATTTGTAACCCCCTTTTTCCTCCACCGTTTACTTGGGAACAGGTCACACTCACAGGTGTGCCTGGGCGCCTGATGGTTTTAACCTAAAAGGAGATCCTGAGCACCCCAGTAATGATGGTGTTTAATTTGGGGGAAAACACCCTTTCCATCCCCTTGCTGCAGTCCCTTGCTCGTAATGCATGCACAAATGGCAGTGCCTCCACCTGGCTGGCCCTGCACACACTCACTGGTGTGCCTTGAGAGCCTCCAGGAACATACTCATTCCAACTATGACCTTGCATGGTGTCAAGTATCAGAGGGGGAGCCATGTTAGTTTGAATCTGCAAAAGCAGCGAGGAGTCCTGTGGCACCTTATAGACTAACTGAAGTGTAGGAGCATAAGCTTTCGTGGGCAAAGACCCACTTAGTCAGATGCACATGCACGGTGGTGGCCCTCACCTCCAGGCGCACGGCGCAGGCGTGGCCCCACCCCCGGAAGCACGGCGCATGAGCAGCCCCACCCCCAGATGCCCAGCACGTGAGCGGCCCCACCCCTAGGCCCCCAGCAGCCATGAAAGGTTGGGGACCACTGCTGTAGTTCCCCTTTAGTAAGGGGACTACAAATTCATTATTTTGAAATGTTTACTTATTAATAGTAATAATGATAGTTGGCAGTGACCATGAAACTAAAAGTGAAGATAGTGTTTGCACTCCATTTTGACTCCTAATCCACTAGCTCAATTTGACCTCAGTCCAATGAACTCCTTGAACATGTATTCAGCATTAGGCATGAGTATAGCCCATTAACATTAACAGAAATTTGATATCTAGTTGTCTTAAGGGGGGTTTGAAAATCTCACCCATTGATATTTGTAGAATACACATGCACTTTTTGTTAAGCATCTGCTTAAGAGCTTTGCTGAAACAAGCTTTAGTGCCTGATTTTCTCCTTTTGAGATAATTGGCAAACACTCTGGGACTCTATATAATGTAGAATTGGACCCTTGCTAATCAGCTTTGATGCTGTCACTATATCTCCTCCAGTTAATTGTGCTTCAGCTCCAAATTCATTCTAACTGTTTAGAGCTTCATTTTTTAGTAAAAGTCAGAGATCCTGAGTGTACTGATTTTTCTCAAATGACTTAAAATAGTGTTGATAAATTGTATAGTCAATTGGTTGATCACTCTTTTGTTGGCATGAAATTACTTGGTTATTTCGTCTCAAGAATATGTGGTAGAGGAAAAAGTTTCTATATGATATCAGTTTCCAAAGAGCAGCCCTTACATTAATCTGAAATGGAAGGTGTGCTCCCCAAAGTTGCATTGCTTAAGCATCTTTTTATAAGCATCTTGTAGTAAAAGATACTACATAAAACACTGGAAATGTGCAAACCCTTAGGGTAAGTCTAGACTACATGCCTCTGTCGCTAGAGGCATGTAGATTAGGCTACCAAGCATAGGAAAATGAAGCGGCGATTTAAATAATCGCGGCTTCATTTAAATTTACATGGCTGCCGCGCTGAGCCGATCAGCTGTTTGTCGGCTCAGCGCGGTAGTCTGGACGCGTGGGTGTCGACATCAAAGGCATTTGTCGACCAGCCAGGTAATTAACTAGATTACAATATCTAAAAGATGTGCTATCAATCAATATTCCATGATTGGGAGTAGTGCTAACACATAAAGAAGGAAAAGCTGGCTTCAAACCCACCTGACGTTAGGATAATTGTCTTTCTTTCGCCATCCTTTTTATTTCTATAACAAAAGACAGGACTATGCAAGTTATTGATAAGGACAAATCACCAATGGAAAATTAGACACCGCTCTCTACAGAAAACCCACTGACTCATACAGTTACCTTCATGCCTCCAGCTCCCATCCAGGACACACCATACGATCCATCGTCTATAGCCAAGCCCTTAGATACAACCGCATCGGCTCTAATCCCACTGACAGAGACCAGAAACTTCAGGATCTCTACCAAGCCTTTGTAAACCTCAATTACCCACTCGGGGAAATAAAAAAGCAAATTGAAAGAGCCAGACGAATACCCAGAAACCATCTACTTCAAGACAGACCCAAGGAAACCAACAATAGTACACCACTTGTCATCACCTATAGCCCCCAACTTAAACCCGTCCAATACATTATCAATAACCTACAACCTATACTGGAACAGGATACTACACTCCGAGAGGCTCTAGGAGACAGACCCATAGTCTCCTACAGACAACCACCTAATGTCAGGATGATTCTTACCAACAACCACAGGACATACCACACTAATACCTACGTTGGAACTTTCCCTTGCAACAAACCCCAGTGCCAGTTTTGTCCACATATTTACTCTGTTGACACCATCATTGGACCTAACCACTTCAGTTACAAGATCAAGAACACATATTCTTGTTCATCCAGAAATATAATTTATGCCATCATGTGCCAACAGTGTCCGTCTGCTATGTATATTGGACAAACTTCTCAGACACTTCACCAAAGAATTAATGCCCACAAATCAGACATCAGACAGTTTCACAAAGAAAAAACAGTTTCTTGTCATTTCAACCAGACTGGGTATTGTCTTAAGAACCTAACTACATGTATCTTACTTCAAAGAGACTTTAACACCAGACTACAAAGGGAAACTTCAAAACTGTCATTCATGCTTAAATTTGACACTTTACGAATGGGCCTTAACAAAGATGCTAACTACCTTACCCATTAAAAGGATAGCTTCCCCAATTATCATCCCTAATATCATTAACTCATAGGGTATGTCTACACTACCCCACTAGTTCAAACTAGCAGGGTAATGTAGGTATACCGCACTTGCAAATGAAGCCCGGGATTTGAATTTACTGGGCTTCATTTGCATAAGTCGGGCACCGCCATTTTTAAACCCCGGCTGGTTCGAACCCCGTGCCGCGCGGCTACACGCGGCACGAACTAGGTAGTTCGAACTAGGCTTCCTAGTTCGAACTACCGTTACTCCTCATTCCACGAGGAGTAACTGTAGTTCGAACTAGGAAACCTAGTTCGAACTACCTAGTTCATGCTGCGTGTAGCTGTGCGACACGGGGTTCAAACCAGCCGGGATTTAAAAATGGCGGCGCCCGGCTTATGCAAATGAAGCCCGGGAAATTCAAATCCCGGGCTTCATTTGCAAGTGCGGTATGCCTACATTACCCTCCTCGTTCGAACTAGGAGGGTAGTGTAGACATACCCATAGGCACTAACTCCCCCCCCCCCACACACCCACTCCCTCTGTTTTAAAATCTGATTTGTCAATTTTATATGTGTTCACTTTTTTTTATCGTATCCCTTTAGTATATATGGTCATGCCAAATTTCTTCCACAATTTGATCTGAGGAAGTGGGTATGGCCCACGAAAGCTCATCACCTAATAAACCATCTTGTTAGCCTTTAAAGTGCTACATAGTCCTGTCTTTTGTTTCAGCAAGACCAGACTAACACAGCTACATCTCTATTACTATTTATCTCTATAGTTTTAGACTGATTAACAGTGCTTCTCTTAGGAGCCGCAAATAAATTAAATGCTAATTTAAAACACTTAATTTTGGAATAGGCAAGAACTCTAATCGTTAGGACCTGATCCAGTTCCATTTGAAATCAGAATTACGTGAGACAGATATATCACCCTTTGGGTATGTCTACACCAGACAGATATATCATCCTTTGGGTATGTCTACACATCTAAAGCCGTTATTTCAAATTAACTTTAATAGCATCTACACAGGCAAACCGCTATTTCAAAATACATTTGAAATAGCAGGGCGCTTAATTCGAATTAGTTAAACCTCATTCTATGAGGAATAACTCCAAATTCGAAATAGCTAATGCGAAATAAGCGCTGTGTAGATGCTTATTTCGAAATAGGGGGTCTCCAGCCCTTCCCAGGGAGCCCTGGTAGCCACTCTGGGCCAAACCAGGGAAACTCCTCTTCTCTCCCCCAGCCTCGGAGCCCTTAAAGGGGTAGACTCTGGCCACACTGCATGTGCCAGCTACAGGCCTGCCAGCACAGAGCCAGCAGTCACTGACCCTGACCCAGTGGCCCCAGTATGAGCCAGGCAGCCAGATCCAGCCAGCCCTCTACCACCCAGTCTCCCAGCTCCCAGGAGCCAGCCGGGGGCCGGAGAAGGTGGGTGCCTTCCTGGACTAATGTGGAGATCATGGACCTCACTGAGGTTTGCAGGGAGGCCTCCAATGTCCATGATCTCCACACTAGATGGAGGAACGTGGCTATCTACAGCAGCATAGCTGCCACCATGGCCACAAAAGGCCACATGCACACCCAAGAACAGGTGCACATGAAAATTAAAGAATTGCCACAGGGATATGCCAAAGCCACATGGGGCAGCTCCCCTACAGGGACATACACCTGCTCCTATTTTGAGGCCCTGGACTGCATCCGGGGGGGGGGCAGCATGTTCCATGCCAGCCCAGGGGGCAGCGAGCTGGGAGCAGAGGACCCTGACCAAGGCATGGAGGAAGAGCCTTCACAGAATATGACATGCCGCCAGGACCCCCGAGCTGTCCCAGCAGCCAACTCACCTGGGTCATCCAAGGAGGCCACAACATGTGAGTGCCATCACTGTCCCCTTATGGGAGAGACAGGGAGGGAGACCAAGGACCGCGTGAGTAGGCCTTGCTTACCACAGATCACACAGCAACCTGTGCACGTGTGAGCATGTGCCGTACCACCCCTGGGCAGTTGGCTGCAGCTGGCTGCCATACAGGGACCTTTGCCTGTTAGCCAGACATATGTGTGAAGAGACATGACATGCTCCTGACCCCGGGGTGGGATGCCCTCCCTTCACAAGCCCCCTCTACAAAGAGGCAAGGGACATCTCTCTTCCTCCTCCCCCCCCCCCCCCCCACTATATACAGCACAGGGGCATGGGTGCAGTCTCGGGACAGCTCCCACTCCCGCGGATAGCTGACAATCTGACCATGGCCTCTGTGCAAGCACATCAGCTATGATGGTGCAGGGAACAATCATCCTCACCTCGCAGAGGGGAGCTGGGCTTCACCCACTGTGTTCCCAGGGAGAACTGACCACTTCTCTTCTTTCTCCACAGCCGCACCAGCTGCATGTGCAGGGTGCACCACCCCACCTGGGACATGCTCCCGCATATGAGAGCTCTGCAGGAGGCTTAGCCGAACACTGAGGGGTACCGAGAGCAGCACCTGTGGGCCCTGCGAGCCCTGCACCACACCCTCGACTGCTGGGTGGAACTAGATTTGGAGCTCTGGCGGGAGCAGCTTGCCCAGGGTCGTGCCAAGTGTGCCCATCTGCAGACCCTCGTGTAGAGCATGCTGCCTCCTGCCGCTCCAGCACCTGCTGCCTCCCCAGCTCCTGTTCTCCTCTCACTCCTTCTCCTCCTCCTACTTCTCCCTCCTCAACCTCCACACCCTCCTCCTCAATCTCTTCACCCTCCATCCCCTCCTCCCCATTCCCCCATGGACGCTGAGGCCCCCACATCCTCAGTGGAGGGAGAAAGTTGGCCCAACAATACCCCCCACACCTGAACTTCCCCTCCCCCTTCTTCCCCTTGCTTCCCCCTTCCAGCTCCCTCCTCCCAGGTTCCCCCCTCCTCTCTCCCACCTCCTTTTCCCAGTCTCCCCAGAGTTTCATCCCACTGCTCCAGTTTTGTTAAATAAAGACAGTTTGTTTAAGAAAAAATGTGTTTTTTATTTTACATTAGGAAGGGGTGTGTGGGTAAGGAGGGGTTAGTGGAAGGTCATGAGGGTGGAATGAGGCACAAGCCTCCCGTGGTGCAGACCAGGGAGGTTTTTAGTGCTCCTCAGGATGGAAGCTCTCACACAAGGCCTCCCGTATCCCGACAACCCCCCGATGGGCCTCCCGGCTGGCAGCCGTGCAGAGCTGCGTGTACAGGCCAGCCAAGTGGTTGGCCTCCGCCATCCAGGCTGGCAGGAAAGCCTCCCCCTTCCGCTCACACAAGTTGTGCGGCACACAGCACGCTGCCACTACATGCGGAATATTCCGCTCAGAGAGGTCGAGGCGGGTGAGGAAGCATCTAAAACGGGCCTTCTGCCCACTGAAGGCACTCTCCACCATGATGCGGGCCCTGCTGAGCCTGGCATTAAAGGCCTGTCAGGAGGGGTTGAGATGTCCCGTGTAGGGCTTCATGAGCTAGGGTTGTAGCGGGTAGGCTGCATCCCCCACGAGGCAGTCAGGCATGTCCACGTCCCCGACCCTGATGTTGCGGTCGGGGAAGAAGGTCCCGGCATGCAGCCTCTGGCACATGGAGGAGTTGCAGTAAACCTGCGCGTTGTGTGCTTTACCAGACCAGCCCACATTCATGTCCACGAACTGTCCTCGTTGGTCAAACACAGCCTTCAGGATGACTGAGAAGTATCCCTTCCAGTGTATGTAGAGGGAGGCCTGGTGTTCTGGGGCATGGATGGGAATATGCATCCCGTTGATTACTCCCCCCCTCCCCCGCAGTTGGGGAATCCCAGGGCGCCAAACCCTTCGATGACCACATCCACATCAGTGAGGCAGATGACTCCATGGAGCAACACTCTATTGATGGCCTTGACCACCTGCAGAGGGACACAGAAAACCACCGAGAGTAACTGGGGTTCCATGGTGGCTCTGAAAGTGCTCCTTCCCCACCACTGCTCCACGCCCCCACTCCCCAGGAGCAACCCCTCTACCCCCACAATCCTGGCCACCGCAGGCAGTCTGAAGTGTGGCTGGGTCAGACCAACCCTCCCATGGAAGGGACTTGGACCCTCTCCCCCCCTTTTCCCTGGGGCAGCCCATCCACTCCTTGCCCCTCTCCCTCCCCCAGCACAATGGCCAGAGACTGCCATACCTGCATGAGAACTGCTCTGACAGTGGATTTCCCCATGCTTGACTGGTTGCATCAGATCAGCAGTTACCCAGCATGGAGAGCTTCCATAGGGCGATAAGCACACACTTGTGGAGGGGAATGGCGGGCCTCATGTGTGTGTCCCGTCGCTGCAGAGCAGGGGCGAGCCACTCGCAGAGCTCGAGGAAGGTGTCCTTCATCCTGAAGTTCTGGGTCCACTGTTCGTCTCCCCAGTGCTCCAGGACGATGTGGTCCCACCAGTCTCTGCTGGTGTCCAGGCGTCAGATGCAGCGGGGCATGCTGGCATCCAGGTGCTGCTCCTCCACGGCCCCCGGGGGGGGGTCCGGAAGAGGACCTGGGGGTTGGGTTGCCACTGATGGTGCCAGGCTTGCAGTAAAAGATCCAAAAGAAGCACCAGAGCGCCCAGGGGTGGCTCTGGCTCCCTGGTGCCGAGTGTTGTGGTGTCCCGAGTGAGGGCAACCAAGCAGACAGAGACAAAAATACTTTGCTGTCCCTCAGCAAGGTAGGCAAGCAAGCAGGGAAAGCTGAGAACCTGCTGTCCAGGGGGGTCCCTTTAAGCACTAGCCTCAGACAGCAGCCACACAAAGCAACTACTGACTTGATGCCCTGCCAGATCTGGTTTCAGCTGGCATTAAATGCAATTCAGTGTCCAATCAGTATGGACACGCTATTTCAATTTAGCAAAAAGCTATTTCGAATTGCATTTTGTGTATAGACACATTATTTTGAAGTAACTTATTTAGAATTAACTATTTCAAATTAAGATATTTTGAAATAACGCTGTAGTGTAGACATACCCTTTGTGTTTTATACAGTTGATTTCCATACTCTGTGAGGGATTTTCACACTGTTTGACAGGAAGAATTATTATTTAGTAATAGCTCTAGTAAAACTTTAGTGATGTGTGTTTGGTATTTTCAGGTATCCAGATCGTTGTCATGCAGTTATTGCTTTTGGCAAATGAGGCACAGAGAGAGAGGAGGGCATGCCTAGCACAGTTAAGAGGACAGAATAAAACACAAAACAAATGTTTTGCCCAATTGCTTGCTTTTGCATATCTATTTTTCCTTTTCCTTGAAGAATAGCAAAGGATCTCTGGAGTTTAGAGCACGCATTTGTAAATGTGTCAGAATCTGGCCCTCTATTTCAAAACATCTGAACAACTGCAGCCTTTGCTTTTGCTGCTCCCCACCCATCCTGTTGGTAGGGCTGGTAACAGAGGGGAATGGTCAGGGATGTGACTACCCATTTTTCCAGGAAGCTAGTTCAGTGTCTTTCAGTAGAGCTTTGATTGGGCTATCCATGGGGTGAGGGGCTAGTTGCTGTAATAGCTGAAAAAAAATAGGAGTGAACTTGACTTTCAAAACCATTTTCAAATGAGATCAGTATCACTGCCATCTGGCAGATGGGGAAACGGATGTGTAAGGAGGTGAAATGACTTGCACCAACACCTGGAAGGCCAGTGGCAGAATTGGCACCAGGACCTAGGTCTCCTGAGTCAGCCAGTGCTCTACCCAACAGGTCATATTGCCTCTCTTATACCCTCTTTTGTCCCCATCTGGGCACCCTGTTGAAGTTGGAATCTGATTCTTTCTCTCTTTTTGATAGGGGTTCACAACTTGGCAGTCTAATTTATTTGGGGAGCCACTTAGTAATGGGACTGCTCCTATGAATAAGTACTCACAATCTGACTAAGGGATTCACTGTAAACTTTATTGTTTACTCGGTCACTCCAATCTATTCTCTAGACCTTTCACTTCAAAGCATAACCCTCTTTAACATTCTTCCCTTCCCCACAAAGGAGCATCCCAGAAACCAAGTTGCCTTGCTGC
Source organism: Pelodiscus sinensis (assembly GCF_052426305.1). Classification (NCBI taxonomy): domain Eukaryota; kingdom Metazoa; phylum Chordata; order Testudines; family Trionychidae; genus Pelodiscus; species Pelodiscus sinensis. Next base: position 13,746,841 of record NC_143057.1, read on the forward strand.
TGAATTCCCCAAGTCCTCTCAGAGACCCAAAATGAAGCAGGGAAACAGTACACAATCAGCCCCTTTTAAAAACAATTTGGGTAGTGAGAAGTAAGCTCTGCTCTCAATTATTTAATGAAGTGGATGTAGAAGAGGTTTCAGAAAAGTCTGTTTGCTGTGCAGAGCTCTGCAGCACAATTGCAATATCTGGAAAAAATACTTTATAAGAACTGCCATGGCAGTATTCAATTCTCTCTATTGTCTGATAAATGCTAAGTCACTTACTAGGCTGTGGCCAATCTACACCTCCTGAGGCTGGAACCAAACACTCTTGGATGTGAAAAGAACCAACACCTGATCTGAAAGAAAACCAGCATTAGCTGTAAGGCATGTATATGCTCACTACTAACCATTGGAAGGCAGACTAGCCAGAGTTTGCTGATAAAGTATGTAACTGCCTGCCAGCATGTCCACTTTTAAGCAGCATCACTAAATCACAGGAGTTCTCTAGCAGAAACACAGGCCCGGTGTTGAATCATTTAGTCATAGGTAATCCACATGAGGCCTCATGCCACAGGCATCCTGGTTAGGCCAGCAAACGTGGAGAATTCACACAATAGAGGAAAGGCAGCCTGACTATTGTTTGCTTTCTATCAATCTGATCATCTGCTGTGGAGACTGATAGCAGATGTGCTGTCCTCCCTGGCTACATCACCTTCTTTTGCTCTTTGCTTAGTATATGAATGCCCTGGCCAGCTATAGGTTGCCTGGAGTAGGGAAGGTGGCAGCAAACATTTTTCCAGACGTTCCATTTCTGTGTACTGTGCACCAATGTAATTGTCTGGTGGCTTTGGACTTTCAGCAAGAAAGCACATATGACATCTACTTGAGCTTAGCGTCTCTCTACCCTGTACATTATTACTAGGCAGTTGGCTGTATTGTGGACTATCCAGTACTTGGGAGATGTGACCAGTGCTTTTTCATACACATTACAGTAGCAGAAAGTTAACATAGTGGAGAGAAGTATGGTTCTGTGTTCAGGATGCTAGCTTGTGACTTGGGAACATTGCTTATATGACTGGAAAAACCCTTTAGTCACTCTGTGCCTCAATTCCCCATATAACAAATGGAAATAACAGCACTGCCCTGCCCCTTCACCAGGGTGTGGTTAGAAAAAAGCATTTTATGGTATTGATCAAAAACTCTTGTATTTGTAAATCTTACTTGTTTTTATTATAATGACTGACTAAAGAGAACTTTTTCCTAATCCTTCTTGTGTGGAGGTTGATAGAAAACTCTAAAATACCTGCTGATTCACTAAGCCAATTAGTATTGCCTAATTACTGCTGAATGAAACCACACTTGTGGTATTTTTGAAACTGCTGTAAGCCCTGTCAGTACTAAACCAAATAGCTTATGTAAGTCATCAGTCTTTGATGTTAGGTTGTCAGATACATGTTAATGCATTAGCATTCCAACTGCCATTCTGCTACTCTAAAGCCTTCTGTCTTTTCTATCTGGCTTACCTAATTGGAACTCTGAAAATACAGGTTTAAGCTGAAGGAGGGATGTGTGGAATTGGTTGGTGCTTTCAAGAAGAGTATTTGATTGCAATTTGAATATTTAGATCTGATATGGGACAATGTATCTAGTTCTGTTAAATTTCTCACGTTAATTGTCACTTTCAAGAATGCTGGTGTTGGTTCATCAGCTTTGACTTGAAATTAAGCTGAAAATTTTACATTTATTTTACTCTGTATCAGTAGTTGCAGTAAGTATCTAAGACTATAATCACACTACTTTATTGGCACTAAATGCACCAAAAAGGCTGATAATGTAGTGGCAAATTTGTTTGGTATTTGTTTGCTTATGAATGATTTTATTGTCTTCTGTGGAAAAGAGGAGACAACTTCATAATTTCAGACTTTGAGTAACTTTTTTCTGTCAGTTTTAATGGGTGCTGGATCAAACTCTTAGTCCTGGTGTCTAAATAGCATTAGGTTAAAACTCTCTCTGCTCTCCACACTGAAGGGTAGTGTTCAGATAACATTTTCCTACTTTGCATGCAGACTGAATGTTGCCTCTGATCTTTGAGGAGATTGTTCCTTCAGATCAGATTTGTGGTCACTGCGGTCACTGCTGGGTCAACTTGTACCAGATCCATTAGGCTGTATGTGCTTTGTGGACTACATTAAAAAGTTTAATTTCCAGCTTAGGTTATCTTCTTTTATTCTTATTAACACTATTTCTTTCCATGATATGACAATATGAGCTCACATCTACTGACCCATTTAGCTCTGAGTGAAACTGAAATATAATTTTTGGAATGCTTTGAATACATGCAGGACTTCAAAAACAGATTTTTTTAAAAAAAGAAACAGGACCTGAATTTTCAAAAGAGATCCCGCAAATCAGTGGTTTCTTTTTAATGTGTGGGCCAATTCCTTACTCCTAAATACCCAAACATATACTTTCTTTGGCATGACATTTTTTTTCCTCAAAAGATAATTTGTCTTTTGTTTTCTAATCTTTACTGTTTTGCAGTACTGCCACAGATTTTTTTCATAAACACTGTATATAACGTCCCTCTGGACGTAAACTTCAGAAGAAATGAACACCTTCTTAAACTTTGTCATTTAGTTCAAGTGTAAACCATCCCACTTTTCTAGTAGTTGTCTAGTTTTCCTTGAGCCCTACCCCTGGATGATAAACACATATCAGAGATGGGGAATGTCTCCCTGGCTACGTCTACATTGGCCCCTTTTCCGGAAGGGGCATGGTAATTTTTGAAATCGCAATAGGGAAATGCGCGGGGGATTTAAATATCCCCCGCGGCATGTAAATAAAAATGTCCGCCGCTTTTTTCCGGCTTTTAGAAAAGCCGGAAAAGAGCGTCTACACTGGCCCCGATCCTCCGGAAAAAAAGCCCTTTTCCGGAGGATCTTATTCCTACTTCGAAGTAGGAATAAGATCCTCCGGAAAAGGGCTTTTTTTCCGGAGGATCGGGGCCAGTGTAGACGCTCTTTTCCGGCTTTTCTAAAAGCCGGAAAAAAGCGGCGGACATTTTTATTTACATGCCGCGGGGGATATTTAAATCCCCCGCGCATTTCCCTATTGCGATTTCAAAAATTACCATGCCCCTTCCGGAAAAGGGGCCAATGTAGACGTAGCCCCTGTGTTACTTTGTTAATAAGAAGAACTAGCGTACTGTATCTCCCTCTGTTTTTTGAGAGCCAACCTACTTAAAGTGTTGTTAAAACAATGAGTCCAGTGGCACCTTAAAGACTAACAATTTTATTATGGCATAAGCTTTTGTGAGTTGCAACTCACTTTATCAGATGCATAAAGTGAAAGAAAAAGAAACAGACAGTAGGGATACAGAGATAGGGGTGTTACATCAGAGCTGATTCAATCAGAGTGGATATGGATAAGAAGATGAGAATACTTAAAGTGGAAGATTACTTATTGCAATGAGAGAGCCACTCCCAGTTCCTAGAATATGGCATACCATAGGGAAATTCCTGTCTGTGACCTTTCTTTGAGTTAGTTGATAGAAAAGAGGGTTTTTTTTTTAATTTTTGGTGGGTTATGGAGAAAGTTAATTTTTGTTTGGTTTTTGACATGATGATGACTTTAGATTCTGATACCATTTTAAAAAGGTTTGTTTGTCCATCCAGGTAGGTAGATATTTAATACATGCAGGCTACGTCTACACTGGAATGAATTTCCAAAAATACTTTTAACGGAAAAGTTTTCCGTTAAAAGCATTTTCGGAAAAGCGCATCTAGATTGGCAGGATGCTTTTCCACAAAAGCACTTTTTGAGGAAAAGCATCCATGGCCAATCTAGATGCTGTTTTCCGCAAAAAAGTCCCGATCGCCATTTTCGTGATCGGGGCTTTTTTGCGGAAAACAGTACTATGCTGTCTACACTGGCACTTTTGGGCAAAAGTCTTTCAAAAAAAAACTTTTGCCCGAAAGGGAGAAGCATAGTTTTTCCGGAAAAGCACTGATGATTTTACATGGGATCGTCAGTGCTTTTCCAGAAATTGAAGTGGCCAGTGTAGACAGATGGCAAGTTTTTCCAGAAAAGCAGATGTTTTTCCGGAAAAACTTGCCAGTCTAGACACAGCCACAATGTATAAAATTGGATAAAGTTGTGTGGCTTGCCAATAGAGCACATTTGAACATTTTAATTGTAGTCCTAGATGACATGTACAAAAATTAGGGCTAGCAAACTGATCGCTTGGGAAGGGGAAAAAATATTGTAAGTAAATAAACACAATCCTCAATTGGAGAGCTGAGGAGACTGACTCAGCAAACTGACATAACTAACATGGATAATTTCCAGGGTCTTTCAATGGGGAATCTTTGCCGAAAAGCTCTGGTGTCATGTATCCAATGAGAGGCTAGCAATTTCAGAAAATATATATATATATATATATATATATGCCTAATCTTTACTCTGAATCAAAAAAAAAAAAGAACTTAACAGAGGACAGGGGGAAAACGTTTGAAATCCTGGAATTTCTTAACTTGCTTTGTCAGCCAGTTTGCAATTATTATGATTGCATGTAGCTGGAAGGTTAGGACTAAACTACAAATTCTTATTCCTTCACCGTTGTTTTTAACACACCTTGGCTGTGTCTACACTGGTGCGATCTTGTGCAAAAGCCACCGCTCTTGCGCAAAAACTTGCTTCCTGTCTACACAGGCTGCGTGTTCTTGCGCAAGTAAACTGATGTTCTAATGTATGAAATCAGGCCTTCTTGCACCAGAACTCTGACTCTCCCGCTCAGGAAGAAGCCATTTTGTGCAACTGTTCTTGCACAAGAGGCCAATGTAGACAGGCAACATGAATTTCTTGCGCAAGAAAGACCTATGGTTAAAATGGTCATCAGAGCTTTCTTGTGCAAGAGAGCATCTAAACTGGCATGGATGCTCTTGCGCAAAAGCACATCTCTTGCAGAAAAGCACATGCCAGTGTAGACGCTGTCTTGTGGAAGAGTTTTTGCACAAGAACTCTTCCACAAAAGAGTTCTTGCGCAAGAAGCTGCCAGTGTAGACGTAGCCCTTTTATTACCTCGCTATATTTATGCCCCTGTAATTACACTTGTTCTTAGTCTTTTGTGATGGTCTTTTCAACTTTATAGAATCATAGAACCATAGAGCTGGAAGAGACCTCAGAAGGTCATCAAGTCTAGCCCCCTGCTCTAGGCAGGACCAATCCCAACTAAATCAACCCAGCCAGGGCTTTGTCAAGCCGAGACTTGAACCCCTCTAGGGATGGAGACTCCACTACTTCCTTAGGTAACCAATTCCAGTGCTTCACTACCCTCCTAGTGAAATAGTTTTTCCTAATATCCAACCTGGACCTCTCCCACCACAACTTGAGACCATTGCTCCTTTTTCTGCCATCAGTCACTACTGAGAACAGCATCTCTCCATCCTCTTTGGAAGCTCCCTTCAGGAAGTTGAAGGCTGCTATCAAATCCCCCCTCACTCTTCGCTTCTGCAGACTAAACAGACCCAACTCCCTCAGCCTCTCCTCATAAGTCATATGCTCCCGCCCTCTAATCACTTTGATTGCCTTCCGCTGGATCCTCTCCAATGCATCCACATCCTTTTTGTAATGGGGAGACCAGAACTGGACACAATACTCCAGATGTGGCCTCACCAGAGCCGAATAAAGGGGAATAATGACATCTCTGGATCTGCTGGCAATGCTCCCCTTAATGCAATCTAATATACCATTAGCCTTCTTGGCTATAAGGGCACACTGTTGACTCATATCTAGCTTCTCATCCACTGTAACCCCCAGGTCCTTTTCTGCAGAACTACTACTTAACTGGTTGGTCCCCCGCTTGTAACTATGCTTGGGATTCTTCCGTCCCAAGTGCAGGACTCTGCACTTGTCCTTGTTGAACCTCATCAGATTTCTTGTGGCCCAATCCTCCAATTTGTCTAATACACTCTGGACCCTATCTCTGCCCTCAAGTGCATCTACCTCTTCCCCTAGCTTAATGTCATCCGCAAACTTGTTGAGGGTGCAATCCATCCCCTCATCCAGGTCATTAATAAAGATATTGAACAAAACTGGTCCTGGAACCGAACCTTGGGGCACTCCACTAGAAACTGACCGCCATCCTGACATCGAGCCGTTGATCACTACCCGCTGGGCCCGGCCTTCTAGCAATCTTTCTATCCAATCCACATTCCCTTAACTTGCTCACAAGAATATTGTGGGAGACCATATCAAAAGCCTTGCCAAGGTATATCACATTCACTGAGTTTCCCACATCCACAGAGCCAGTTACCTCATCATAGAAGCTAATCAGATTGGTCAGGCACGACTTGCCCTTTGTGAATCCATGCTGACTATTTCGAATCACTTTTATCTCTCTTCCAAGTGCCTCAAAATGGATTCCTTAAGGATCCCTTCCGTTATTTTTCCAGGAACCAAAGTAAGACTGACCGGCCTATAGTTCCCTTCTTTGAAGATGGGCACTACATTTGCCTTTTTCCAATCATCCGGGATTTCTCCCGCTCTCCACGACTTTTCAAAGATAATGGCCAAAGGCTCCTCAATGACATTTGCCAACTCCCTCAGTACCCTCAGATGCATTAAGTCCGGATCCATGGATTTGTGTACTTTTAACTTTTCTAAACATTTCCTATCCTGTTCTTTACCCACCCAGGGCTGTCCATCTTCATCCCATCTTGCGTGGTTTATGATTTAGAGGTGGTGATATATACTAGAGCACATACCCACTATGTAAGTACTGCATGCAATATTATCTATTTGTAGTAGATTAGGTACTATAAACCCCAACTAAAAATCAAGTCTCATTGTGTGGGGTGCTGTACAAACAGAATCCTTCCCCCAAAGAGCTTACAGTTTACATAGAGAAAATACATAGGAATAGCAAAGTGAAGTGATTTTCCAAAGTCACACAGCAGGCAAGTGGCCAAGCTGATGACAGAATCTGCCTTTCTTGATTCTCAGTCTAGTGCCCTGTCCAATAGACAACACAACTTCTGAAATTTCAGTCCTTTTGTGCCTAAATGGTAATGGAACTGTCCTTGGCTTATTTCAAATATGACTGGGTTCAGGTAGTACCAAAAATATTAGTCGCTTTCCATCCTAAATGTGCAAATTCAAGAAGTTTTGAAAAATAGGGAAAACGAGATCTGGGTGAATATCCACACATTTGGGTGCTGCTTCAAATCAGGTATGAGACTTCAGGAGGTTCCCTCAGTAGGAGCCCACAGTGCCTAAGAAAGGAAATCAGTCAACCAATTTGAAAATTACAGTGTAATGTCTCATGGTACCATGCAGCTTTTCTTTTGAGAGCCATGCCTTAGATAGAATGAGTAAGCTAAACACATGACTCTGAATATGACGATATATCATAGGATTGGATTGTTTGTTGTATGTTTTACCAGTTATCTCTTCAAGAAAAGGTAGCCTTATGTGTGATGACAAATATGCAGTTAACTGTGTTTTGATATACTAGGATAATAGATTAGCGTATAACTGATTTGAAGACAAATCTGTTAACTTGAGCTATTTGAGAACTGTTGGTGAAGCCAAAAGAGTAAAGCTCACATATTTGTTTACAACCTATATACAGTCTGTATATGTCGTGTACCTGATATGATACAGCATAAGTAAGGTGCATCAAAGAAAAGAAAATAAATCCAGATCAACTGAAGCGTGTGGTTTTTCCACCAGGTTTCCCCCCAGTTTCTCCTGATGGAATTTAAGTTGAGCTGAGGCTGATAGATAATGTTGAATCTCATTAAAACCAAAATGAAAAATTAAAACAATGATAAAAATGTTGTAAGCTATTACCAAAGGATTATCAGTGAATTTCAATGACCTGACACTTAGTTTGCTTTTGTACAATTTTTAATATTTTATCAGCCTATTCAAATTTTCCTTTGATATGCTTGGTGAATATGGTTTACTGGTTCACTGAACTTTGATTTTAGCAATTAAATATATTCTGAAGAGGTCCCAGAATTTTCAGCCTGTCTTTTGCCTGTTTTGTTACATACACAGAGACACTTGAACAAAGGTATATTTGTTGCAAACAGCTAGTTGCAATAATTCAGTATATCTAAAAACAGACAAAAGGATAGGTTTGGGTGACTGTTTTCATTCTTATTCTGCAATGTTATGGAGATAAAATTCTTTCTGCTTCTTTACCTAAATATATAAGAAATGAATGTGAGAACTTCCCATATCCAGAGAAAGCAGTCTCAGTCCAGGTTTACACTGTTTGGGGAAAATCGATGCATGATACACAAATCCAGCAACATGAATTGTGTAGCTGGAGTCAACATGCCTTGCATCATTTCCTGAGGTGGCCACACAGCAAGAGATTGACAGGAGAAACTCTCCTGTCAACTTCCCTTACTCTTCATGAACCAGAACTGATGGGGGGGATGCCATCAGTGTTTGATTTATCTGGTCTTTAGTAGACCTGTTAAATTGAACTCCAGAGTGTCAATCCTCCTGCAATTGGAGATATGGCCTCTCTTTCAGAAATATTGAGCACTTTGAATTCTCAGTAAAATAAACGGGAGCTGCAGATGCTCCATGCCTCTGAAAAATCTGGTAACTTAGGAGCTGCTTCATGAATTCACTTAATTTCCTGCAAAGCACATTCCTGGATTTGGGCCTTATTCAGATGCCTGAATATGAATTTAGGAGCCTAGCTTTTAGGCCTTTGATGTCAGATTCTCCACTAATGTAAACTGATGCAGCTCCATTAATTCCAATTAAGTTGTTAGTTTGCTTCAGCTAAAGAACTGCCCCAAAGGATGATTGAGAAATTTTAAAACACTGAAGCTTAGTATTTCCTCCAAATGTTTACATACCAAAATCCCATGGTGATAAGATGAGGTAATATAAAAAGTACATAACTCTACTGTCAGTTTGTTCTTTTGTAAATCTGGAGTAATGTGAATGAGGCTTGTATTATACTAGGATAACTGGTATACCCGAGAAGTGTGACAATTTTGGGAACCTCTCCAACTTATGAATTAGGTGTACGTATGAATTGTCTCTCTGTATCTTCATCAAGTTGCAAACGCCCTTTTGAACATTCAGCCCTTTGCCTTCGTTGTCCTCTTCCATGTTGGACAAAAATTCCAACAAGGTAATCAGACTAGACTGACCACAGAAGGTTGTTAAATGCTCTCTTCAAATATAACCATCCTGGACAATAGCTGGCTCCTAGCCACGACAACTAGTTTGCTGGGGAGAGGTCTAGCAATGAAGTCTCCTAACAGGTGTCTGTGATCACCTGAGAAGGCTGATCTGGGATTCATCTGACAAGGGTAAATTGGAAAGGTTTAGAAAAGCTAAACATACAGAAATCCATGGGCCCAGATTTAATACCTCCGAGTGTATCGAGGGAGTTGGCAAATGTCATTGAGGAGCCTTTGGCTATTATCTTTGAAAACTCATGGAGATTGGGAGAGATCCCGGATGATTGGAGAAAGGCAAATGTAGTGCCCATCTTTTTAAAAAAAAAAAAGGGGGGGGGAGGAAGAAGGACAATCCAGGGAACTACAGATCAGTCAGCCTTACTCAGTCCCTGGAAAAATCATGGAGGGGATCCTTAATTAATCCATTTTGAAGCACTTGGAAGAAGGGAAGATGATTAGGAATAGTCAGCATAGATTCACAAAGGGAAAGTCGTGCCTGACATCTGATTAGCTTCTATGATGAGGTAACTGGCTCTGTAGATATAGGAAAGTCAGTGGATGTGATATACCTCGACTTTAGCATAGCTTTTGATACAGTCTCCCACAATATTCTTGCCAGCAAATTAAGGGAATATGGATTGGATAAATGGACTGTAAGATAGATAGAAAGCTGGCTAGACTGTCAGGCCCAATGGGTAGTGATCAACAAGGATCAATGTCAGGTTGGCAGTCAGTTTCTATCAGAGTTCCCCTTGGATCTGTTCTTGGACCGGTTTTGTTCAACATCTTTATTAATGACCTGGATGAGGGGATGGATTGCACCCTCAGCAAGTTTGCAGATGACACTAAGCTAAGGGGTAGATACACTGGAGGGCAGGGATAGGGTCCAGTGTGATCTGGACACATTCAAGGATTGGGCCAAAAGAAATAAGATGAGGTTCAACAAGGACAAGTGTAAAGTCCTGCACTTGGGATGGAAGAATCCCAAAAACTGTTACAGTCTGGGGACTGAATGGCTAAGTAGCATTTCTGCAGAAAAGGACCTGGGGATTACAGTGGATGAGAAGCTGTGATGGCTAATGGCATATTGGGTTGCATTAAGAGGAGTATTGCCAGCATATCCAGAGAGTGATTATTCCCCATTATTCGTCTCTGGCGAGGCCACATCTAGAATATTGTGTCTAGTTCTGGGCCCCCCACTATGGAAAGAATATGGAGAGGGTCCAATGGAGGGTGACCAAAATGATTAGGGGACTGTAGCTCATGACCTATGAGGAGAGACTGAAGGATTTGGGTTTGTTTAGTCTGCAGAAGAGAAGAATGTGGGGGGGATTTGATAGCAGCCTTCAATTTCATGAAGGGAGGTTCAAAAGAAGATGGAGAAAGGCTGTTCACAGTAGTGACAGATGGCTGAACAAGGAGCAATGGTCTAGGTTGTACATTAGGAAAAACTATTTCACTAGGAGGGAAGTTGCTGTCAGATCCTAATGAACTAGGGGTAATGTTGACTGTCAGAATACAAATATACTCCCAAGTAAAAGATAGTTAGGTTGAGGTGCATTGCTCTCAGGGTGTCTATAGCTCATCTGTGCTCCTGTGCTTTTCTCTTATTAGTAAAGAGTGAAGGTGTGTTCCTGTGCAAAGCCCCTATGTGTTATGTGCTTACAACATACGCCTGAAGAGCTAATCTATGAAGCTCACAAAATGGGATTCTGGGAGGACTGAGGAAGACTGCACTAGCCTCAGAGTTCAGTGAGTGGGATTGAAGTGATCTCTCCAGTGCCACCTGAAGTGTGTGCCTAGCTGCCCAAAGCCAGGAACTGTACATAAACTCTGACCAGAACCCAGCAACCTAAAATGCCTATAGGATTCAGTGGCTGGAGCTCCCCAAAGCAATGTCTAGCAGGAGGTGATGAACTAGGCCCATGAAAAGAATAAACCTCATCTCAGAACATGGGCCCTATTTTGAAACTTAGTCATGTTGAGTGGTGATTACTCAAATATGATGAGATCCATAGACATAAATGAAACAAACTTATTAAAATAACTATTTAACATGCAGGTTTCAGAATGGGCCTAACTGAAATCCAGCTAGAGGAAAGGGAAAGTTTTTCCCATAGACTTGTATGGCTTTGGATCATACCTTATGATCGCTATAATCATAGTATAACATAAGAACATAACATAACAACGGCCGTACTGGGTCAGACCAAAGGTCCATCTAGCCCAGTATCCTGTCTACCGACAGTGGCTAGCACCAGGTACCCCAGAGAGGGTTGACCGAAGACAATGATCAAGTGATTTGTCTCCTGCCATCCCTCTCCAGCCTCTGACAAACAGAGTCCAGGGACACCATTTTATCCCCTGGCTAATAGCCTTTTATGGACCTAACCTCCATGAAATTATCTAGCTTCTCTTTAAACTCTGTTATAGTCCTACCTTCACCGCCTCCTCTGGCAAGGAGTTCCACAGGTTGACAACACGCAGTGTGAAGAAGAACTTCCTTTTATTAGTTTTAAACCTGCTACCCATTAATTTCATTTGGTGTCCTCTAGTTCTTCTATTATGGGAACTAATAAATAACTTCTCTTTATCAGCCCTCTCCACACCACTCATGATTTTATAGACCTCTATCATATCCCCCCTCAGTCTCCTCTTTTCTAAACTGAAAAGTA